>NC_046624.1:3055510-3412768 GCF_900324465.2 Anabas testudineus
TGCACAGGGAACCAGCAGAAGTGGACTAGCAGTATTTGTCTATGCCTTAACTCCTCTTACTACTCAGGGTGTATGGGCATATTTGCATGCTCAGAGATGAACTGCAATAGTAGTGCGCTAATATTAAAAACAGCAAACACTGTAAACTGCTTAGTTAAAGGGCTACACTGAGTAGATCCTTAGCCTGAGCAAAGTCGCACTCCACTGCATCATCAAGGTCAACAGCAATTCATTGAAAACACTACTGCTCTGCATACAGTTATACTACATTTTTCAGTGTCCATCGGAAAGTATGAAATAATCTAAATGCTATAAACCTGCAGCTTCCTCAAAGTACTGGTGACATTTGCCTTTTTCTGTTTTGCTTGCCTGTAAGACTGCTTTTAACACTGACATTCATTACTAATGTCTAAGTTGATGTATCAACAGTATTGTTTTCCCAAGTTTTAAATTTGTAATTTGCCAAAATAGGGACATTAGAGGAAAAGAGGAAACAAAGGTAAACACCTCTTGAATTCTACATTTATCTCATTTCATTAGTTTAAAAAGTGCACATTGTCAAAGCACTCTGAATATTTGGCTTTTTGCTAGAAACAACAGTAATTCTAGTATTTAACTAAATGTAATGAATTCAAGCTGTGACTATTTGATATTAATCACAATGTTCCATTATGTTTATGGCTTGTAATAGGAAGAAAAGGGGTGTGTCATCCTGTGCATCATGACACAGCTAGGCTTTGACGGCAGGCCTCCACAAGGTCTACCCTTTTTAAATTCACTTTGACTGAATTCTGTTCATCCGTTTCTATTGCATTTGTTTTATTGGCCAGAGGGAGGGCGCAGGCTGCAGTCAGTAGGATCCAAATGTAGAAAGACAATCTGTTGATGACTTAATTTCACCTGTAGGGATCATGGCTTTGTTTCTGCCACATCTTTTTCTTCCCCTAGAGTGCATTCTCTTCCTTATCTCTTCACAGTTCCTCAGCTGAAATTATATGCTTTTGCTGCCAAAAAAGTAACATTTGGCAGTTTTCCTGCTGGTAACTTCTAGCTTCTTATGAGCGTGGCAGTTAAAGGTGAAAGGAAAATGTCAGAAATGTGTGCAGCACTTCAAGTAGCACCTGTCAGTGTTGTGCAGTCGGTGTATCTGTAAGGAGATTTCACCTTTAATCTTCCAGCGTCCATTGTCAGCAGCACATAATTCTGCTTTAACTCTCTGTACTATTACTACAGTCATTAAGTAATTTTTAGAATTATTGTACTCTTGAATCAGTGATCCCTACAGTTGAAACAGTCAGTTGAAGTAACACTAGATCAAAATCTAACTCTTAATTGTTTTTCCTCATGCTTCACTATTAAGAAACCAGAAATGAATACAAGACATAACCTGTGGTTGGTCTTGCTGTTCCTGAAGGCACACCAGCTAAAGAGATCTTATTTAGGCTAACCCTAAACTTGAACTATAAAGCATATTGTAGTGTTAGGACAATTAACTGACGGGTTGTAGGGTTGGGTGTCGAATTTCCTGGTTCTTATTAGGAGCCCATTAAGGCCTTGGCATTAAAATTTGAGTAATTAAAGAAATCAAATATGAAGAAAACCTCTTCATAACTCTATTTTCTGCAGGTTATATTCTATAAAAAAAACTTGTCATGAATGACTGGGTATTTTGGGACCCAGTTTGTTATAAGGAAAAAAGTAAGATGAACATTTATTTAGCAATATTACCCCTATTTTATCCTTGGCTTTATTTAATCTGGACACTGAAGCAGTAGTTGATTCTTGTAGTCTTATAACTACAGCTGAGTTTGTTGTGAAAATGTAAAGCTGTGTTGGTGGGAGTGTTTTGCCTCAGGTTTACGTGAAATACAGTCCAGGAGGTCTAGTTTGTTATGATCTGATATTATGATTCATACACATTCACTGTTCATGTAAACTTCCATAGTTCTTTTAGTTATGTAAAGCTGTTTTGCGACAATGTCAATTGTAGAAAGCGCTATACAAATAAAATTGAATTGAATAGTTTGTGCAATAGTTCCATGAGTTTTAAAGCTTTATAACAGAGTAAGACCATTTTACTGCTCTGGAAATGTGTCTTCTTTTCATCTACAATCTTTAGAAACTAGACAATTGTATTATCAACAAACCTACAAGGAGCGTGTAGTGTGTTTGAATGGCTGCTGGTTGCACTGCAGTAAAAAAGAAGTCTAATCAAATTAATGAGTTGGATGCCTTTTTTTTGTTTTTTTTTTTTGTTTTTGTTTTTTTAAATTCAGCAAGCTCTCTGCTGAAGTAAATCAGCATGGCTGTCTGTTTTCAACTCGGATACACGTTTAAGCAGTAGGTGTTGATAAGTGAAACTGGATTAACAGTTCTTATAGCCTGTAAACAATCTACATTTAAAACCAGTTGTCGATACCCAACCCTACATAGGTTCTGTAAAAGAAGATTTAACTTAGACCTTGTAGGAAAGCTGGTTAAGGGATTGTTTGATTTTATTTTTTTCTGCTGTGTTTCACTGTCTGGTGTGATGCTGGGAGAAACAGCAGGACTTCTGCAGTGTTCCAGATTAATGCTGCTTGTCTAGATGTAAAAACAAACTACAAAGTGAATGTTGTGCATTCTACAAAATCTGCATGAAAGATGTGGTTCAGTCCAATCCAATTTAGAAATGCAAGCTAATACAGACTGGTCCACTTCATACTGTGTTTGGTTTGTATTACAGTTACACATTGCTTGTTGTTGAGCATTATCATAAAGCTTCATACTAATGCTCCTCCCTCCTTGCATGTTACAGTACTATGCTCTTCAGATTCTGGAAACGGTTATTAAAACCAGATGGAAGATTCTCCCCAGGAATCAGTGTGAAGGTAAAATGTTATTTTGTGATTCAGTTCTTTAAAAGTACTCTCATTCTGTGAGTGTTGGTGCCTTTTTAAATGTTGTTACGTGCTGTTGCCAAGTTGAGGAGTATTCCCTGCTAAGCATGCCGGTTTGTTTTCTGCTCGACTAGACTCGCACTGGCTGCTGTGAAATGGTTGGTTCTGCTGTGTAGCAGTTGTTTCAGACAAAGAATAAACAAAACACCCCATCACTGAATTCTTTTTTTTTTTTTTTTTTAAGCTTTGCAGAGGACACAGTTCATGATGTAGGGGAAGTTGAAGTTATTAGTTTACTTATTCCCACAGCTGTGTAAGATTGAGTGTGTCAATATCATCTGACATGCATATTATTTATCTTTTCTTCAGTTGTTGCTCATTGTACCCACAGAGAGAAGTGGATTGGGGTACTGACATGCATTAATCTCTTCTTTTTTACATTACTAAATGGATTTGCCCAAGTCAAAATTGTTCATATAATTATAGTGTTGGATCAGAGTGTTGCAGTACATCATTACAGTCATTTAATATTTATAAAATAACTAAAAACTAGATATATGTTTAACAAAAATGCACAGTTTAAAATAAAATATAAAAAAACAAATCTCATATTTCTCTATCTCTATTCTTAGTTTTTATTGTCCTTTTGTTATGTGAGATGAAAACTATCTCACAAAATCTAGATTTGAGCCAAAAGCAATGACAATGAAATAAATTAAAATGTGCAAATAGGTGATTCTGCCTCCCTCCATTCTTTCATAACTCTGCTCTAAATTTATCTTGTCATTGACCTAAGACTTCCCTACTTCTGACCGTAGATGCCTGAATTTTGTTCAAGTGGCAAACCCAGTGCAGGGCGACCGGCAAGTATGTCTTTTCCCCTCTTGTGTCAGAGTATTGCCTTGTTTTCGGCTCCTCTCACTATACCCCAGCACTTAACTTTCAGAACTGGGTGTAGTTCAGTATAGAAACAAATGTGAGGGAGCTGAAAACAGTTTTTATGGTGCTCTGCTCAATTGATATTCTTGGCCTTGAACACACCTGGGGAAATGTAACTTCCACCGAACTGACCAAAACGTTTTGCCCTGCACAAGTTCAGTGGCAGTTGCAGCCCTTGTCCATGTGTTTACAAACTGGCTTTGCGAGAAAAATTAAATGGAGGATGACAGTACAGTACAACAGTACTGGGATAATATGGGCAGCTTCAGCCAGTTATGATCCAGCAGCTGTGATGTCATGACCGAAGATCTAAATTTTTATACATTTTATTGCTCCATTTTGATGGTGTTCTGACATATTTGTGTATTTTCCAGGTATAAAAAAGTATGTTGTTGGACTAATTATCAAGACTTCATCAGATGCATCTAATGTGGAGGTGAGTGAACTTCAAATTTAGTTTAAACCTGAGTTACATTTGTGGGCATGTTTGTCGATGTATTAGTGTTTTGCATATTTAAAATCCTTCTGATGAAAAGTGTAGTAAATATTAAAGTTTTTTTATGAGCTAAAAAGTCTGTTTTGATATTTATTAACTAAATAAACTGGACCATTTTTTTAGTATCACTGATAGTGATATATATTTTTACTTAGCTCAGCTCGAGCTGTGTCCAGCCTGTTGCCATTTGACACTAACAGTTGTATTTACCAGTGAGAGTGAATCTTAAAGCAGGTAAACAGTTGCTCCACAAACAGAGTAATGCTGGTAATTCAAACAAAAGATGATGACTTCAGCAGCAGTATGCCAGCCAACTAGACCACTTAAACAACCAGAAGCTACAACTGTTGAGATAATGAGAGTGAATCAATTGCAGTGGAAAAACGGTGACTGGGTTCAAACTGTAACCTGTCACTTATTTGTGACTCATAGTTTCAGCCCACCTAAAAACATCCGTTACACTAAAGAGACAACAAGTGGGCAAACACAGGGCTCTAATGGGATTCAGTTTTGATAAATATACTAGTGATGATAGTTACTTTCAAAAAGTAAAGTTGGTTGATTGTGACTCTGCTTCAAAAGCCAGCTCTGTGTGTATGTAGCAGTGCCATATGCTGTTAATGAAAACAAGCACAAAAGGTTAAAATGTGAGTTGAAAACTCAAAAAATAAAGCAAAACTGAAAAAAACAATGCTTGTGAAACTTAACTAAAGTGGAACTGTTCTCAGAAAGTGAGTGGCCACAATTCATGTACTACCACCTGGCTGTTAGTATTGAACTTCAATGCTGAGAAAGCAGCTTTCTAGACATGTTTCCTGTGTTTGCATCATTCCCAAGCATGCAACTGTGCAAAATATTATACATTAGACCAAACGGCAGACATTTCCAAGCACATTTAGATAATAGAACCAGTAAAGTTGACCAAACTTTTTTATGTTATTAGATTTGAAGTGGGATTTCACATCATCAATGATACATTTAAAGCTTCTCTTACACACAGATCTTTAGTCTTTCATGTCAGAGGGCCAGAAGGTTTGTTTATGGATCTATTTTGGGTCTTATATTTCAAAACTGAACATTACAGACTTCATTGAACTTTTAATGATGTTTTACTTTCTGTCACATAACTGTTTGATTTGGGACCTTTAACCCCACAGTTTGTTATTTTTGTTGTTGAATGTCCAACATAATGCTCCTTAACACTAATGTGTTTGTTTATTTTTCTCTTTTAGAAAGAAAAGGTGTACATTGGAAAGCTGAACATGATCCTTGTTCAGGTAAGCCTTCAGTGCAAATAGCAAGTCAAAGAATCTTTCAAATACTACTTTCAGAATCATGCATCACCTGTTTTTATAGCTTGTTGCCACTAAATGATGAAAACATTGTTTTTGTCCTCTGTCTGCATTCTCTACTTTAAACATATTTGTTTTAGTTGTTGTTACATGTGACTATGTGGCATGCACACGGTGCCGTAGCCAGGCAGTTGAATGTGTGACGTTTAATGTGTTTTGATCTGAGTGTGTGTTTTATTTTTATTTCTTTTTGTTCGTCTATGATGTCTGTGCAACCCATTGTTGTGGAAACTGGCTTACTGGGCTCTATAATGTTTTCCTAACCCCACAGTGTTGCATGTAAGAGAATTGTGGAGAGTGGCAGTAAACAGTGTCAGTAAAGTTATCCACGCTGACAGCGGGAGAGTACGGCATAGTTGGGAACTCACTGCTCGCCAGTTGCACTCACCCTGCTCATTGCCTGGAACAAATGAAAGTCACTAACACTAGTGGACAACACTTATTAATGCACAACACGCTGTCCAAGATCACTAGATGTATATGTGTGTATTAAGCACAGTACAACATTGTGGTTCCTGTTGGTGTCAGGACAGTTACTCAAGTTCTCACAGTTATTAAGATATATAAAGTAATAACACTAAACAGTTACTGTGTGTTTGTCAAACAGCGATTTAATCTTGATATTAGTAATTGGTGTGGATTATGGATTAATCGCTTCTCTAGCTACAGTGAGGGTGTGTGCAAAGCAAATCGGTGATTAGCAAGTAAAAATCACACTCACAATCTCAGTTTGACACTATTCAGTTAATAGAAAAGAGAGGCAGAGATGCTGACAGTCTTTGATACGTTTCCCCATGCTCCTCTCACCTTTTGTGGTAACCTGAAGATGTAACTCTTAATTAGGCTGTCTGAAACCGAAAACCGTCAGTGTCACTTAAATTCACAGTTCCTTCTTTATATCAATGTGAATTTGGCCTAAACGCCTCAGCCCATGTTTTGTTTTGTTTTGCTTGGGGTTTTTTTGACTGTGGCCTCATGATGAAAAGAGGATTATTTGGAAGAGAGGGAGCTGCAAGAGGGTGTATGATGGTGCGTTCGTTTGATTAGAGACACCAACTTTTAAAATCCCTGCTCATTACTTATTTGACCGATGACCGATGTCGTTTTAAATCGGCAAAGGTCCATCAACCGTGATCTAAAATGAAAGTACAGAACAACATATTGTAAAACAAATGGGGTCAGTGCTAATTGTGCCTTTATTCAAGAAAGCTGATTCCTGTAAACTCTTAACTGTAGAAATGAGCTGTTCACTGCACACTTTATTGGGAGTCACTAGATCTGTAAAAAAAGGCCCAGAGGCAGACAGATTAGACTTTGATAATGTATAGATGTCCACTTTCTGACTTCTGTAAAACAATGCGATGTATATTTGCGTTGATGTATATTTGCGGGAGAAAAATTGTCTCACTGGCTCCGTGAGTGACTTTGCATTAATGCCAGTCAGAATGAGTCACTGCTTGCGTCAGCTGAGCTAACACAGTTTTTGCCCTGAGGGACAGCAGAGCTCCAGATTCCACGCTTGTCCTCAGGAGGCTTGACACATGTATGTTGGTTATTTGTACTAGTATGGGGCTCTGTTCGTATCATGTGGCATCTTAAAAACATTGAACATTCGGCTGGTTTTCTTCTCTGGCCCTCCTGCTAATTCTTAATTTTTAGCAAGAGTCACAGAATAATTAAAAAAATGTCACAGTTGAGTCGTGTAACACCAACAGATATTTAATGTACTGTGTGTTGTCTGCCTCTAGATCCTCAAGCAGGAGTGGCCCAAACACTGGCCCACCTTCATCAGTGACATTGTGGGAGCAAGTCGTACCAGTGAGAGCCTTTGTCAGAACAACATGGTCATTCTCAAGCTGCTCAGTGAAGAGGTGTTTGACTTCTCCAGTGGTCAGATGACCCAGGTCAAGGCTAAGCACTTAAAAGACAGGTCAGCATAATGCTCCTTACTGTATATTATTAAAACTCATTCTGAACATTGTAAAGTATGATCTTAGTATGTTGGTGTTTCCTTAGGGAATTAGTGAGATGATGTAATATTGTGATCTGTATCTAACAAACTTTTTTGTCATACAATAAACATTTCTAAACTATGTTTACCAGGTCAAATCAGTTGCAGTTTATTTGCAGTTTCAATGTCCTGTATGTCAAAGGTGAATAGGATTAATTTCCTCAAAATTAGGACCGCTGTCTTGAGGTCTGGATGGACTGACGGGAAAGCTCAACACATTTAGTTTTTGTTGTTTTATATACTGGGAGAAGAGCCTCCACCTCACTGGTGCTAGATTCAGAGGCACGTGGATTTTCTCTGTGTGCAGTTGAAGTCACAGTGGAACCATGATCTGTTAGCCCCAACTCAGCAGATGAGTAATACATGAAGGCAGGATGTTTTACACTACATCAGGATGAAGTTAAATAAAATCTGTAATGTTCTTTAATATGTCCCTTTGTTTCTTTCAGTATGTGCAATGAATTCTCCCAGATATTCCAGCTTTGCCAGTTTGTTATGGTAAGCACATCTAATTTCTTTGTACAACTGTTGTAAAATATTTTAGATGGTGTCAGAATACTGTGTTTGCCCTTTCCTTCATCTCATTGTTTGCACCTTAGGAAAATTCCCAGAATGCTCCACTGGTCCATGCCACTCTGGAGACCCTCCTGCGTTTTCTCAACTGGATTCCTCTGGGCTACATTTTTGAAACCAAACTGATCAGCACGTTAGTGTATAAGGTGTGGACATGTCACACAGCGCTATGTAGCAATTCCACTTAATACATTAAAGTGTTTACAGAGTAAGAGTGAATTATTTTCCAAACACACACATTTTTAATCCAAAATGTTTTTGTTTATTTGTTTTTCTCGACTGTTCAGTTCTTGAACGTGCCCATGTTTCGCAATGTGACGCTGAAGTGCCTGACGGAGATTGCCGGCGTCAGCGTCAGTCAGTACGAGGAGCAGTTTGTCACCCTCTTCACATTGACCATGTGTCAACTCAAACAGGTGGGCTAAATAACAGGTTGCACTCACACTTACATCGGTCTTGGCTACTAAGCAGACTTTTAACCTGAACCGCATCTGTTTAGATGCTGCCTCTGAACACAAACATTCGACTGGCCTACGCCAACGGGAAGGATGATGAGCAGAACTTTATCCAAAACCTCAGTCTGTTCCTCTGCACTTTCCTTAAAGAGCATGGGCAGCTCATTGAGAAGCGGCTCAACCTCAGAGAAACATTAATGGAGGTGAGCGAGGGAACACTTGACAAAGTGGGGGCGATGGAGGCATATTACAAATTAAATAAGCCGATATAACACAAATTGTCTCTTGAACATCCACATTCAGTCTTATTGTTCCTTTGATCCTCTTTCAGGCCCTACATTACATGCTGTTGGTGTCGGAGGTGGAAGAGACAGAGATCTTTAAAATTTGTCTTGAGTATTGGAACCACTTGGCAGCCGAGCTCTACAGAGAGAGTCCCTTCTCTACGTCCACGTCCCCTCTGCTCTCAGGCAACCAGCACTTTGATGTTCCACCACGTAGACAGCTCTATCTGCCCGTACTCTCCAAGGTACTGCACACACGTAAAGCTCTGACTGGCACTGTCCCTTTGTTCCACTCAGTGACCCATTCATACACAGTGATGTAACATGATGCAGTATTGCAAGGAAATGCATGGCATCAAATTTTTTGTTGTTGAGTTTTATGTAAACATGTACTGATCTATTGGCCAGAGACCAGAATGGGCCTGGTTTTAAGCTTGATAGCTTGATCAGTTATGACTGATAACTGGCCAGTCAGTCTCAGAAGCAGCTCTCCATTCTGCACGACTAACATCCAAGCCACACACACACACAACATTTTACTTCACTCTGCAGCTACATGAACACAGCAAAAAAAACAAAACAGAAACTATTATGCATGTATAATCTGTTGCTCAATCACCCGAGAAAGACAGAAATGTCCTTTGTTTTGGCTGCACTAATAAATGATGCTGCATGCAAACTGCAGTCAACAATAAATAGTTTCATTATTTACTTTGATGTAGTTTTGATGCTATATTGCCCACCCCTATTTAATAGTCATTTTTTAAATACAATCAGTTAAAATATTAGTTAGATAGTTTTAGTATTTAGTATTAAAAAAAAAAAAATCTAAATTGGCCAGGAAAACTGCATCAGTGCATCTCTAGTTTTATGTTAACTCTGTCTTTAAAGAAACATTTGTAACTCGTAAGGTAAACGTGGTCCAGAAGGTTTTCATGGAGAAGTGTTTCAGTTCATAGACTGTGCAGAGCTGTAGCTCTCAGTCATACTAGAATTCGTTGGCACTGGTCAAGGAACAGGTGGCTGCTAAACTGTTGCCAAAAGAGTTACTGAAAATCAGTTGCAGTAAAGCAAAAAGAACAGACATAGTCTCTGGTGATAGTATTTTACCTTTCATAACATTGTGAGTGCTATGTGAACTGAGAGAGAAAAACCTGTATTGTTCTTTAGCATTTAGACTATGCAGTGGTGTGTGTGTGTGTGTGTGTGTGTGTGTGTGTGTGTGTGTGTGTGTGTGTGTGTGTGTGTGTGTGTGTGTGTGTGTGTGTGTGTGTGTGTGTGTCTGCGTGCGCGCGCCTGTGTGTGCACTACCACACAGCAAGTGTCACATAAGCAAAGCAGTTCTTCGAAGTGTGCATGTGCTGACATGTTTTTATCTCTTGTGACAGGTGCGTCTTCTGATGGTAAGTCGAATGGCCAAGCCAGAGGAGGTGCTGGTGGTGGAGAATGACCAGGGGGAGGTGGTCAGAGAGTTCATGAAGGACACAGATTCCATCAACCTCTACAAGAACATGAGGGAAACCCTCGGTATGACTCAGTAATAAAGACAACAGTTCTTGTTATTTTTAGTGCACTTTTAATGGCCAACTTGTTGTAGCTTTTAGCATTTTGGTTAGGATTTTTTTCCCCCAAACAGTAGCTGAAGAGCACAAGCTGATGGTTAAATTGGCTTTTGATGGATGCATTGATCAGCGTAACTCGCCACACTGACCATTAAATATTTTTTTAGGGTCTTTTGCATGTTTGCCATTTTGTCAAGTATTGCACACTGAGTAATTAAAACTGTGTTCTTTCTACCTACAGTGTACCTCACTCACTTGGACTACGCAGACACGGAACGTATCATGACAGAGAAGCTTCATAACCAGGTGAACGGTACTGAATGGTCCTGGAAGAACCTCAATACATTGTGCTGGGCCATTGGATCCATCAGCGGAGCTATGCATGAGGAGGATGAGAAGAGATTCCTAGTCACTGTCATCAAGGTGTGAAAGAGCCCTGAACCTTCCCTATATACAGTTTGAAAGTGGCAGTGGAAGCATTGATAGAAATAAGCTACTCCAGCAGATCTAGAACCTTGTTGCTCTAGTCACAAGCTGGGTGGGGCTTATGGAGATGCTTTTAAGTGTGTTTATATTTTGATCTCTTAGATGGTGTACATGATAACAAATACAAAATAATGAGTTTGTGTCTGAAGTTGAGGAATGTTCTGTGTGTTTCAGGATCTGCTGGGTCTGTGTGAGCAGAAGAGAGGAAAGGACAACAAGGCCATCATAGCCTCCAACATCATGTACATCGTTGGCCAGTATCCACGCTTCCTCAGAGCCCACTGGAAGTTCCTGAAAACTGTGGTCAACAAGCTCTTTGAGTTCATGCATGGTTAGATTTAAAAATATCTTTTATTCAAACACTTTTTAAACTTAGACATGGATCAGCTTGAAAACGCTAAATCTGTTAATCTAACATAACACCATATAATGCTCTGTGTCCGATCTTTATCAGAGACCCATGATGGAGTTCAGGACATGGCATGTGACACATTCATCAAGATCGCCCAGAAGTGCCGTCGCCACTTTATCCAAGTGCAGGTGGGGGAGGTGATGCCCTTTATCGATGAGATCCTTAACAACATCAACACCATCATCTGCGACCTCCAACCACAGCAGGTCAGCACAGTATTATTCACACGGGAAATGAATTGATCACAGTTTATTGGAGAACTAACAAGACTGAACGTTCTCTCACTTGTTTCCAGGTGCACACATTCTATGAGGCAGTAGGGTACATGATTGGGGCCCAGACAGACCAAGCAGTTCAGGAGCACCTGATAGAGAAATACATGCTGCTGCCTAATCAAGTGTGGGACAGCATCATTCAACAGGCCACCAAGGCAAGACACATGACTACCACATACTAAAAACCTTGACCTGATAGGTGTGTGACTGATAAACAAGAAGTGTGTGTTAATCTGCTTTGTTCCTGTTCCTGTTGCTCATCCCTCCCCCTTTAGAACGTGGACATCTTGAAGGACCCCGAGACTGTCAAACAGCTCGGCAGCATCCTGAAGACCAACGTCAGAGCCTGCAAGGCTGTTGGGCACCCCTTTGTCATCCAGCTGGGACGGATTTACCTTGACATGCTCAATGTCTACAAGTGCCTCAGTGAAAACATCTCTGCTGCCATTCAGACAAACGGTGAGGGACTGATAACCTGTCTCTGGATATATGTCACTTAACAGTTGTTAGAGACATATTAAAGTGTGAATTCATATGTAACCACTTGTGAAGTGTCCTATGAGGTTGTGCTTCACAGTGAGACAGGGAGATTGTTGCAGCTCTGTAAACAGCAGCTGAATGAGTTTAAGTGCCATGTGTTTGTGTTTAGTGTAGAAAATGACTGGCCAGGCTTCACTTACTAACAAACTGTCATTTAGTGCTTTTTTTTTTTTTCGGTTTATTATTTTATTATTTTAGTATTCAGTATTATGCCATTCATTTGGTTTATAGACCTGAATGACCGTGTCAGTTTTATGCGACGAGATCGCATGCCACACCACTTTTAAATCGTTTGTCTGCATTTTGGGTACCCAGTGAAAACAAAGAGCGACAGACTGACAAACAAGACAGCCAATGTAAAGACATAGCTCCTCTCAACTGTGTCAATGTGAAAACCATAGATGCCTCAAATACACGTTAACTCTCAGTAGTTGTAACCATGTGTTCAAAGCTCTGCATCATGCTTGAAGCAAAATTTGGTCAGTCCCTCTTTGCACTTTGAGTACTTAGAGAGTACTACTTAGATTATGAAAAAATTAAGCTAAGAAAAATGTAGTGTTATTTGTTTGTATTTATTTATTCTTATTTTTTATGTTGAATTTATGTGAATGAAATTTTAAAATACTAGGATTTACTTGTATTATAATCGTGCAGTGTGAGAAGAAGGAAATGCATGACAAAGTTGTTAGACGACGTGTCCTTGTGCAGAAGGAGGAAGGAAAAGAGCAAATCCAGACTTACACTCAAGCTCTCAAGCTTTACTTGCTCACCCAGTTAAAACCTAACTGTCAGTACTGCTAATAAGAATGTCAAGCGATCAGCCTTTGTTGGACTGTTTTGTTATGAAAATGGTGTATTATTAAAGTCTGGGTGTGTTTTATGTGTAGTAGTTTGTTTAATTTTTATGTTTCTGGTGTGTTGCAGGTGAGATGGTGACGAAGCAGCCGTTGATCCGGAGTATGAGGACAGTGAAACGAGAGACGCTGAAGCTGATCTCAGGCTGGGTCAGCCGATCAAACGACCCACAGATGGTGAGAAACATGGACACACGTCACTGAAGTTGTCTTGAAGAACAGTAGCTCTACTTTAAATTGATGAACAGTCTTCTCTAAATTTACAAATGTAATCAGACATAAACACATGAGCAGTGATATATTCAGTTTTTCAGTTTACACCAAAACTTTTAATGTTTCTGTCATTGGAGCTTTTCAGATATTGTACAATAAATATTTGTAGAGCGTTGGGTGCTCTTGATTAACTTCCTCTGTTCTCATGTCTCCTTGTGTTGTCTTTCAGGTTGGGGAGAACTTTGTTCCTCCGCTGCTGGACGCTGTCCTCATTGACTACCAGCGCAATGTCCCCGCCGCTCGTGAACCTGAAGTCCTCAGCACAATGGCAACCATAGTGAACAAGCTAGGGGGACACATCACTAGCGAGATACCCCAGATCTTTGATGCCGTCTTTGAATGCACCCTAAATATGATCAATAAGGTAGGATGTGATTGACTGGATGTGTTGGGATGAGACCGTTTAGCTTCTAAGTGGGTTGATCCCATTCTGTTTAATAACAGATGTTGGTGTGTGTGTGTGGAGAGTTTGACTTGACTATACTGCAACAAGGCTTCTTGTTGTACCAGGTTACACTTTATGGACGCTCACAGTAAATACTGAGTCTATATTTGTCCTGTATTTGACTGTAAAGGTCAGTTTCTCTATAAAGTTCATTTGACTGACTGGTTGGAAGGTCTGCAGACTTCTTCAGTCACAGTCACGGTCTCACAGCCAGTTTAAAACAGAAACCATTAAAGTAACTTAACTGTTTGTTTAGCTGAAACCAAGGGAAGTCAGCACCTGCAAACAGCCTCTCACACATTTGAAGAAAAAAAAAAAGAGAGTGTGCAACACTTGAAATATAAACATAACAAATTCAGAGCCTGATTAAACCATCAGGAGACGCTGGGACAAGTCTGCAGGCCATTTGTTGATCCAGCCTTCATGTTGTTTCTCTGAAGCACACAGGCTTGAAAACCCACATGTAACTGTTGGTGGTGACATTCTGCATGAAATAAATGTACCACACTCTAGATAGATAGATTTGATTCATATTATAGTCATTACTGTACAGGCCAGTTGTCCGTCTATGTGTCTCTGATAAAATCAGACCCCACTAACATGACTTGTTGTTTCTCTACTAGAACTTTGAGGAGTATCCAGAGCACAGGACCCACTTCTTCTACCTGCTCCAAGCTGTCAACTCTCACTGCTTCCCTGCATTCCTCGCCATCCCCCCGGCTCAGTTTAAACTAGTGCTGGACTCCATCATCTGGGCGTTCAAACACACCATGAGGAACGTGGCCGACACCGGTGAGTCTGTTGGGACGAACACACACACACACACACACACACACACACACTTTACTACATTTGTTAATGTTTACACTGAGCAACATCACTGAGCAGTTGAGTCCATGTTTGTTCTCATCCAGGTCTGCAGATCCTCTACACAATGCTGCAGAACGTCGCCCAGGAGGAAGCAGCCGCTCAGAGTTTCTACCAGACATATTTCTGCGATATCCTGCAGCACATCTTCTCTGTGGTCACCGACACATCGCACACTGCTGGTGAGTTTTCACAAATGTGGGGGCACCCATGGGTCACAGATCTACAGAACACACACAAGTGGGCACTTACATGAATATAGTTTGTGTAGTAAATGAGTGTGTGTGTGTGTGTGTGTGTGTGTGTGTGTGTGTGTGTGTGTTTCCTGCAGGCCTGACGATGCACGCGTCCATCCTGGCCTACATGTTCAACCTGGTGGAAGAGGGAAAGATCACCACAGCACTGAACCCTGCCAGCCCCACCAACAACCAGGTGTTCATCCAGGAGTATGTGGCCAACCTGCTCAAGACTGCCTTCCCCCACCTACAAGAGTGAGTATTAAAACACACGCACACAATCTGTGCTGTAGGAAACATGCATTTGTTCATCATAACTGTGTGTGTTTCAGCGCTCAAGTGAAAGTGTTTGTAACCGGGCTGTTCAGCCTAAACCAGGACATCCCTGCCTTCAAAGAGCACCTTAGGGACTTCCTCGTCCAGATAAAGGTGAGCTTGTCACAGTGTCCAACTCTCACGGATAACATGAGCCCACTCCTGCCTGGGGCAAAGCAACACATACAAGTCTTAATTTACTGTAGCGCGTTGAGTCTGTTTGCTGATACCTCTGGCTTTGCTGTTTGTTGTGTGAGCGGCGTGGCCTTTGTCTGCTCTCACTGAGGTTATCAGGGACCACATAGCCAGCTGCTTAGCTCTTGTTTCCACAAATAACATTTTCCAACATGGCTTCTTTGTCCTTCCATGTGTTGGAAGGTTTGTGGCTGCTGTGCCAGCTTTCTAGTTGGAATAAAACTGTGTCTCCTGATTGATACAATCGTTGATACAGACTTGTATTTGATCATATAATGAAAATGATCATCTGTTCGTCATTTAGATTTTGAAACTGATTTGTTTTTACATTTTTGATAAACCAGTTCATTTTAAGCTAAACTCATAAATGAACTGATAATGAAAGTCCCCAGTCAGGATTGTGCAGTAGGAGAAGTGAAAATAGACAACAGATGGACAGAGGAGTCGTTTGTTCCAGACATTTTAAACCGTGCAGCTGACCAGCATTTCCTTTGCAGGAGTTTGCGGGCGAGGACACTTCAGACCTGTTCCTGGAGGAGAGGGAGGCGTCGCTCCGTCAGGCCCAGGAGGAGAAACACAAGATCCAGATGTCTGTCCCAGGCATCCTCAACCCTCACGAGATCCCCGAGGAGATGTGTGACTGAGCAGCAGCTCAACCAAAACTGTACAGTGCTCCAAACGACAAACAAACGATTAAACCCTAACCACAGCAAATACAACAAAGCCCAAGAGAAGCACTTAAGCGTGGTGGGAGGCTGCTCCCCTTCACGGAGTGGGCCGTCCCATTGGATGTTTGTTGACCAAAATGATGCCAATAATCTGTAAATGATAACCGCGTCACCCTGTGGCCCTTTTTACATAATCTGCTTTTTCTATGGAGACTTTTTGTGTAATATCTTTCCAGAACTGTTGATCTAAGTTTGTTCTGTTGGTCTCTGGTCCATCCTAAGACCTGCATGATGAGCTTGTAGCGATTAAGACGAGTTAACCACCTTGTTTTTGCTCCGTTCCCTCCACCACCTTCGTTCTCTTTTTTTTTTTCCCCAGGTCTTCCCCCTTTGCCCACGAGCATTGCCCCTTTGTTTATATATAAATATATTATATATATTCAGTCTGAGCAGGGTTTTGTTTTTTTTTTATTTTTTTGGTTTGTGAAAAATGGCTTACGTGTCCAGTCTGCATAGAGGCTTCTAGACCTGTGGTGCGACCAACAGGAAGTGGTCGTTTAGAGGCGCGCCGCACCACGTGGGAGAATGTGAATCTAATGGATAATGAATGAAGGCTGAGAGATGCTACTTCATGTGTCGGCATCTGTTGCTCATGAGTTATGCTTTACCTAAAAAGAAAAAAATAAATAAAAATGTAATTTTTTATTTGTCTTTTTGGGGAAAGCAGAACAGAATATGTGCATATCATCCCATTTGTATAGCATCTTTATTACCATGGGAACATTTTTTCCTTTTATTCTATAGTTTCTTTTTGTTGTGGGTGTGTGTGTGTGTGTGTGCTGTCGCCTAGTCGACATCAGCGTTTTGTTTTCCTCTAAGAGGATTGTTGCTCATTTGTGAGCCTTCATTAATGGGATGTTTTAAGGAAGTGGCGGAGGTATTTATCGGTTCTCGGTTGGTTGCATCTTTATAACAACTCCTGTTTAACTCAGATGGCTTTCAAGATTTTGAATAGTACTAATTTAGATTGTTTACCATGCAGTAGTGCTCCAAGACACTACGTTTAGAGCAAAATGATAAATAAACTGGGTTTACATTCAGTTTTGTATTTTTGCATTTTTCATTTGTAAGTGTTTGAGTTCTGTCCAAATAAACAAAACGCTTTTTATCCAGAGAGCAAACGAATTGCCAACAAGTTGAATTAGGAAAAGAATGTATAAATCCAAATAAGCACCCGATCTCTAATGGCAAATTTCCCTTCTCAAGGTGTTATATTTGTTGTGAACTTTTTGAACTGATTAAAGTTGAGAATTTTATAACCCTGCCTCTGCTCACATTTGTTCACTTCACAGCAGGAGCACGTTTTACGGTCGTGTGTTGTTTTATTAAGTTGTTTTTTTTAAGTATTTCTACACAGACTCAGAGCGAATGAGTAGGAAAATCTTTGATCCAGACTCATCTTGACTGTTTTCTCCTCAGTCTCTCACACAAATCCTAAAAGGAAATGTAGATCCTGATGGATGTTGTCTGACCACTTCCACTCAAAGCATCTTAGTCCAAGGTTGGTGCTGTGTAGACCTGATCCTGCCTCTAATCCCGGTTACCATGCTGGGATTACATTAAAGGTTATGATGACGCTCTGCTATTGAAAGTTGAAACACTCATTTGATGCAATCCCAACGAGCCCGTGAACTTTAAAACTAGCAGAAATTCACCGTCGCACTTTAAATCCTGCACTCAACATTCTAACTTCATGTTTGAAGCTGGACACTGGCCAGTTTATGTTTGCTTTGATGCTTTATATTTGATTCGTCTTTCTGGGACCATAATTGCAGCATGGCTGTAACTGGACCCCTTCCCTCTCTACCCTCCTGACCCAGATCCAGAGATCCTCAGCCATTCTCGGCATCTGCTGTCGAGGAGGAGAAGGAACAGCTGGGGCGGCCCGCTCGTTCTACACCTCTTCGTGCCCTGCTCTGTCTGTGCTGTGGGCAGGCAGGGTTATTATTACCTCTGTGAGTAAGTTAGACAGGAAGAGCCAGGTTAGCACCCCCGCTGGCTGGTGCCTTTTCAAACCCTACTACCCAGGACTTTCACACTGTTCTTACTCTAACTCTTCTATTTTTTCTCTCAGAAACTGTTAGTGTTAATGGAAAAATCACACTGCTCGTTTGACCCTGGTAAATTCTTTGATATCACCTGGCTGTTAGTGGGAGCCAGTGTGACAGGCTGTGGTCAAACTGGGGTAAAGTTGACGTGTTAAGAGTCCAAGATCTCCTCGCAGGTGAAGTGCTGCCACCCAGTGGACGGCGAGTGGAATGAACACATCAACAAAAAGGCCTCATTCATGTTTTATTAGTCCTGGCGTGGTGCAGTAGAGTCACATTAAAGAGACAAGCGACCTGAACTCTATCTGTTTCTCTAGAACTGACAACAACTGTAGCATCTGTGTCGAGGTTACTGGATCAAAACCATTCATATGTTCAGCTAAGACGAAAGTCAGAAACCCCAACACGTCTGCTTTCACAAAGACCTGAAGAAGCGAAGTCAAAGTGCTCAGAGTTCAAACAAACAGCTAAGTGAGTGACGGAGGGCGTGGTTAATGGTGATCCATACATAGTCACCTGAGTTGAGCAGAGAAGAGGGGGTGAGTGAGTGGGTGGGTGGAGTAACACAGGGGGAGTGGGTGAGGAGAGTCCACAGCTGGGTTGTAAGTGGGAACTGTGTGAGAGAGGCTGCCAGACAGCAGGATCTCGGCTCCTCCCCGTTCTTCCTTTTGACTCTTCATCAGTTTTTTCTGTTCATTCATGTTGTACGGATCTGAGCGTAGCGTATTTTAGATCTGCAGAACCAGAGAGACAAGAAACCGAACGAATACAGGATTTAAAAAAATAAAAGAGCAAATATTTGTGTGTGTGTGTGTGTGTGTGTGTGAGGCAGCACTGTGGACAGTACCTGGGTGTCTTCTCTGAACTCTGTCTAGTTTGAGAAGTGCTCTTAAACTGGCCTTCCAGCCTGGCGTAGATTCCCCCTGCAGGCTTCACACAAACACCACACACACAGTCGAGAACAAAAACAATCTGACATCAGGCAGCTGCACAAACGTGGACAACATGCTGACAATTCAACACCAACCATGACGATATGACATCAGTTCAGACCTACGCACACATGTGCAGACCTCTTTATTGTCTTTAGCTCTGCTCTGTTCCTGGTCTCCAAATCTCATCTTGGTCAGGTAGCCGATGATCTCCACCATACGACGCTGGTCTGGTTCCCAACAAGTGATCAAATAAGAAGAGAGGAAAGTCAGAGTTGAGTGAGTGTGCTACATACTTGATAAAGCCTAAAAATATAAACATATTAACATTCTTCTCCCGTAGAGTCCTGTTTTACCTTCCTCCCTCTGAGCGTCCTGGTTGTAGCGCATGGAGCGAGAGCTGTCCCACTTACTCTTCTGGACACTCACTCTATAAAAATACAGAGCACAGTGTTTACAATTCAATACACATAACGGGGAATGTACACTTCTTATCTTTACAGGGGGAGATGGATACATATCTAATGTGGGAGAGAAATTTGTCACAAGGTAGTGCGTCGTACATGTACGAGGACGGTGTGATGAACAGGTGAACTCACGTGAAAGGTGTGTTGTCCCTCGTCTGTGACTGAAAGAGAGAAAAGTACCTGCTGTGAGCGTGAGCGAGCAACACAGTAAAAAGTCACGCAACGTCTAAATGGAACAAATCAGTCCACAGTGGTTCTGGCTGTGTGAGCAGTTAAGGGACATGATGTTCAAACCAAGCAGATGTTTTGAAGTAGTCATGTATAAATCGAGAGTTAAGTAAGTACAAATTAGTTTTGCTTGGATTAATAAACGATGGGTATCTAATGTGAAAAAGTCACCACAACTACCAGACGTTTCTGACAGATGCTGTTCCAGCATCACGTGTGAAAAACAATGTTTCTGTTTTTTACTCCTTATTAAAATCAGTGACTCACTTTCTCTGCTCTCTCTTTGCGCTGGAAGTTTGGGGAAGACATTTGTTTCTTCAGCGGCCTGTGGGCCTTCTTGGCCTTCTTAGCAGCTGGTAAAGAAGAAAAACAACAACAACAACAGCATCATCATCATCATCATCATCATCACTGTGCTGACGCCGTCTCCTGGCGCCACCTGCTGGACAAACACAGCCAATGTTTTAGTTTCGGTTTGCTAAAAACATTAAGGTCCGGAACAATGACATGTTCATAACAGAGGTGAAGAAAGGTGGGAATAATCATTTTTATTATTTCAACTACGGCAGTGACTCAGTGTTAAGTTCCCCCTCCCCCAGAAAACATTCAATGCAAATAAACATTAGTTATGATGTCAGAGGTGAATGAGTCACCAAACGACAGCCTGGAGACACCCTGTGTTGTGTGACAGACTGATGCAACACGTCCACTTTTATCACTGCACTGGGGTGAATGTTTCAGATAACGTGGAAAATAAACAGATAAAACAGATCAAACTAAAAAAAATAGGATTTTTAATCACATACACTTTACACAATAAAAATTAAACTGTCAGTTTGTCAGTGTCAAACAAGACAGCTATGCTTTTAAATGATGGCAAGTAAATCTCATATCAGCATCTGAATTGTACCAACATATCCATTATTATCATCATCAAGTTTACAGACCAGCATCCTAACCTGGTAACATGGCAACATACAGATGACAGTTTAATCATTTATTGATATGACCAACGTTTTGACCACAGCTGGTCTTTTTTAAGGTCATGATCAAGACTTAGCACCTTGACATGACGTTGGTTATATTAATACATTTTGGAAACGCACTTGTGTATCAGATTTTGGCAGCTGTGTACTGACATGATTCAAGCTTGGTGTTTGGAAGAAAGTCATTTCGTGTATTTTTTTCAAATCCCTTCCTGTAAATTCCTTAAAGATAAAACCAACAAGATTTAACTAATCATTTCTATTGTTAGACTAAACCGTCATTAAGGTAACTCAGCTGCAGTTGCTGCTGAAGCACCAAACAGGAAGTGTGCCATATGACCCAGCTGAGATCAAATAGCTACACGGCTACTCCACCTTGTTTCTTCGACAGCTCCTCTTCATCTCCCACCTCGTCCTCAGTGACCTCTGACCCTGTGGTGTACTCCTCATCCTCTGACAGGAGAGACTGCTGCCTCTGAAAGCCACATGACAGAGTTAAGCACGTAGCACATAAGTTATATATATATGTATATACTGTATATATATATATATATATATATATATATATATATATATATATATATATATATATATATATATATATATATATATATACACATATATATATATATATATGCCAAAGAGAAAAGGGAAAGGTCCTACCAGTTGCAGACTCCAGTTTTTCAAAAGGGAAAACTGGTCAAGGAGAAGAGAAAACAGCAGAGGTCAGAAGAAGAAGAGCATCAGACTTGGAACATCAGACAGCTGACAGAAAGGCTTACAGTGCTGCCGTCTCCTCTCAGAGGTCCGAGCAGTGTTGGCTCCAGGAGCACATCACAGTCCTGAAGCTTTTCTGCACTGGGTGGACTCTCCTCGGTGCTGACATGCACACAGACACATCGTCAGAAAACAAAACACACTGCAAGAAATGACACAGATGATCCTTTGACTCGTGCTCACCTGTCTGCGGGTGGCGTATTGGACAAACACACTGCGTCCCTGTGCAGCAGAAGGTCGTTGAGCACTCTGATTTGGGCCGCGGTCGCCTCGTCGCAGTTCTCCTCGTCTGGCACGTTCACTATGTGGTCTCGCATTTTACAACCCTGGACACAAACACAGACAGAGACAGACAGACAGAGTAACAACACATTTTGTATTCAGCCTGGTATTTACTGCGTGTGTGTGTGTGTGTGTGTGTGTGTGTGTGTGTGTTTCAGCCACAAATATCTGCATGTACGCTGAACATCTGGATCAACTGGGGAAAAAAAAGACTGTCCGAGAGGCAACAAGCTGAACAACCTAACATTCTGTTTGTTGGCTACAAATAAAAATGTCCCCCAGTTACATTCTGCAATACTGTAAATACAACAGAGCTACATCACTACTAACATGCACGTGATCACACTGTTTAATGTGTGTGTGTCAGGTTTTCAGAATATTAAGGGTCAGTAGCGATCCCAACATGCACTGGATGCAGGAAATTCACTGGTCAGATTATTTATTTTCTTATTTTATAAGAAGAGCATTGTGGAAAAAGTATAAATAAATTTAATTTAAATATTTGATATAAAATATAAAAAGTATTCTTTAGCAAGTGACTACTTGCAACTAGATGAGTTGTTTGGTTAAGAGCTGCCAACAGAACATTGGTGTTGATACTGCACAGTTATGATACTGTCACACAAAAAAGGAAGTGTGTGTGTGTTTGGGTGTGAGGACATGTTGGCTGATCCTCCCTTTCTGACTCACTTTCAAAGGGCGGGTTTGATGGTTAATGTTTGGTTTTAGGATTGTGACTGTTGTGAGGTCATCCTGGCTAATGTTCAAGGCAAATTGCTGTTTAATGAAGAGTTTTTTTTAGGTTAGAGTTTGATGGTTAAGGTCTGGGGGCTAGAGAATGCATAATGTCAGTGAGTGTCTTCACAGACATACCTTGGGCATAGCTGTGGGGTCAAAGCGGAGGACCCTCTGGTTGCAGCAGGGGTACATTCCTGCACCATGCCAGCCTTTCTCAGCACCCAGCCCAGGGTACAGAACACTGTCTGGGTGGTACTTGCAATGGGTCAGCTCTGCACACACAAACACCTACATCCACACACACACACCGTACATAAATGACTTGGTAAATATTTCATCTTCATAGAGTCAAGGTCTTGTTTCTCCTTCCACTTATACTGTACTTTGGGCAGTGTTTTTTCTCTCTCACTATACAGTTATGAAATACACACACACACACACACACACACACACACACACACACACACACACACACACACACACACACACACAAACCTGTTGGCATCGGGAGCAGGTGAGGTAGTTGATGGTACCCCAGATTCTCCAGTAGACCAGCACCCAGGACTTGAGCTCCTCATACAGACCGGTGATGTATTCATGTACGTCCCAGCTCTTCTGTCTAAACACACACACACACACAGAAATGAAAGTCATTAGCCATCAAAAGTCAGCTGCAGTGATTCTCTTTGTATTACTGTTATAAACGAAACAAACACAGGAGCTATGATTATATGACTCATGTCCTTGAACAGAAACCGACTGTGAAGTGGAATCATAACAAATCACCGCTGTAATACCTGGTGTGTGTGTAGACAATGTCTCCTCCAGTGTCAACATTGATTTTCCCTGGGACACAAGAAATCCTCCTCTCCGTGTCTTTGGTCAGCAGCTTAAAGCACAAACCGCACCTGGGACGGCACACGTATGACAAAGAAATGAAATATGTAAAATGAAGGTAGCAGAATGAGAAGCAGAACTAATTTATGCTCTTTCTTGGCAGGGAGAAGCACGTCACCTGTAGAGGGTAGAGGCGTTTCTTGGTGAATCTCTGCTCTGGTAGTTGGGATCGAAAAGACGCTCGATTTTCTTCTGAAACAATTTGCTTTGGGTGGAAGGTGAGAGGAAACAAGCAGTGAGAAAAAGAGCTAACACTGCCTGCTGTTGCAATTTTTTATGCATTAAAGAACATAAGTCAGAGAAAAGGCCCAGCTATCATCAAAGAGCAGTCGTATTGAAGAGGAGAGAAGAGACTCGATTTCAAGTCAGGATAAAGTGTCTAGTACGACCAAGGCTCACTTTCTTTCCCTCCATCTGATTCCACTTTTTTAAAATCTTCTTACCTTTTGAACTTGTCTTTTTTGTCCCTGATGTCGTCAGCTTCGTTGTGATTGAACAGCTCAGCGATGCGTGTTGCCAGGTTGCTGTTGATGCAGTTCATGTTGCAGGGTGTAGCCACGATGGCACTCATGTATTTGTGGCAGTACTGGATGCATTCCTCCACCTGAACGCAGACAAGCACATAAAGATCTCACAGAAGCCTTTGAAAGGGATCATGCACTTTATTTCTATGATCTCACCTTAACAAAAACCTAAAAAAAAAAAAAAACATCACTGCTACAGAGTTAGATCCTGAATAAAAGGCTGAATAAATACAGAAGTGATGAAAAAACTTACAAAAACATTTTCTAAAGAACTGCTAAATACTCTTAACATCCATGCAACATCAAATTAACAAAGCTCTACCTACAGGCCTCTTGCTTTGCCTGCATATAGAGAAATCTGTTCAACATAAATTAAGTTGTTGTCATACATGGAAAAAAAACATCGCCACAGTTTAATTTGTACATTCTGAATAGCAACTGAAGTTCTCCCTGTTACACTGGAAAAACAAGAGGCCCGAGCATCACCACACCCAGCGTCACACTTTACAACACTTACTAACGTATCCATCTTCAAGAACTCGGAGGAGATCAGGATTGAGATCACATTGCTGGGCTCTGTAACCGACAAACACCATGTAACCAAACAACAAACAACACAGAACAAGCAGCCAGTGACGCACCAAACACACGCCACATTCAGTGATTTCTGTGATTCATTACAGTTTTTCTGAGTATGTTACCGAGCCGAGGTTTGTCCTTGTTTCCCTCTCCTGCAGAGTTCCGTCTGACGTAGTTCATGAGCCAGTCAAAGATCTGCACATCACAGTGAACAGAGATGTCTACCTCTTCCCATCTCTGGGAGTCCACAGACAGGTACTCAGCGAAGTAACGCATCTCTTTAACTAGAAGATCTCTGGGACAAACAAAGTCCTGCTTCAGATTCTTGGTCTCGTCACACACGTGGATGACCATGTTGGGACTGTAACAAAGAGATGAAAGTACAATCTTTTTACTGCTTCTTTGCAGGGGAGAGTAGCTCTAAGCACTAAGTGAAGATGAGCTACTACAACTTACTCTCGTGGTTTCTGAGGTTTGTCATCCTCTTCTATTGAGACTCTCCTCTCTTTCTTCTCCACAGCACCAACCCTTCCTAAGGACATCGATTTGGAACCTGCTCACACATTTCAAATAACAGCCACCATCAGTAGCACATACAACAGCACATTATAACAGTTCCTCACACATATCTGTATCATACCGCTCTAATACACCTGATTGTTCTAATATGAAAGTGAGCAGACCCTGTCTTAATAATGTCTATTAAAACAAAAGTGTGTTTGAACTTAAATGAAGCTAAGCTGTAATAGCAGCAAACAGTTATTTATCAGTCAGGCTGGTGCTGACTGACCTGTAACTTTGCTGGTGCTTTGGCTGCTTCCGGTCTCCATCACCTCCCCTGTCTCCAGCAGTGTGGAAAGGCCATTTGAAGGGGAGTTGTTTCCCTCTGTTAGGGCATTGCACTGGTTATCAACATGAGGAAACCCCCCCATGCTCTTCAGCTCCTCAAATCGACGGGCACACTGCAAAAATAATTATTATAAAATCATAATTATTTGTTATTAAAAAGTCAGGCCACATGTTAACAACTCATGGATGAATTGACAGATGGGATATAACAGGACAGATGGCCGGATGGATGGATGGAAGCATTTATAGTTACCCAGCATCCCAGTTACCTCCTTGGATGTGAATCCTGGAACTAGCCTGGCTACATTGTCCCAGTTTATGGGCTGGGGGACTCCCCACAGAGAGCCCAGCACCATGTCCAAAACCAGGATGTTGTTGTCATAGGGAAAGTTATTGTTATCTGAGCAGAAGCGGCTCATCTCTACAGGACAGAGATAACACACAAGAGGTAAGAGTCAACAAAGAGGGCTTCCATCTGTCCAACAAACATATCCAAGCTAGTGCACATACCCATTGAAAAGTAATCAATTAGCTGATTGGCAGAAAATAAATGGCAGCTACATTAATCATGGCTCAAGCTGGAATATAAGAAATACTCTGGTTTACCGTTGTTAGGATTTGTTATTTGTCAAATGTGATAGTAAACTTTGGATATTGGACTACTGGTGTGGCAAGAAAAGACATTTGATTAGGTTTTAGGAATTTTTGATGGTCATTTCTGTCATTATCTGACATTTTATAGATCAAACAATGAATCCATAATAAGAAAATAACTATGACAGCACTGGTAATCACACACAAAAGGTCACTGTATGTAATTTTTGAGATGTTGCCATGTTTCCATATAAACATGGTTAAACCTGTCATTTTCATTTACATTATGATGTCCTATATGTTCACATACTCCATATTAATCTGATCTACACTGGATGTGAAATGTTTTTAAAGCATCCTGAGTGGGGTTGTGTGATGCGTCATCAACTAAAAGTCGAACTTACTGTGATTTTTTAGCACTAAATGCACCTAGGTCATAACATCCTGAAAGATTTGCAGGTATTTGATGTGAGCAGCCCAAGACGAGATCGAAGATTTTATCATTTTTAAATACACTTACTGATACAGGTCTATGATATGTATAATATCTACATTCAAGGAGCACAGTAGAGAAACTCAGTGGTGTCAGTGATGATGCGCAGGCCGAGTCCCTCTGTCCTCCTCCTGCTGCATCAATATCTTTTCCTTTTAGGTCACATTAAATCGGCTAACGTTAGATCTCTACACGTAACTAAAATGGCAATAGATAGCAAATATTGTTGACATACTTATCTGTTGTCAGAGCTATTCCTCCCCTTCGCCACGTACAGTGATGCTGGTGAATGTTTTATGTCATTGTGTGTGGATGATGCTGATGCTGCGCTCTTCACCTACCGGCTAACTGCACCCATTGCTAATGCTAGCTAACTTTGCGGGACAGGAACTGCTGCCTTCAGGCACGGCTCGTAAACTCCTATTTACAAGCGACGCGCGACGCTAATAGTATTGCTCGGTTAGCCACTGACTGATGCTGCGCTTTTTGTTTTTAAAGTATCCACACCCAGCGGCTTAGTTCAAAATAGCAAATATTTGCGGAAAAGGTGGACTCTGACTTCTATTTCTATTTAACCCTACACATCCAAAAATGATCCATCCAGCTCATCTGTAGCAGGACGTCCGATATCCCATAAGGCAGCATTCGCTTCAATTAGCTAGCACAGCAGCTAGCTAAGTAAGGAGCCCCCTAGCTTTGATGTTAGTACATTTTTAAGCCAATTAACACAGAGGAAACATTGCCGGCGGACTACACTGTCAAAATACGAACTTAACAGTCAAGTTCTAAAGCAAAAATAAAAAAGTTAGCTGCTAAACTCTGGATACATGTGTAACTCTTGCTCTGAGTCGTTGTCGCACTGCAGCAGGTTAAGCGTCCTGTTGCCTGGCGACGCAGGCCGTAAATCCTCCGTAGCTGCCATAAACCTCTCAGACTTTTCAAATTACACGTAAAATAAAACTATATCAAAAACATCATGACGTTCAGGCTCTTAATGTGAAAATCCAATTTACTATGATCCAAACTTCAACCCATAAAACTCACAAAAGAATATTACACAAAATACAGAAAGATTTTTCAACGTTTTTATTTTCAAAATAATTATATTAAATATTTACAAAATTACTTAGTGAATAATGAACTGTTGAAATGTGCAAAATTAGCTCCTTTCTGAGTCTAACACAACTTGCTTCATAAAGAAGACAACACACAAGAGCAAGTCGCCTTCAGACAGCCAACACTAAACACAAGGTGGCATGATTAGAGCATCAAACACAATCCATTGTTCTTACACTATCATTCAGATGATGTATCAGTGCACCTCAATAATTTAAACGTTATACTCATTTCTGTTGTTAAACAATCTAAAGACATTACATCTTTTGTCTGACATGATCTGAAGAACAGCAGTGTACCATATATAAAGAACAAATAACTTTCTTATGCCATCTCTGACTGTAAAGACATGTACAGATAACCTGCTAACCTGAAACAAACTGATTCTAAACAGAGTCGTTCAATAGGGAAACGGTAAATGAAAACCATTTTTGACAAATAACATCATGAGAAGGTCCAGAAGTTCACTGATTTTGAGCAGATGTGTTTATGATTCTATGATGAGCTCCATCTACTGTCAGCTAATTATCAAGTTTCAGAGTTAAACATTGCAAATAGGTACTAACTGAGCCAACCATTTTTAAGAGCACTCGCAGACTTGCATACAGATATGCACACATGCACAAACATCACAGGTCAGTCTTCTCAGGGATGTTTAGCACTGTGCTGGAAGGCATATTGGAACTGGATGCTCCCAGAGTGCAGGGAGCTGGTGTTTCTCTGTACACTGATTCTAGCAGCTCCTCTGAGGAAGCTGCTGTGGAGGCTGAACCAAGGCCAGGGGTAAAGGCGTGGGCAGGATGTGACTGTGGGTGTGCAGCCAGGGTTGTTTGGGACGCCTGTGTGTTTTCTTGTTCAACCTGAGCTAGCCTCTCCATCTCTGTATGCTTGCGGCCTCTTCTCTTCCCAAGGACCTTGACGTAGTTGGCTGGGACGAGCCCTGTGGTTTGACCGTCCAAGCTGGCCAAGAGCCAGCCACGCACCCTGGGCTGTTGTTCTAAACACAGCAGAGGAGAAAGTGTCATGATCAGAGCTTGTGAACATGGAGGGCCTCCACTTCAAATCAATTAAAGTAGTCCTTGGAAAGTGCTGTTATTAACAGTCTGATGATGAAAGCGTTACTCAAAAGATCAATTTTAACTGCTGTTTGATATATTTGCACTTACAACACCTCATGAACAGGAAAAAACATTTGTTCATGAGGATCCCATGAGGATTAGCTGGTAGAGTCCATAAAAAAAAAAAAAAGAAGTAATCAACTATTACCACTTAAAACACAGTTTCACTTCCTGTTTATACCAAACACAAATATTTAAGACATTGTCAAAAAATGCATTGGACTTGGAAAAAATATAAATAAATCACTTCTATAATCAAAATAATTCTGAAACTTGCTTTAAAATTGTTTGTTTATTTTTAATAGCAATGTAGTTATATGCCAGTTTAAGACATTGATGTACTGTAAAAGAAATCTCCCACACCTGTTGTGGGTGAACCAGTTTTATGACATTATTTTCCAAAAGTCAAATATTTATGGATAATTGCAACCAAGAGATCTTTAAAAAGAAATGATAAAGAACTCTCACCTTTAGGGGCAAGGTTGAGCATGTCTCCGGCCCGCAAAGAAATCTCCTCATCAGATGCAGCTGAAAAGTCGTACTCTGCTCTAGCCACTACATGGTCATCCTCTCCGCTGGCCCAGTTAGTGGCTGAAAACAAAAAAAACAAAACAAAACATGAAAACATCTTCACTCAAAGGAACAGATTTCAGAAATGCTCCAAAAGTTAAACACATAAATGTGTATGAAACTGTGGTGTAATTGTGTTTTCTGAGTTAAAGTCTCACAATTTTCTTCTGATCCAGAGCTGGTGCTTAGCAGTTTCCAGATGAGGTATGGTCCGCCCAAAACTACAGCAAAAAACAGAAATATTGGCCAGGACTTGACAGTCTGATCCTCCATCCCTGCTCCAAACCCTCTGGATGTACTAGTAGCTAGTGCATCACTAGCACTGTCCGCCCATAGGTCCTCTACTTCTGCGTCTGACCTGCGCCCAAGCAGCCTCTGTAACCGTCGGTAGAAGTAGCGCAAAGTGCGAACCAGAGCAAATGCTGACAAAACTCGAGTGAGGTGTGCCCGTAGCCGCGTTAGGTGGTTGGCTACGTCCAGCACAGCACGAAAACTGTTATACACAGCAGAGAAGGTGGCATCCAGCATCATGCTAACTGAGGCAAAGGCCTGAACGATGCTCTCAATGGACTGGAAGGCTCCGCGGCTGCTTTCCTCTGCCTGCTGCACAAACCTGCTGGGAGCGATGTCTTCTGTGTGGCTGAAGCGGTTGTACCCTCCCAAGCCGTAGCCACCGCCATAGCCACCGCCATAGCTGTATGGACTGTAGCCACCATAGAGAGAGCTCCCATATGGACTATAAGAGGAGGAGAAAGAGCTGTAGGATGGACGGTAAGACTGCTGGACAGGACGAGGGGGCACTGGGGGGACCATTCTGGTTAGGACAGGAGGGCCAGCAGAAGTGGAGGCGCCTGCAGCTGGTAAAAAATCTGTATATCTATTTAAGAAAAGATCAAAACAGAACATTAGGCACATATTTGGACATTTGTATTATTACTACACATAACTTAGCAAACCCTTTGGTTTTATACTCTGAAAATAATATTTGAACCCAGCTGGTATGAAACTGCTGCAATTACAAACAGACTGTCAATCTCAGCTGCATTTCCCTTCGGGGATTAATAAAATTGATCTTATCACATATTTCAGAGTAAACAGCAAAGCAGAGAAGTGAACTAAAAGGCAACAACCGCTGCTGCTGCTTTTAGTTTAATGCTCTGTGGTGTTTCCATGTTTCCATGTTTCCAGGTGGAGTTGGCGAGAAACAAACTCGGTGCACTAACAAGGGCACATGACAGGGCCTCGTTGGGCCTATCTAGCTAGTAACTTAACTATTTCTACATTTGTTTCGCTGGCGGTGGTTTATCCTTAGGGCATCTAGAGTTAACTGCTAAATGAATTGGTATATTTGCAATAATTGTTGTTATGTTGTCGTTAACTTCACATTTTGGTTGTCATGGCAGGAAACTGTTTTAGCATGAACGTTAGCCACAACAGCCGTACTCAGTAAACACACACCCGTTTTTGCGATAGTGAGCTAGCTAACACGCCTTTACCTGTAATTTACAGGCGCAGGCATCGCTCCTGGAAATCGTCGTTCCCATGGCTTCTGGGGAGGCTGTGAATCCATCGAGAAATATTTGTCCAGAAAGTATAAAAATGATCGCGAAACCAATCCTGCACACTGACTGTGCGTCCCGCCGCCTTCACATGCTCCTCGTAATGTCCCGTATCTGATATAGTAACTTCTGCGTACGTGTGTGGATTCGTGAAAATAAAGGGAATGTAAATTACGTTAAACATTTCTCCGGTAGTGGATTTTTTTAAATACATAAAGGCTAGATAGACTCTTAGATTCCACGATATTAATCTTCAAACTAATATAATGATAATTATAGTTTTCGCTGACTTTTGTGTTTTCCGACTGCTCCTAAAGGCAACAATTACACAAATATAGTGCTTAGACATGAATAAGCGGTAGTAGATAGATTTATTTATTTTACTCAATCTAAAGACCTGGAAATAGTACCTATATCTGTAATTCATTTATTTTCTTTCTTATTTAATGTTCTTTTTTTGCTAATGCTTAAATTACTTCCTAAATCCATTAACAACCTTGCATGTTTTTCACAGTCGATTACTATGGCCTGGAAGACAATAGAACAAAAAGTATTGTTTTACTTCTGTCCGCCAGGGGGTGCTGTAACTTTTAGTAAAGATGAGACTCTATCATATTGATGTTAGGAACATGGAGGAACAGGACCAGGAGGGAATTTCCCTTCTCTGTGACACACTGTACAACATGTCAATACTTTCATTAGCATCTTACAAACTAACGTCCGATCATATTAACCACTTTGAATATCACATTCAGTTGATATTCAAATTGTGATTTGGTTTGTACTTTTATTTTGCTCCACTAGGAAGTTAGAAAATGGAATTTACACAGAATGAACAGGCTACAGCAGACTCAGGCTGCTCCATCACAAGATATAACTGCACATTATTTACATGATCTCCCTATTAGCCCTTATTAAAACATCACCATCATCATCATTACACCAGTCTCTGTTTGTTGCTGATTTGTCAGCTCTGAGATTTGTCTTCTAATGACGTGTGACCTCAGCTTGAGGATGGCTTCCCCCTTGAATCATGCCGTGCATTTAACCCTGTAGTGAGGTTCATGAGGGGGCGGCTGTTGACTGAGCTGCTGTGAGCGTGAGGAGATCTTCTCATGAGCGCAAGCAAGCCAGTGCAGAGGCGGTGTGGTGGTTTTCAGGAGGGAGCCCTGTGATGTCAAGTGTTGTGTGAGTGTGTGTGGGGAGGGCGTCGCAGTAGATTCTCTATTGGGTAGGATGACAGAAGATGCCTCTGTGATGCCACAATGTAGGTGTGTGAGTGAGAGGCTGCTGTTTGTGACATGACGCTGTCAGGATCCCAGGTGATAGGTGGGAATCCAAAGTGTTGGTATGTGATGTCGCAGTGCGTGGGGGCTGGCTTGTGCTCGATGATGGTCCTGGTATTTGGGGTTTGCACATGTGACCTTTTGTACTGTGATGACATAGCAAGGTCTAAGACAGTACAGGATCATTACAGCAGTCAGTGTACACGGTCATCCTAAAGGCTTTGGGGGCGAGGTGTAGCTCAGTCAAGTTGTACCAGATCCAATTATAAAATACAGTACGTTACTTCATGGACCTGGTCTTGTGCACAGAGACACATTGAAACATGAGAGGAACAAGGGATCACAAAAACAGTCTAAGAGGTCATAATGTGATAGAAAAGCAGACCAACAGCAATTTATGCTGCTTTAATAAATTGTGTCTGTTTGCCAGACTTTTCTCACATCCTTTCTGTTCTTTGTGAGGATTTTCACATCATCATCACAGTTAAATGAAGCCTGCTTGACTGACTGGGGATGAGGGGAAACACTGGAGCTAGTCGGACTCACTCGGGACTCGGGTCTCACTTCTGATTTTATATCACAATAAAATCAACGAGTGCCAACTGTTTCTTTAAATTAGAAATGATCTGCAGACCAGCGTTTTATTAGTATTGTCTCTAAACCTTCCCCGTTGAGAGAAAATGGAGACTATAAATACAAGACAGAGATTAGAAAACTTTTCTGGGGAAGCCACAAACTTACCCTGTATGTTCCTGTGTTTATACAACCACAATAGATAGTAATCATAAAAGGCTGCTGACACAGTAAGATAGTTCCCATAATCCCGAAGCTTCCTCTGACACTTCTATTTGTCACTTCTCTTTCTGTTCCTGAGTTCAGATTTAGCTCACTGGTCCATCCAGACATATCACTTCACCGTGACACGGCATTCCTTCAATCGCACTGAAATTCCACTGTTCCTAACGGGTTATATGGTGTATTTTTGCCGGGCAGCACGCTGGATTGGCCTGAAAGTGGGTACTTTTCACAAACACCAGTTCCCCCTTTGTGAGTGTTGTGCGTGTGTGTGTGTGTGTGTGTGCGTGTGTGCTCTCTATAGGCTGCGCACGCAGGGTGTTGCATCAAGTATACATGACAGAGGAAGATGGAGGTTAATGTAAAAAAGTGGAACTGTCAGAAAATATTGGTGGAACATTCAGAGCTCATTTGCTGTTTGCATGTGTTTGTCACCTACTGTATGCACGGCACAGTGTGCTGATACAGCTGTGTGTCTGTCAAAAGAGGAAATACAGTGAGTGACTGCAGCGTCAAACAAGACAACACAACATCTGTTGTTATTAGAGAAAATATGATCTGTCAGGTTCTGTTTTATCTCAGTGTAAAAGGTCAGATGTAATTATAGAACTGTGAAGCTGAGAAAAAATATGTGATGGCTGAGTAAGTTGGAAAATCTTTATTTTTTATGCTGGTTAAATAGGATGACATCAAATACTGTCATTATTCATAATCTGTCTATATCTTTGATGTGAACATTTTAAGGGAGATCTAGGCTAATTATCTTTTAGGATGTAGGCCCTTAAAAGGTTCTTCTGATAATGGCCACATATGTATTTATTTCTTTAAAACAATATATCTTTAAAATTAACACGGAAACAAGTACACAGTCATAAAAAACACAAAAATATTATAAAATGAAAAAGGTGGGGCCAGAAAGGCCAAAAGCTAAAGTGACAAAAACCGACTTCTACGTATTTCTATGTAGAGGTATATGGAGAGGTCAGGGATGAAAAATAGGTGTGAAAGAGCTGTCAAAATCTGACGAGCAGTTTCTCCCTTTTGTGAGAGTCCAGCAAGAATCTGGCTCAGTTACATCTAGATGCCAAGTTGAACTTTCCCGACTAGTTACGCACCTGTGTGCTCACTGTAGAATAAGATAAGCAGAGCTACATATATCCCCAGTAACCTGTTGTACACAGCTACACCTTTCTGATTAAACATTCCCATAAAGATTTTGTGGGATTTTCCCTGTGAGACATGACTTAGATCTCGCTAGCGACACATTGTCTATAATTAAAATGTGCTGCAGGAAGCTTGCAAATTGTAGGATCAGTGAAATTGCACTCAGAGAATGGAATTAATAACTATTTTCCATATTGCATAAAGAGATTGTAGCTCAGTGATCTTATACTGTAGGTGGAAAAGAGGACGTTGTGTGGTTATGATATTGTTTGGGCATCATTCGATGAGTTGATAGCGTTCAGAAGGATTTAAAAATTGAACTTGGTTTGATGGTGATACATTTACTTTATGCAAGAACTTTGCTTGCAATAAGACAAGAAATCATGCTTACACTTATGTTTCTGATTATATGTAGTCATAAACTCCAGGTAGTGTGCATATAACTAGAATGTAATGTGACTGTATACATAGACATAGAATTAGGCATCATACTCACACAATTTCAAATAAATCCACTTCACTTTCTATTATCGGGTTTGTACACACGCCTTTGTTGTTTCAATACATCAATGACAAGTGAGCCCTGTAGTAACCCCCAGCCAATTTGGTGAAATAAAGGCGCGTTCATTCAGGTGCAGTGTGACCGGATGCTGGTGTTGTCAGCAACCACTCGCAGTGAGAGAAAGAGTGTGTGTGCGTGTGTGAGTGTGCGTGCATGCATGAGCTTTAGAGGAAGGGGAGGGGGGAGCGAGCAGAGGGAAGAGGGAGGAGACAAAGAAGCAGGGGAGGGGCATTACTGGAAATAGGTGGCTAAACAGGTCTAGCTCGCCTTTTCCAGGACGTGGTTAGGAAATACTGAAAGAGACGACACACTGCGCCGTGTGTCTGGGACAAACTCTCACCGTGTACATAGGCAAACATGACTGTGCACACAGACGCAGCGCATTGAACATGCAATGTGCACCCATGAACATGTTCATGCTATGTTTGTATAGTGTGGACTTTCTGCCTCTTGCAGAAGTGAAATATCCTGACGGCCGAATAATTACTTCATCGTTCTATGTGAGGACATTTGGTTCTCTTATTATTTACCAATAAACTGGACTTGATGTTGCAATAGCTTATTTCATTAATCACACAGGCCAGCAATAGTGTAACCTCACGCAGGGACACAGTTCTGTCCCTTGAGCCTTTTTCCACCTTATGTGACACAGTTAATAGCTGTATTTCTAATCCGTGCTGTCTGTGACGCATGTGACGAATTGAACAAAATGAATTTTTATTTAATGAAACAGTAGCAATTGTAGTGGATCAACAGTCTTAACTCAACTACAGAGGGTCAAATCCACAGATGAGCTGTAGCTTGCTGTTTTGGTTTTACAACCAGCCATCTGACGGTGTCAGAAACAATCTCACAAAGTAACTGCTGCTACGACCTGCTGTGCGTCCACTAACAAACCAACCAGAACGCTGCATGAAATGATGCACCGATCAATACAAGACTTCATTTCCCGACATGATACATAATTGTCAACTGTAGCAGCGCAGATGAATCATGCACGCTGAAGATGTTTTATACTTGTATACTGACTTGTGAATGTCACAGTCTGTAGACACCTCACTATTTCAGGATGGACACCACTTTGAATGAGTGCTACATGAAAGGCTGCTCCACGACGCCCACATGTAGTATTAGTTTGGTTACACGTGAATGAAATAAATGTAAGATTCTCATGTGTCAAATGTGTCCTTTTGTGCTTGTTATGGCCTAAAGTAGGTTAAAAACTGACTTGTGCAGCTGTAATTAATAATGCTGATTACAATCAAGTTGGAACTAAAACCAAAAGCCTGTGAGCACTGTTGACAGTAACCTGTGTGCAGAGGTTAAATCAGGGTTCAGTGTGGTTCCTGACAACGAGACAGGAAGGAAGCTACATACAGCATTTCACCTCAGTCTCCCAATACAAGAGAAAACAAACATCTCCAGTGTAGTACATCCTGGGTTCCTCGGTATTGACGCCTCAGGACAAGCTGCTTGTAAAGTACCTTGGCGATAGTGAATGCCGAATTTTTCAAGAAACCAGATTAGAATCAAAATGTTGACTTGTAACGTGATGTAAACACAGGAGTGCAAAAACATTTGTACCATTACAGCTAATATGTTACGATCCAGAAAGCATGTTCAGATCCAACAGACAGTGATCTCCAGCCACTGACTTTAAACCTTTTCTGATGGGTGACGTTCAGCCAAAACCATTAAAAACAATAAAAAACACAAAATCAGAACACAGAACGCACTGATGTACTGGACAGTATTTTTGCACTGGTGACTGCATCGCGACAGTTTTTAGACAAACATTTGCACTGCTGAAGTGCCACTGGGCAAGACACAGCAAACATATTCCCACACAGCTGGTTCTGAAGATTTGACAAAGATTACATAGATTTTCTCACAATCTTTCTACATTATTGAAACCTCGATGTAATAACCAGTTTCACATTACACAGAAAAGCAAGTCATTTCATGTTTAATTACGTGCAAACCATAAATTGATTTAGATGGCTAGTGTTGTACGCAAACAACAAGAGATGACAGTAACATTTCCATGCTAGATTTTATCTGATACTCATGTAAGAAATAACCATGCAATGACATATTTTGAATATTTGAATATTGTCTGTTTTTTGTTGCAAACATTGGGAAATCTATACAAATATGAGTTGTTGAGAGTTGACTTATAACACCACATTTAATCGGAGGATTTAAAAAGCCATCTCTGCACAACTGCTAGGCCGATATCTGCAAAAGATATGAATACTCATCCTTGAAACTACCCTTAGTAATAAACCTTGTAGATGAGCTGCTACAAGGCAAAGTTATCATTATCTCTTCTTGATGTCATTAATTACCTCTAAAAATCTATAATTTAAATGTAGAGAAAAAAAGATTTGGTAATTTAATTTGGCAGGCTATAGACCATAATAAATGATACAATATTTAATGAATTTGCTTGGTTTGCTAATGCTGCTCTGAATGATTACAAAATGAGCAGGCCAGTTGGTAACAGGTGAATCATGACTGAGTATCAAAGAAGCAGCTACTAAAGCCTCTCTACTTGCAAGCAAAGGAAGAAGAATATTTCTCAATAAAAGATTGCAAAAATTATAGGTCTTTCACCATCTACAGTACAAAATATTGTGAAAATTCAGGAACTTCAGGGAAATCTGGAAACTGTTGAATGTGCGCGACCAGGTGGCATTGCATGAGAAACACCATGCTAACTTAATGAGTATATCCACATGGTCTTGGTCATACTTTGGAAAATCCTTAACACAGTCTACTGCTGCATCTAGAAATGTAACCATGAAACTCTATTATGTAAAAAGGAAGTCATACATCAACTCTGTGCAGAAACACTGCTGAGTTATTTGGGGTCATGTCGGATGAACCAGCGGAAGAAGCCTATGTCGCATGAAAATCAAATGCTGGGTTCTCCATATCAAAGACAAAAAGGAACATCCAGATTGTTATAAGCAAAAGGTGCAATGTGATATGATGATAACCATGTGGATCAGTGCCCACAACATGGGTAGTTTGCAAATGTGTGAAGGTACCATTGTAACAGAGGTGTATATAGGGATTTTAGTAAGACTGCTATGCTGCCATCAATGTCTTTTTCCAGGAAGTCAGGAAATATTTCAGCAGGAAAATGCCAGACCTCATCTTGCACATGGTACCACAGCTTGGGTTCAAGGCCACACAGTTTGTGTCCACATCTGCCTCCTGTAGAGAACAATTGCCGACCTTTGAACAGCTGAAGACTTGTATCCAGCAGTAATGGGCAAATAATAATAATGGTGATGCAACACAGAGACACGTGTGTTGCCGCATTAAACTCTAATTTGCTGATATTTGCAAAATACAAGTAAATACTACTACCTTATTACAGATACTGCATAAAGGAGGTGTCAATCTACTCATCCAACTCTGGGTAAGAAGCAAACGACAGTGTTTGACTGATGGTTAAATTGGTTGCCCTAGCATAGAAAAGCAACACTCATTTGTGATACAGGCTAAATATTTAAACCACCAGTATTTTTACTTGGACATGAAAGTACCAGGTTTCATTTGCTAAAGCCAGTTTTCATTTTCCTCACTACCCACATTTCAACTTGAGTCTAGCTTTGTTAGGAAATTTGCTGTTGTTTTATTTGACTGAATTTAGACGAGGAAGATAATGTTTTGACTTTGACCAAAACATGACGATAAGTAATGTGATCATGGACGCAGTGTAAGTCAAACTGAAACTACAAAGGCATGTTGCTTAATCTGCTCACCACTTGGCTAAGGACACATAAAGAAACTAAATACAACTGATATTAGTCACTTTAAAGTATAGCTAGGAAAATTAAAGACAAACATAAGCTAAAAGTGAACCTTTACAAAGTCTAAATACTTCATATCATGACCATGGAAAAATGGTTTCTGATTGTCTGGTAGTCAGTTTAACCATATGGAAAAGACACTTACGTTAAATGTCAGATAACAGTAGCAGCACTGATCATCTACAGCATTACAGGTGAAACTAGGTTCAGTGGTAATGGAGTAATGGTAATAAAAAAACCATTACCAGGGCAAGATTTCAATTTAAATGTGCTACAATAACTTATTTAAAACCACACAGTAGACAGATGTGAAGTATAGGTGAGTTGACACTTTTAGAAATAGTTTGATTCAAGACATCTTGATGTTATATTTATAAATACACTTCATCTACTGTATGTGGCAATCTATATTATGGTCGTATGTAATATTACACTCACACTTGTCCTTCTTCTGGTCTATTTTTTTTTAACTTTCCTTGTTCAGCATTATCACGTTCACAAATTTATATTTGCCTGTTGTAGCAATTAAAACAGTGTAAGAATACAAAATCAAATTATTAAAAGTGACAAAAGATGTGGAAAACGGACATCCTTTATTAAGAAATGATCCTGTAAAAAACAAATAAAAGTCTTATTATCACAAGTATTAATCAAAAGATTTACTTTCATTAAAACAATAAAGCATAATAATAAAACATGTTAGGCTGAGTTCAGGCTAGAGGTGTCAAAGTTGCCTAGTTGGCTCCTGGCAGAAGCCAGTGACTCCCCATCTTCAACCATATGTCCCACCAAATTTCTCTTGAGCGAGGCACTAACTTTGTTTAAGCACATTATAAAAATGAATAAAATGATAACAACAACAATAACAAAAATCTTTGTCTATAAAACAGCTGGTAGAAATGTTCTGAGAACTCTGGATAGAACATGTGATCACCGGTATGACATAGTCATTACAAAGGAAAGACACAACTGAGTGAGCTTCCTCCCACTTCCTCAATGGAAATTTCAGTACCTCGCCAGTCCTTGAGTGTTTCAGCTAGGCTGCTTTCACTCTCAACTATGGCTAACGTGTATGTACAGAGTGCAATTAATAGCAAATACTCTGTTAAAAAATCATTAAACAGTGACACACCATAAGTGACAAGTAGAACATGTTACAAACAAATATAAACCCATGATTATAGGCTGTTGCACTGTACTTTTAAAATCCATTTACCTCTGCTTTATTTAAGATCAAACACCCAACAAAACATTCATTACTGTACAGCATGTTGACAGTGAATTCAGCTTCACCTGAGAAAGACAAAGAAAGAAAGTAGTACATTCACTTCTTCGGAAATCTAACTGTGGCTTTAAACCATCGCCACTGTTGTTTGATGACATCATCATCCTCATTATAAGTTAAGGCAGGTTTCACATACAGGTCTCAACCTTGCCTTGAGGACTGTTGAACCCATTATGAGCTCAGTTCTATTAACTACATTAGAACAATAATGCACCATTGCATATTTAAAAACCACCACATTTTGTAGGTCACTGGTACAGCTAGAACCTGTGTACAATGGTAAAATAGTACTTAATAAAACTTAAACATTATGGACTTGCATGGCCTATGTGATGTTTAAATTTAGTCAAGAAACCAAATTTGTTATAATTTAGTTTTCAAATTAGATTTGAATTGAATCAAATGTAGGAAGAATTCTTGATAATGTTAAGATGGAACTAGAGAGTCCTCAGCTATACCACAACGAAACCATCCAGTTGGCTCTCAATTGGCTCTCAATAAATTTGGTCACTGGTGTAATAACCCAAGCAAAAGACCACTGAGCCTCATCAGGTCAGGATGGGTGAAGCAAAACTCTGGCTTTGTAAGACTATACAAGACCAATGCCCTCCTTGGCGTTGCTTTTGTTTATTTCTTGATGCCAAAAGTGTTGCCCCATTTATTCGCTTTGCCGAGATGCTTTGATCCAGTCAGTCACTGTTGAAAAGTGGGGTTCTGAGCTTATGCCGTTGTTTGAGTATGGATGCTGCAGATTTTTAAGAGACTGGCCGTCTTGTCTCATGGGATCCATGTTGGTACCATTGCTCATAGGACGAGGAAGTAAGTTGGTGTAAGTATTTCCTTGACTCTCCCTTGGGGACGGCATGAGAGAAGCGCGGGTCTCTTGCCCCACTGTCATCTGGGGTTCCTGCTTCAGCTGGAAACTAGTCTGAGAGCCTCCTCCCATAAGGTTCTTCAGAAAATCATCCCCTTCTATTCCTTCAAGGAAGGGGTAAGAGCCCAACCCATGTGACCCCCCTCCACCTCCAGGTACTGACCCATTAAAGGTGTTCTGGGATGCACCGAGGGTATTGAAATTAGGCCACATAGTCTGAAGACCCTGATTCTGGTTGCCTAGATGGTTCTGGGCCCGGGTCTCAGAGGTTAGCTCATCTCTTTGGTGCTGCAGGTGGAAGAGAGGCTGGGAATCTGACTGGTTTATTGCAGTGGCCTGGGTGTCCAAGCACTGCAAGTCCCCCATGGAGAGCTGAGGGAGGGAGTTATTCTCACAGCTGTTTTGCTCCAACCTTTGGGGGTAACCAGATCCACGGTTTGGCTGCTGTTGTCTGTTGCTACTAGAACGCTGTAGATTGCTCATAGCACCAGACTGGTTTATGGTGACAGTGTCCATTGAGATTGCTGGGTTGGGATTTGCCCACTGATGGCCCATTTGTAAATTAGGAACCTGTGATGGCATCATTATGTTCTGAGTGCTTGGTTGGTAGGACTGGTTGAATACAGTAGATTGCTGATGCATCGTAGGTGTGGCCTGTTGCCTCTGGTACATGTTGCCGAAGTCTGGAAAACATAGTGACTTTTAGTGTCATGGCTGAGCTTTATTATCCTAATATGAATAGAAATGTTTTAATTGCCTGAATCATTGATTTTTGAGGGAAAATCCATTAAGTTACCTTTTCGCATGTGACTCTGTGACACTGCCTTGGCCCTGTTCATAGCTAGACCAGCAAAATGACCACCTAAAAAAGATAAGAGACAGTATGTTTGCTGACATGCAACATCCTTATACACGTGAAAATCTTTTTAGATGAGTAACACATCTCTTACTTGACAATCCAGACATCTTCATCAAGTTCTCTCTTCTGCGCTTCTTCTCATTGTAGCCATAAGGATCTAGAGAAAACACAAAATGGTCACATGTCATCTAACTGAGAACTAGTCCCCATGTCTTGGAACACTGCATAGAAAAATTATATTGATTGAAATACAGATTCAATAGGGTTCTGTCATCACTGCTCACCTTTGTCGTCGGGCAGATATCTGAAATCCATCGGCTCACTCACTTCCTGATCGGAAGGCCGCCGCAACTGCATGTGCACAGTGACCGACTCTGTTATAGAGGTGTTATAGTACTGCGGGGTCTTGAAGACAATGGCCACTTGGCGATGAACATCGGCTTGGGAGAAGGAGCCTTTGGCCTCCCAGCCGTCTGAGGAGAAGAATCGTACCTCGATGTCATCTGAAGGAAAGAGGGATGAAGGGATGACAGGAATGGAAAACTGAATGAACTGGGATGGACATTGTGAGTATAAAATGCAAAATGGATTGAATGAAGGTAAAAGAAGAGAAAACAGTGGAAAAATATGTAATATACTGCAAATGTGTATAATTAAAAAATGTTGATCAATTCTTTATTTATATGTTGATTACGTACCTTTCTGAACTTTGTCACAAAGTAGGAAAACCTCATCCCCTCCCTTAACACTGCCACTATTCCTGTTGACTCGGCAGATCCTCAGCTCGGCTGTGTTTGGGGCCCCTGATGATGAAGACAAGAAAGTTGAAAACATGCACATGCAACCAGTCAATAGATCCAACAAATAAGAAAAAAGTCAGATGGAATACTACACATACAACACAGATTTGCCCAAGGATAATGATGTCAGAAATTGTCTTTACTTGATCTGCTGGTGCACCACTGTACCGAAAAAAACTGCTTTTGTGACTCAGTGTAGCTAAGCATTATCTGCCTCCATTTAGAAAACAAAAAGCAGAGCCAGTTTACAGTTGAAGCCACACCATGTTGAGTCACATGTCACATGTCTGCTGTCAGAAGAGGAAGTGCTCCATGGTAACAGTGTTGTTTGAGGGTTAGTGTGTATAAAGCACTTCCCTTTTCTCAATGTGTGTGAGGAACACTGAGCTACTTCAGTAAGTGCAAAACATCAGACTGGACACATAAAAGCAGGTCTTGCAACAAACACTGACGTGAAAGCTGCGGCTGCAGGTACATGCTGTATGAGCTGTACGTGCAAACCCAGCCACTTGTGAAATGTCTCAACTGTTGCATAGCGCTGTTATGGCTTCATTTTTGTTAGGAGGACATTCATAAAAATCCATCTAATGGTATGAAATGACCTGAATATTAACACAAAAATATTTGTCTATTTAATGATGCGTTACCATCAGCTCTGTTAGGTGTGCCCCAAGGTGGCCACGCCTATCATCAGGTAGCCTGGATTCCCGTAAGTCACCCGTAACTGTTCAATAGTTTTATTATGTTCTCATCACTTGTAATTGCCTAACATTGACGTCAGCATGAACACAGACAGAGCTCAGCCACTTACTGTTGTCATAGATGGGGTTGGTGACAATAGGGCTGAGTGCTCGGGTGTACTGGCCGTTCTCGTCCTGCAGGAGAACCTGGATGCACAGGCGGACCACATTGAGGTCATACTCCTCCGTCTGCAGCAGCTGCTCACGTGGCACTGAGCACACAAACATGTCAATGTTAAATTGCAGTTAGGATATGTGAGTGAGAAAAAAAAACACACACACAATTTTTACTTTTAAAGGACCAGCTCACACAAAACATCAACAACTTGAGCCTAGTGAGCTCTGATAATGTTATATATAGTTATGTTCTTAGGTTCCTTTACTTTAAAGACACTATATAAATACTGAAGTACACTGAAACAGTCCCCCAAAAATGTGTTATTTAATTATAACAATGTTAGTATCATCAGCAAAATCATTATTTGATCATTAACGAGCAGCAGCATATTCAAGTTGTTGGTCAAGGTGGCACTAATTTCATGCTGTCATGTCTTGTGTTTTACAGGTAAAACTGTATGTTGGCAGACAGATGAGCTGGTCTAAATATTTCAGAAATTGCTGATCTAACCAGCACCTAACCATCTCTAGGGTTTACAGAGAATGGTCTGAAAAGGAGAAAAGATCTAGTGAGAGGCAGTTCTCTGGGGAAAATGCCTTGTTGCTGCCAGAAGGCAGAGGAGAGTGGTTGGACTGCAATAGTAACTCAAAAAAAGAAAACTAGTACAACCAAGGCGTGCAGAAGAGCATCTATGAATGCACAACACAGCAAACCTTGAAGCCCACAGCAATGAGTTCTAGGCTACAGCGATGAAAGACAAAATTAGGTGCTGTTCCTGTCAGTTGAGAACACGATACTGAGGCGTATTCACATGAGCTCACTAAAATTGGATATTAAAGTATTCATTATTATTATTATAGACTGAAATAACATTATCTGGGCTGATGAGTGCAACACAACTACAACAAATTTGTCATAAACAACATGAAAGCATGAATCCATCCTGCCTTCTATCATCAGTTGTTGTGATGGTGTAGAGATATTTTCTTGGGACACTTTGGACACCTTAGGACCAACTGAGAGTGAGCAAAATCCCACAGCCTGCTGAGCATTGTTGCTATCCATCCCCCTTCATTTACAGCGTACCCATCTTCTGATGCTTACTTCTTATCACAAAGCTAAAATCATCTCACACTGGTTTGTTAAACATGACAATAAGCTCACTGTACTGAAATGGCCTCCACACACCAGATCTGCATCCAATGGAGCACCTAGAACACCTTTGGAATGTGGTGGAACAGGATATTTGCATCATGGATGTCAAGCCGGCAAATCTGCACTAACTATGTGATGACTATCATGTTAATATGGACTAAAAGGAGTTTCCAGCACCTGGCAAAAGTAGGTCCTACCCAGATCTAGCAAGACGTACGCAACAATAATGAGTGTAAACAGATATTTAAATACTGCAGATACATTTATATAATGTTCACATGCTTTTGACACTTCATCTGTAGGCTGAAGAGTCCCCAAAGCCTCAACTTTGAATAAACATAAACACGTCACAGATAAGCTTTTTCTAGAGTCCCCCACTCACTCACACACTAACACACACACACACACAACATACATATATGCACACGTCACACATGCCGCCCTCAGAGGCAACAGACAAACACACTCTTTGCAGGGAGAGATTTTACTGAGAGACGCCCACACACCGACACACACACACCAGGCTTTCACATCTGCCCACTTTCTCTTCCTCCACCTCTCAATTTCTATCTATCGTGCTCAGGCTGAGGCCATCCCCGCCCACAACCTGTCGCTGCGGTGACGCTCTGCGACGTCACCTCAGGATGGAAACAAGTGTGCGTTAGTGTCTGTGTGTCTGTGCACATCACAGAGGTAAAAAATGAGACTCCCTGCATGAGTGACCAAGACGGCTCCTGACGTGTGTGAAAGTGATGGGACGTGTTTTAAACGTCTAACTTTCGAACAAATAGCAACGGCATTTCAAAATAATATAATTAGAATTTGGTTTTTAACTGCTGCAAACATACTCAATGGTAATATGTGGATGTTTGTGGCAGAAACACTTCTAACTCTTCTGCATTTCCAGTTTCTGATTGACTGAACGCATCTGGTCAATTAGAAAACAAGCAGGACAGTGACCTGCAAAGAGCGGGGTTAGTCGCCTCTGGATTCAACAAAAAACCTCAGTGCAATAACACACCAGATGAGGGAAACTCCTCAATCTCAATATGTCACTGGACATGATCAGCGCAGACAGCTGGCTAGGTATTTTTTCAGCTCTGTCCCTGCACGCACTGCTGGCACCAGTCATTATTCTCCTCGCAGCTCGATTCCAAGTGAAGTCACAGGTCATAAGTGCATTTGCGAGTGTAGTTCGCTTAGTCCGGAGTCGTCAGATTTGCGAGTTGTCAGCGTGACTGGGGTCTGTAGCTGCAGAATTAAGAAGCAGAGCAGCTACTAACATGTCTCTCCAAACATTATATATGCTACTCGAGCATTTTTGCTGACAAATGATACAGTGCACTAGACCAAAGTTGTCTGGAGCTGACATGAAGCTTCAGGTGTTGTTAACAAGCTCTATTAGATATCAGATCCAGCCAAAATATGTCTGGCTTTAACTATTATTACAATGTTATATTAGATGGCATATAGTGAAGTATACAGGATTTGTTTTAGAGAGTTAGATAAGAGGATCAACATCACTCTCATATGTTGATGTTAAATATGAAGCTTAGCTTAGCTGAAGATCTGGAAACAGGAGGAAACAGTGTAGCTCGATAATAAAGGCAACCAAATGTGTCTACAATTCGAAACGTGTCTAAATTGTTCAGTTTGTAAAAACAACAGTTTGTAAAAATAACAGCAAGACATGTTTTTGTTAACTTTAAAAAGAGCGTTTTCTACTATAGCCATAGCTTCACATTTATAAATTGATTCAGTGTTCTTGCCTAACTCCCAGCCAGGATATGAAAAAGCATATTTCATCAAAAATGTATTCTCTGCTGACTACACTGATTTTGAATTGCACTGTGGATTCAAAATATTATCCCTGACTCATGAAAATAATAATCATTTCATAACACTATATAGCATGCAGTGAGTATGTATGCTCACTGAGCAGAGGACTATTAGTGGCTTCAACAGTGGCAATAACAACAATGAATCCATGTGTAAATTGAACTATTAATTTCCTGGGTTAAATGTACAACTCAAGTGTTGCAGCTGCATTGATCTCTGCTCTATTTCTAATTTCTGTTTGGTCATCAGGTTTATGCTCTGTAGGAGGCAGAGACAGACACACAGTGGAGAAACTGAAGGAGGGAGAGATGAAGACTTGCTTATATACGAAAGCGGAACTGCTATAGCAAATATTGATGGAACATACTATGTTGGTCTGTATGCGTGAGTGTTTGTAGAGTCTGTTGATTAAATGAGGCAGATGCTGGACAGGTGCAGGAAAGTGGGTTGTAGGTAAAATAAGTGCGGTGGAAAGAAACCGTGCCCAGAGTCATTAGGCATCATGGCTGCATGAAGCTGAACCTGCAGGGAGGGAGGGCGGGAGCCAGGTCATTGGCTTTGGTAGTGACGGGACAGAGGTGGCGGGGGTCTCGAGATGAGTGGGAGGAAAAGTGCGGGGTAAGTGGTTAGTGTGAATGTAGGAGCACGCTGTGAGAGTGAGAAAGAAGGGGAGTTAGGTGCCAAGCCTCACCACAAAGAGTGTCTCCACTGCATGACTCACAGTGTCATCAGCTCTCATGACACACAATGTTCAATTTGTGTTTTACTGAGTCTGAGGCACTGACGCCAGAACCATATATAGTTATATGATGCATACATTCACCCTGCTATAGAACTACACAATATTTAACATTAACATTTTTGTTCCACGTAAACAGTGTTTCCTCTGAAATCTGCTTTATAGCACAAGAGTAGAAGATGAAAGGAAAACAAGTGTGTTAGTCCTCTTCAGTAAAGCAAAGACAAAGAGGAAGGACAAGTGGTGAAACACACAAAATATTCAGATTTATGGATTTGGATAATTACCAAACCAGTACCAACATTTCCCTACGTTCCTCTTCACCAAAATCTCAGCATTGACTTGCAACACAATAAGCCACAACTTCCAAATACAGAGTGTTGTATGAGTTTAAATATGGGTTAAAACAACAAAGTAATTCCCTCTGTTAGCCTTTCATTTTTAAATGAATAGTATTCACGGTTAGGCTACACAAGGACTAGGATCTTATGTGAATAGTGTGAAAGTATATAAGATCTACTGAGACATAATCACAACTTCGAAATGATTTTGGAACTTCAGCAAATTCTTACTGACCCTTATTTCAACCCATAGCTTTGCTTCTACTTATCTCATGATCGTGTTTAAAACAATTGCGATGAAATCTATCACTTTAATTATAGAAATCTAATTATAGACTGTTTCAGAGTTCCTGGAAAAAAAGAACTACCCCCCTATGTGAACTGAGTGAACATTTCCAGGTGCACCACCATAAAACTGAAATGTGCGGGAGTATTCAGACAGAAACATGTTACTATGTCACAGGCAGTATTCAGTTCTGTGTCATCACCAGTTCAGGTGAGGTCTACAGTGCAACAGTGACCTCATCAACTCTGTGATGTCCGTAGATGTCAATTGTTCTCCAATTGCTTGCACTAATACCGCTGATGTTGCACGAGGAGAGATCGAAAGGGTTTGTAAGTGTGCAAACTGTGGTTGTGCAAGTGTGTTAGGGCCGAGGTAAGGGGTGTTGGGGGTTGGTGGGGAAGCTGGTTTATCTCTCCCTGATGCAGGAAGCAGCTGAGTTTCACAGCAGAAGTGAGCTGAAGGGAGGGGAAGGTTAGAACCATGTGAAAGCAGCTGCCCATTACAGCATCTGTACAGAATATGTGATCAGTGTGTGCGGTTGTGCCGTGCATACCTGCACCCTGACCACTAACACCATCTTCACTGGACACAATCGTCTGAGTGTCGTACAGGTCTTGAATATCCATCGTCAGAGTGCTCAAACTGAACGCTGTACTTTAGTTACTTCATTTAGAAATCTCCTTGCTCTGCTCCTCTCAGTGTAACTCGACAGCTTCATCAGCTGAATATCAAAATATTCTAAATAAAACTGCCCATACATCTCAACAGTTAGTATTGTTGCTAGATTTTTAACTGCTGGATAATGGTGAGGCATCCTTATGGGAACAGCTCCTTCTGAACGAGTCATTTCTGGGATATCTAGTCACTCCCTATACTCCCTCTGAGATAAATATGCAGAAAACAATGGCCACTGGAATTGTGTGCTTCCATGTAAGCAAAGAATCTGGTGAAATTTCATCGACAAAATAAAAGAGTCTAAGAGGAGGCGTGTCTAAGCTAAGAAGAGGCGTGTCTAAGCCAACAAATATTCACTACGTGATCCCATAAACCACAGGAATCACACACTGTAATATCCATACTGGTAGCTGTAATGACATTTGTGTCTGATATGACTATTGCTGTTTCATGTGCTCCATTTCTAAGAACTTCCTCAGTCTGTTTTAGTTCTTTAATTCTAATGCTGATGCTTTCGAACAGCCTAGAGGACAGTTCAGTGTTTTTGTTAAGTCGCTCACCTGTCAGATTGTGTATCTGTGCACAGATACACAATAGCTGCTTACAAGTGACCGTGAAGTAGCAGCTATGAGTGCTTATGCAAAGTGAGAAAGTAAAAAGAGTAAATTCAAATCGTGGGGGCTCCGCTGAAGCCAGAAATGTGAATAATATAGTTATTTCAAAGCTGTTTCAATCACCACATTTGTCTCCTGCAATCCTGAAAACCCACGATAATACTGCACATCCTTCCCAATCTAATGACAGGATTTCCAACAAACACAGAACTGTACATGTTCGTATCAAACCTGCTCATAAACCTTCTGCTCCCTGCACACTTTTACAGACTGTGCCCTTCTCTTATTATCATCTTTGAGAGCTGGGGAACCCCCCTCTGTTCACCCTCCCCCTTTTTTTAATGAATCCTGCATTCCCAGCTCTCACGTGGCATCCTGCGCTCCGCTGAATTGAGCAACTGTGAGCAAGAATGGGGAAGTAGCTCGACGCCTGTTTGTACACGAGAACCGCCGTCTGTCTTCACCCCGAGGACCGCAGAATGAAAGCGCAGAGAGGAAATGGCACCGCTGTAGATAGCGCTGAGCTAAAAGAGCGGATTTCTGACTGCCTCGATGTTAGGAAAATCTTCTCAACCGTCTGAGAACTGGGTCAACAAGCATTTGAAAACAATTCTTTTGAAGTGTTTTGTACCTGAAGCGCCTGCAATAACAGCAAGCAGAAGTAAATGATAGCGGCAATTGTAGTAACAGCAGCAGAATTCAAATGAGTTATGTGGTTCTCTAAATGCAGTGGTGCTTCTATTTTATCTATATCTAATTACAATCTATATTAGTCAGATGTTTACGATTAGCTGGTCAAAATTACATTTAAGTTATATTTCCATTATTATACTTTCCAACAAAATCATTTAACAAGTAAGAGTCTTTTTTTAAGATGCTGATTTTTCAAAACAGCTGGACATTTTAGTTTTGCTTTTGTTTTTCTGTAATAACTGGAGTAAAGAATGCATTCGTTGGGGACTATTTTCATCTGGACTATAATACATCATTTATTTCTACTCGAGCTCACTCTAAGTCGGAGACATATAAGGATATGTATCACAAATTCTTATTTCATTGAATCACAAATCACTCTATTATTTTCTATCTTCCACACGACGCTGATGCAAAGACAACAGAAATGTCAATTGAGAATAGCTCATACATAAAAGAGGGGGGGCTACCTTTCTTTGGCATGGATGAAGAGGGTTAGACAGACCAGAAAAACCCATGAGGGAGAACAGAGTAATGTGGAGCATGTCGACTCACCGTTGAAGGGGTTGATGGCTCTGGTAATCCTCTGTACGATCGCCTCCTTCACCTCCCTTCTCCTCACGCACTGGATCCCCAGATTCTGAAAACTGAAAACATTCTAATAAGCAAAACACACGGGGCCCACACCTGAGTGACGTACCATCTAAACAAAAGGATGCTGTTGTGTATAAATTTGCGTGCAAAGGTCAAAGCGATGATGTAATTCCTGTCGCTTGTCTGGTTTGGCCAGTGAAGCACATTCAGGCAAATTTATCAAACGTTCATCAAACATTTACAAATGACATTCTGGTCGCATTTCATCCAAATGTATGGAAGCAATTCAACGTATGTACATAAATCTGGATTCACTACAAAAGTCCATGAGGGATTTGCAAATTATACACACACCAAAAGATCCTGACTCATTCACAGTCTCGCACACATGCTCGAGTACACACAGTTTTCTCTCTCTCTCAAGCACACAGTAAAAGGGTGATGTCAGTTGGGGAATTCCCATATTACCATCCACAGAACAGACATTGGTTTGACAAATATGCTTTGTGTGTGTGTGTGTGTTTGTGTGTGTATCTGTGTGTTTCCTCTGTATCTGAGAGGACACCGATTTACACTGGGCGCCTTCTGAAACTGCCAAGTGAAATACGAAATATTGTTAATAGAGAGCAAATTGATTACCTTGTGGTGTATACTCAAAAGAGAGAGTGTGTTTACTTATTTTGATGACAGCATGATGATTAAGACTGAGACTGACGGGATAATTGCTGCCGATGACGACAGTGAGAGTGAGGTTGCTGCAGAGTGTTTCTGGTTTGAGGGGTCTGTGGGAGGAGAACTCACGCGATCACTCTGCGGTCTGGACCGAACTCAGCCTCGTAGAATCCGTCCTTGCAGTCCTTCCCCACCAGGTCATGTGGATGTGGCCGGTACGGCTCGTTCTTCGTCACCAGGTAAACTCGCACCTTCCCTTTCCCGCAGTAATTCAGGATCTGGGGAGGAGGAGCAGCAGGTTGCTTTACCATACATATGTACAGTACGTTCACGGCCACGTATTAAGACCTGCATGCAGCCAATGTGCTCTGATGTCTTTGCATTTGACTGACCTGCAGGCTGGGGTAGGTCCTGTTGTTGTCGGAGCTCTTCTCGCCGGGGATGCTGCCGGCTGAGCGGCCCTCACACTTGTACCTGAAGCGCATTCCCCTCTGCTTCGGCTGCTCAAAGATCTGGATCGCCGGTTCGGCCACTGGAGAGCACATAAATTAAGAAAACAGTCAGTGAAGAAGTGCATGTCTGTAATGTTTGGATCACATCAGGTTTTGAGAAAGTAAATTCACTAACAGACCTACTTTCATCATCCACGACTCAGATAACTGGTTTAAAACGATTCGACTCAGAACAACAAATCAAATACTTCCTCCATAGTTTTACACATGGCTGCTAAACATATTTAAATAATTATTGCTCAATTTACTGCAATTACACTGGGTTAAACAGTCTGGGTGTTTCTTTTTTGTTTGTTTGCTTTTTAAGGCATTTGACTTTAGAAAGAAAAGGTGCAGATGATAAGACGGATGGCGGCTGAATTCCATTTAGCTGCTTCGTTTCAGGGTCCTGCTATTGCGCACACAGGCTCTCCATGACATTATCACGGCTTAACTGTAAGGTATGGAACCACTGTGAGTGGATTTAGTAACACTTGTGCTTTTCCTGCTATTAAGTCTAAATTACTGCTGTGAAAAAAGGCTCTGTAAATCTTTTTTTTTTTAACAAAATCATAAATGCCCTATTTTGACTTGGTATTTGCAGGAAATAGCAACTGATGATTGCTCTGTTCACACTGTGTCTTTATTTCCCCTTTTTGTTTTCTACACAAAGATGTGGCGCTGTTTAAATCTCTGCGCAATTAACTCTGTATTTGTGTGCGTAGCAGATTTTTGTTCTGCATTGTCTGGTTCAATAATCCAGTCGACCCTGATTCCGTAATTTGCATTTAGTTTAAACACATCGACATCTGCTGAAATGACACTATATGTATGCAACCTGTGTTTTAAGTAGCAAATCCTGCAATCACTGTTTGCAGTGAAAGCAGGCTTTGGCCGTTCTGCATCCAAATCAAGCCATCAAAGTTTTGTCAGTGCTACTTTTAATGTTTTGCATGAAGCTGAACCAGCCCCACATGATGCCAGTGTGACAGAGGAACTAAAGCCAATCCGGGAAGTGTGTCTGTTTTTGTCCTACAGTGTTTCCAGTGATTTAACAACACAAAAATGTGGTTATGTGGACATGACAGACGAGCGGCCAAAGTGAAGCGCGCGCACACAGATGCTATATATGCAAGTATGAAACAAGTCAAGTTACATTTCTGAAATATTTAAAAAAAACGTTGCCAATAAAAGGTGGCTTAGCTGTGTCCCGCCTTCCTCATTTTGCAGCAGACGCAGAATTGAAAGCTGATGTTGCTCACACACACAAACACACACACACACATATCCATTTATAACACAACATACAAACTCACTCACCACAAACTATAAAGATGATAGTTACAAGAAGCTCTGGTTATCACGTACACACACTCACACCACAGGTTTGAAAAAAAAAAAAAAAAAAACTAAACAAAAACAAAATGAGGAAGTGAAAAGCTACCAATACTGTGGGCTCTGTTTTTCCCACACACTGTATAAAGGTTGACTTGTAGAGACAGGCAGATCATTTTGACAGTATTAAAGTGCACTTACTTAGGTGTGGATCATCCCCTTGCATGGAGGACATAAGAACTGAGGAGGAAAAAATGTGACATATTGGAACAAATTACTCAAATCTATATGCAAATCTCATTCCAAACCGTGCTGGACAGCAGTGATACGTTGTGACAAAGTAATCACATTTCACTCAGACCGGTTGGTAGTGTTTTGTCAGCCCATTCACTTGTGCCGAAGCTGTCCTGTAATTACTGACACGACTGAAATCACACTGTCAATCATTGCAACAAGGAGGAAGTTTCACTGTTGTTAAACAGACTCCGTAAAAAGCATTTGACTGACTAAATACTGAAGTGCTGCTCTTATATAGTGATGACATTTTTTAATCTAATCTCCACTTGAGTCACGACCTGTTTTTAAACACAGGCCTGATTTTCAATAAAGGGGTTTAAAACCCTTCTGAAACCGGTCGCTCTACGTGATGCCACTGTTATTCTACAGTCAATAAAGGTGTTGCTACTCACCATCCATGATGCGCACACGCACTCTCGGTCGCACCGCAGCTCAGCGTCTCTCGGAGAAGAAGCAGTGTGGTGAGTGACGGCGAGCAGGAGGTGGTATTAGTGAGGAGCTGCTGCCGCGCGGGGATTTCCCCTCCGTCACGGCCCCGCCCCGCCCCCTTCGTCCGAACCCACCAATGACAGGCACGGGCAGGCGGTGACGTCACAGCAGCGACGCTAACTGCGCGTGTTTTTTTTTTTTTTTTTTTTCTTTTTCAAGCGGCGTCCGGGGAGTTTGCGTTTGAGAGACAGACGTGGAAACCGAGCCGCCGGATTCAAGAAACAATACACAGCCCGTAGGACAGCCACGAACAGCACAGCGTGCTCGAGTCAGACGCATAGGACCGAGATCGTGGGCCGTGAGAACGAACGCGAGCAAATAGAGGAGTCGCAGCGCGTCATGAGGCGCCCGCTGCCAGCACATGTGACCTGAAGCACGAACCACGAAGTTGAACTCCTGATGTCGACCAGGATAGAAAACAGTGACTTGGACATGCTGCTGTCATCTAACTGGTTTATGTCCAAATATTCAACAATTTAGGAAATACAGTTTAGGAAATAGTTATGTAAATAGTATTTTTTTTTTAGCTTAAATAATCTTAGTTTTTCTGCTACAGTTTATATCAGATTAATAGCAAAATTACTACAACTTAGTTGGAGCCAGTGAATACCTAGACGGTCTCTTTCTTAAAAAAAAGAAAGCTAAACAAAAATTAACATTTTAGAATATCTTCATAGGTTATTAACTAAGTTCACCGTGTTTCCAGTTAGCCGGTGCTATGCTAAGCTAACTGGCTTTTTTTGCTCCAAAACAAACTGCCACCCAACGGACTAAACTACATTTGTCTTTTTAATAAATAAGCATTTTGGGAAAGACACCATTTGTTTTTAAAAAAAGCAACAAACGTACAATTTTTTCTATCTGGATAGTTTCAGTTTTCATTAAATAGATTATTTTCCCCGTGACTTGGGTGTACTGGGAATTCACAAGAAGCACAAATTGGGTCTGGCTATTACCTGGTTTGTGTGAAATGAGATGGCAAACAGCAGCAGGTCATTACATGTGTAAACACAAACAGCATAGTGGCAGCGGTTATTAGAGGGCAGCTACACATAGTTTCATTACTGAAATCTCAATATACGGTCACAATGAAACTGGCTTTAATGAAACTGCACTCAAAGATTTTTTTTTTTTTATAATTTAAAGCTAATTCCTCATTTTCATATTAAAAGCTCATTCTTGATGCCATTGACAAAACAATCACAAAGTCTGTTGAGTAGCTGCTCTGGAGTTTCCTGTTGTATTCCTTAACTCAAGTGAAATCTGTCCTGTAGTAAACACAACAACTAATGTAATAATAAATGTAACAAAACACAGACACCAGAGTAGTCTTTAGGGGTTTAATGGGTGTACGGATTCATTTAAAGGAAGTGATAAACACATACAAAAATACCCTTTCAATACATTTTAGAAACAAACAACTAAATGACCTGTTTTGTTAAATGTTTCCAAAGAGCAAAACATGAGTTGTCCGAAACCAAGTGGTGCAGATTTTGTTCAAAAAGACCTACCTGCTATGAATGCTATTTAAAAAAAGATCACATGGTACAAATATGCAAATATAAATAAAGTGATAAGAAAACCCCCAAGAATTAATAATATGCCTTTTTGAAAAAAACTGTTCTCTGTACATTTAGTTGGGGAAACTGATGTTGGGGAAAAAAAGAGCCTGTATCCCGACTCTACCTGCTGCGATGAAGAGGGCGCTTCTTAAGCATCACTTTACACTTTTACTGTATACATATAACCTCTGTGCTGGAATCAAACACAAAGACACCCAGCTTCAGACCATAAAGATGGAGGATTGGGGCCCCTAGGTAGGAAAGGGGAGTGGGTGGTGGTGGTGGGGGGGTCTTCTAACCCACCTCACCCCCACCTTTGGCCCCAGGAGATGCCTTTTTAAGAACCTCCACAGGAGGCGCAGAGGGTTCAACACCCAAAACTAAGGGAATTCTGTCCGTCTCCCAACACAAGCGTGACCATCTATGCATGCACGCTCACACACAGTCAACCAGATATGCATGCACACACACATAAACCAGTACAACTCATCAAAAAGCTCTGAACCATTTTTTTTTCTCAACAAAGCACCACAAACTCTTTCATAGACATGGAACACGAAAACAACCACAACTTCGCTTCATCAGGATCAAGCTTCACTAACGGTGAAATGGTGCAGATGGTAGGGGTGAGTTTAATTTCTAATTTTTTTTTTGTTTTTGTTGTTTAGTCTTCCTGATAGACCAGAGGATAATATCAGGAGTCTATCAACCACAGATGTACACAAATGATGTTTAAACACTTTTTTGTGACTGTCCAGTGTTTGTGTTCTTGTGTTGACCACACTTACCTCTTTAGGACTTAAACGCACCGTGAAAAGTAGGTGTGACATTGTTGCGAAGCTACACTGAACAGAAGGATGTGCGTTGCGATTTGATATGGTTCTTCCAACACTCTATACTAGTCATTCCCGGAGCTTAACAGTGACTGAAAAGCTTTAAACCCGTTTGATCAGAAAATGCTTGTTTCCTGTCGAAAGGATGATCTCCTTGCTCTTACCTGCACCTGAGAAGTGTCTACGGTCACCTACCTACACACTGCAAGTTCATACTAACCTGGAGTCCCTCTGGGTGGTCGTGGTGGTCCAAAAAGTCGTGGTTGTGATATCCGTTTTATCCAAACAAACCCTCAATAAATCCTCCCTGCAACTGTATCCAAACCTATACAGTGTTTACAAAAAATATCCAGGGCCAGAGACATTTTTTTTTGGGGGGGGGGGGGGGGGGGGGGGGGGAGGGCTGTAGAGAAAAAAACAAAAACAAAAGAAAACAAACCAAAAAAAAACAAAACAAAACAAAAAAAAAAAAACATTTTTTGAAACTTTTTTCTTTTAGATAAAACTACAATGGTCAAAAGATTTAACAGTGATCTTTTGCATTTTTTTTAAGACAAAAAAGTTATGTACATCAACATTTACTGTACAGATTTCTGTTTAGGAGATGAAAAGAAAAGAAGAAGAAACAAAACAAAAATCAGCATACACTTGAAGTGCGTGTAGCAAGCGTCGATAAAGGTTCTGGGCTGTTTTAAAACATTAACTGGAAAGAAGGGAAAATCAACAGAAGAACAGCTCATTTTCTGTCTGTACTGTGTACATCTTTAAACACTCAGGGAGAAGATGAGTAGTTGCTTTAGTTCTCGTGTCAGGTATCTCCATGAAGTTGTGTTAAATTCCCTCTGGCTGTGAATGCAACAGAGGGCACTGACAACATTGACCAAATCGCCTAACCACTGGCAAATCTGTAATCTCTCAAGATTCGTGGAGAGGTGTCCATCCTGCTGCGTCACTCTTCAGACTGACTGACCTGAACACGCTCCCTTGTCCCTGTGTGAAGTCATCTTCTCGGTGTTTGACTTAACTGTAAAGTCCCACCTGTGTGTGTGTCTAGGAATCCAGTCTGCTAGTTGTGCGTTCAGGCTATGTGGATTCTGGCCTTCTCTGTTTCTTTCAGCCTCTTGGCCTGCTCCTCCAGAGTTGGGGAGTGGGGTCTCTTGGAGGCCGCTCCGTTCAGCGGGTCGGTGCCTCGGCTCACTAATGTGGGGATGGAGCTGACGACAGGGGGACCCATGTGTTTGGATGCCACGTGTTCTACAGGTAGAAACAGAGAGGACCAAAATCATCTTAGATCTTATTGCACTTCAGCCATTTGATGCTTGCAGAAATATTTAAGTCTGGTTGCTTGCTAGCAGGTCAAAACAGAAACTCACTTGAGCCAATGACTGGGATGGACATGCCCTTTTCCTCACTGGCAGGGGCAGCATCTGTGGTGAGGGTGCCTTCAAACACTGGGGGCTTGGGAGGTGTGATGCTGTAATGAATTGAATCGGACGACGGCCAATATGAAGTAAAGACGTTAGAAATGCAATCAAACACAAACATCGACAGTTTAAAGCATCCCGTGATGCAGGTAAAACAAACAAAAAAAGCAAATAGATGAAGCTCACTTGTGGCGGTTGAGGGCCAGTTTGATGGAATTTTTCACAACGCGACAACTGTTGCTGGCTGGAAGAGGCGAGGAGGCGTCTGGCAGCTCCATGCTGGGAAGTCTCTGAGGTAAAGAAACAACAAGAGTACCAATCAGAGCATGTACACTTTCAAGTCAAAACTGTTCAGGTTTGCAGAGAAGACATTACCTGTGTTCTTGAGGTATCAATGGTTGGAATGGGCTTAGCCTTTGATCCAAGTGGGGTCTAATGGTGGAGAGACAAAATGTGAAAATGTTACTTTTTATTGCCTGGCTTTCTGTAAACAGAAATGAAAGCAGACAGGAAACAACACTTGCCACATTGGGTGCTTCTGCATGTGGACAGGAGTCAGAGGATGGTGGGTATGGCTCTTTAAACGTAGAGTCGTCATTAGACACCGTCTGCAGCAAAAAAAAACAAACAAACCAAAAAAAAAAAAAACAGCATCAGTATCACAATATCTAGTCTGAATGACAGCTACTGCAAATGCCGTTCAATCTGCCACCAAGTTTAAAGTCATTCAGAACATATCCACACTGGTTCTCCCCCCCAGGAACTGAGAACACCCTCCTCTACCTCGGAGTCTTTGTGCCTCTTAGCCAGGTCCTCTTGTGTAGGCGAGTGTGGTCTCTTGGCAGGAGCCCCATTGACGGAGTCCTCCAGCCCATTGGGCTCCTCTCTGGGGCTGCTGGTGGTGTTGGGCTTCACGCTGCCACTGAGCACTGTGGTGACAGAGCTGCTGGCTGGCGGGGAGGGAGGCTTTGCTTTAACCGAGGGCTCTTCAGAATGAGAAAGAGTGAGATATTGAGGTTGGACTTTGGTTAGGTAATTGAATGTCAACTACACCATGTGACTCTTTATGCAGTCAGTAAATTTAACCAGACTAAGTAAAACCATGGTATGTTTCCATTCTTTATCAACTGGATCTGTGTCCTAGTCGCTGGGAAACTCACTTGAACCGATGACAGGGATAGACATGCCCTGGTCTTTAGCAGCTGGTGCGGCACTGGGTGCTGGGGAGCCTTCCACAAAAAGCTTCTTAGGTGGGCTGACACTGAAAAACACACAATTCAGAATAAAATATAGAACAGAGCATGTTGGGGGAAATCTAATAATTTAAGAAGAATAAGAACATTCAAGGTAAGAATGGTAACAAGGTAAGAACATTCAAACTTTCACAAGTGAAAGTAAACCAGCAGAAGAAACCAACGTACCCGTCATCAGTGTCAGATGCGGGTTTTGAGGGTTTGCTTGTTGGGGAGCTAAAAGGAGTTCCTGAGTCTGTGTCTCTGGAGCTGTCCAGGTGACTGCTGTCCAGAGACAACCTCTTGGAGTTCCCGCCGTTAGAGCTACGGTTCAACTCGGCTATGCTCTGCAAAAAAAGAGAAAAATGAAGTGACTCCTCCACTGAACATTATTAACAAAATAATTCTAAAACTCTAAAAATGATGAACGTGCCCAGGAAGACACCCTCACCCTCTTCTTCTTCTGCACCAGTTCAGGAGGAAGATACTGGTGGAGCTGCTTTTTCTTTACATGTGTTGCTTCGATCTTCATTCCTTCCTTCAGCATGTTGATGTTGTTGGCTTGTCTGTACACTGCAGAGGACAACGTGTCTTAAGAGTCACTGACATGTTTGCAAATGCTCTCTTTACAACACAGCCTTTTTGGGCACTGGCTATTTCTTGCACTTGGAACTTTGTTGTTATGGTATTATTTTCAAACATCTCTTGCTGTAACACATTAAGCCCTCATTATCTTTCTGTCTCTTGAATTCTGTGTCTGTTATGTTTGTTATATGGCTTTCACTCGCAGACTGCCACTATGCACCATTGCATAAAAGCCTGTTAAAAAGACATGTCTCAAAACACAAACTAGTAGTGTATTTCTATTTGTCCACTAAAAATGCTGCAAGAAGTGAAAAATGTGACAAAAAGTAGTAAATATGGAATAATATATTTATTAAATATTTGATATCTTTTGTTATATTATCTTACATGACTGGATTGTGGTACAACAGAACTTACCGGTGTCTGTGAAGGACTGAATGTCGTATGTCAGGTCAATGTTCACACTTTCTGCATTCTCCACTTTCTTGAAGATGATCCCAATGAACCACATGGATACAAAGTCATTCCTGAGATTTAAAATGAGAATAATTCTTAACGGTTCCCGACTGGCGCTTGTGGCGTTTGGCAGATGGGCAGAAAAATGAACGCTGACAGAACTTTCAGAGGTGTTGTCAATCAGTTCTACTGTAAGTGCCTGGTAACATCTTCACGCCTCACTACAGAAGCAGAACTCTTACTGTACATGCCAACAAGCTCCAATTATGAAGACAAACCAAAAGAAAAGACAATTAATAATTTATTCTCCTTAGAAAAGGTTTAACAATTAGCAGAATTTGTTCTTCTCTGATCCACAACTTTCTCACTCAGATCTCTGTAACATGGGTAAACTGGACTTACTCGTTGCGATTCTCTTTAGACCCTGGGAAGGACTGGGGGTTGACATGAGCCAGGGTAATATACTCATTTCTTTCAAGGTTTCCCACCAGGACACGGATCTTCGACTCCACCAGACCGATCCTGAGGGACAAACATCAGTTTGTATTCAGAGAGGTGATGACAATACATGTTGTCTTCACAGTACTGCGAGACTAACTCCAAGACTTATTTGTTTGAACAGATCCTATTTCTTAGTGTTCTCGAATGCTCACCATTCTAAGTGGTTTTCTTCTGTGGATGCACTGGCAGTCAGAACAATGTAATGCCTGCAGCACAAATCAGAAAATCAGTCAAGTCAGGTAAAGTGACAAATTCAAAATGTCTTTATAAAGCATTTACATTTGCTGTACACTTTCAAAACAAATTTATGATGTAATTTATGGTGTGAGAACCTTCCATGACATGAAAACCTCTCAAAACAAGCAGTATTTCTTGCATGTCTTTTCATTCTGAGGTGGTTTAGCAGCATTTTCACCGTCAGAAACAGGCTTCATTTTTCTCCACGGTGGAATGTTATTATAAAAACTATAACAACTATCACACCAGGTGACTAATGGAGCTCCAGTGATGGAGCAGTAGCAGCAGAAGCCGGCAGAAAAAGTCACTTGTGATACCATGTGGGAGGAACTTTCATAAACACGAGTCGACCAAACTCTCTACTGTCCACATGTGGATGAGTCAAATGTGCTTAAACTCCAAACCGCAAACAATAAGTTTGGTTGGAAAAAAAATTTAAGAATTGGCATCATCCAGTTTTAGTTTCAACAGCACAGTCTGTGGCCTGGTAGAACGGTTAAACATGCAAAAACAGTTTCCACACACTACTTTCTGCTTTTATAAAAAGGCAATTAAGCTTTTAAGTGTTTTATTCACACAAAATAAATTTAAAAAACCTCTCCCCATCTTTGACTGACAATATCAGTACGTACTTGTACTTTTGGAAAAAATTGGGTGGTTCAAAGAGTTTGGACCATTCTGCTTTTCCTTGAAGAATCTCATCTGTGACACTGAGACCTGTTCATGACACAAAGAGAGACAAAAGTTTGATACTTCCAGCATTAACGTGTTACTCAGATAAGCAGAAGGTTATGTATGTTTTCAAGAACTCGTCAAACAGGTTGACCAAAAGCACAAGCGTGCTTGTTTATGTATTTTCTGCCACTTCACTCCTGCAATTCTGCATTACCATATTTGAACTCCTCGCTCATGATGGTGCGCGTCGACGTCGAGACGTTGTACGTGGAGTTCTGCTGGGGGTAGGCAGGGGTGATGATGGGCATCAGGTGGTATCTGTCGGACGGGTTCACCTAAAAACACGGCACAGGGCACCACGGTTTGTTTCTCTGCAGGAACGAGAGCCCTCACAAACACATACGAACACACCCCGCCCACCATTTATAAACGAGTAGGATGACCTCACACCCACACACTGAAAAACACATCGACACCAAACGCCACACATCCCACACATGCAGTACATCCCTGTTCATTTCACTGTCTTCATGTTTCCCTCATTTGCATTTTTTCCTAAAGCGATGCAAGGAGTGAGGAATCATTCTTTAAGTGTCGTGTTTTTCTGTCAAATCTCGTGAAAGCTGCACACCTGGATCACCTGTCGTTTGGCTGCAACCTTGGAGTTTACATTTACACAGAAAATGTGACACACTCCCTAAATAATGAGTTCTAAATCACCAGTTTAAGTGCCGTTACTAGTTGCCATTTATTCTAAAATCCTGCAACATGGCAAAACAAATTTTCTCGTGCAACTTGAGCCTCAATATCAACTGCTTTGATCAGCAAATTAAACCATGATTCCATTTAAAGTATCTGTTTTAAGCTGGATTTTAGAGTGTCTCTGTTAAAAAGGTGGCTGTTATACTGCTTTTTAATCACCAAATAGTATTTCTGCACTTCATTTTGTTTTTGTTATTTATTAATAGTTTATATTGACAATGCCTCGTAGTAAAGAGAAGCTATGATTAAACATTCAGGAAACCACTTTCTATTGCACAGTGTTTTCTGGCTTTACTGTGACTGAATGGAAACGACACCAATTGACAATTGAAATGTGTTTATTGCTGAAGGGTTACTACACACATAACAGCAGTTACAGCAGCTGGAAGGCTTTCATAGTACTAACTGGTTTGGGAGAAGTAACTTTATATGGAAAACAGGAAAAAAAGAAAAAATCTATCCAAAGACCTGGCCTTAGAACTGCAAATGGATGGGGTCTTTTACTTTTTGGCTGTGAGCCACTATGCACATTAGTACAAGAGTTCTTGACATGAGTTTATGGGCAAATGAAGACACAAGAGTGCGTAAAGGTATACTTAGTAAATCGTTACTGCACTGCACACAGCTCTGTCATTTAACTGACCACACAGGATTTGACTGCAGCTCTACAGAGCTAATCAACTGCTAATATGTTTTCAGTGAAGGTGTGTGTCTGTAAAAGACGTCCATGAAGGAGGTCTTCCTTGCTTCAAGCTGCTCTGGGAAAACTCCTACGGGGGCATAATAAGATTATAAACACATGGAAATAAAAACATTGGTGTCATACTCACTCTGGGATCCCACACTGGTAAATTCAGGTTACTGTCCTCGGGTTGTTTCAATAGCACAGGATTCGGCCACTCCCTGCAGAGTTAAAGGTTGACATTTGTACTATAAGAACGTATAAAATTCCACTCCAACATAGCTGTGAAGTGCTGCCACCAAGTGGAAAATTAAGTGATAGCTGCAAAGTGCCTGATTCTCACCATTTCGAGAAAACCAAGAAGAACTTGTGGACAAGTGTGGCAGCCACAGCGTTGGGGTAGAGCTGGCAGGTCCTGGCCACCAGCATGGCCCACGACACTCCACCCAGGAATCCCAGCATGTTGGAGTAGATGCCACGACCTACAGACAACACATTACAACATAAATCTATTATGCTATCCAAAATTTGAGCACTGGGAGGACATCTGTAATTGGAACTCTAATAACTTTAGCTAACAACATTGATATAATAGACTGAATGTGACCCATGAATGCAACAAAGTGGAATAAGAGCAAACATGCAGTGAAAATCAACAATCTGAAACTGTTCTGAATGCACTTACGTTTCGCCCACAGTTTGATGGCTCTCAATGTCAGCCTGAAATTTTCTTTGTTTGGCACAAGGTACAAAATTTCATCAGTCACTCTACAACCTGTAATAAGAAAGCTTTGTGAACCTCTGCTGGAAATTGTCAGACAACCATCACACACACACAGTTCAAACCACCGTTTAGATTAACACACACTTCAGTAAATTTGTTGTTGCACGCTGCTCAGAACCTAGCTAATGCCATCGCTAGGTGGAGGAGGGGAGCTCTCAGTGACACGAAAAGTGCAGCTCACCAGAATTAAAGAATTCCCTGAAGGAAGAAGTAATTTAATCAAATACAAAAGTAAGTCCTTGACGAAAACCTGCTTGCAGCCAAAATAACAAAATGGCTTCAGCACATGCCTCCGACTGTCCTTGGGTTTGCTGAACAGCCAAAATACAGACTAGAGCCCCACTAAGCTGCCATAAAGATGGCAGCTCCCAAACATCCAGTCTGATGGAGCTTGAGTAGATCTGGTCTAACAAAACTTGTAGAGATTTAGGAATGAAAGAGTGAATATGTGATCACTTATCGGGCTCTGACAGACTTAGGGAGAGTCAGCCAGCACTGGGTGAAGCTGCTCTTAGCTACTCTGGAGCACAAATATGGAACCAACTTCCTGACAAAGTTAAATGTTATGAAATCTAACCATTTGCCTTTGTATTAATCGGCTTTCTGCTGCATTTTATTTACTCAATTGACTGTGGGGTAATTTGTTTTTAACCATTACTGCACTGTAGCTGTATTTTCTGATCTACTTTGTCTAATCGTATCGTGATTTCATTGCAGGTGTAATTTTTAATCTATTATTATGTTTGGTAATTTAACATTTATTTCATAGCTTGACATTGAGAGAGGCAGAGAGGACACATGGGAAGAGAAACCTTTGTAAATAATGTCACGTCGTTAGTTACAAGATGTTAAGTGTAGACCAGTGGGAAGGGGGAAAAAAAGAAGAAAAAAGGAAATTTCATCCAATCAAAATAAATTGGAAAAGACAAAACTAGATCTCGGGGTGATGTATGTCACTCACATGTAGACTTTTTATATTAACTACCTGTTAGACTTAGACATTTTACTGTATGTATACACTCTGGACTGTGCCGTGTATCATACCGTTAAGGCTGCGGATACACCGAATGTCCAAGTTTCTCAGGATAGAGTCTCCCCTTAGGTCCAGGTTGTCTGGAATGGACTGTAAGGCCAGTCTGGCAAAAAGCAGATCAATCTGGGAAGAGAGAATCAAGATTAAAATAGTACACATGAAATTGATCATATCTGCTAATCCTGTTCAGGAAGGTTCAAATTTCTGAATTGGTGATGTCAGGATCAAATAGAAAAACTGTCCGATTCTAAATACTATAATTTACAGAGAAATGGACAAATCCCACTCTCCTACAGAAATGACAACCTAGTCCAAAGAAATAAGTCACAGTAAGATGACTAAAAGCTGGCCCACCAACCAGCTTGTAGTTTTTTCATGGGTTGGTTCATGGGTTTCTACACAGTCTAGAATAACCTCTCCAATTGTTTCTTCTGACACAAACTGTTGATTTAAACTTCCATTTGTAGCTACTGCATTAGAGAGTTATGGCGGACATTATATTTAGTCACAATCCTGAAGAACACATACTATAAAATCCAATGCAAAACACTGATTATGTCATTACTGAGTAATCTGTGTGTGGTTTTACATCCCTGTAATCTACTATTCAACAATCCAGATGAAAACAGGTCAAAACCGAGGAATTTCTGATGTCAACAATGACAGTTAATTGCATCTAATATTAACTCACCTCTATTCCATCAAATTTGAATTTTATCACTGGTACAAAAGCATCCTCAACAGCCTTAAAGCAGGGAGAGAGAAAGAGAAGACAGACGATATTAAAAACAAATCTGGGACATGCTGAAGTCACATGGCTGACTGGCATCACCACAGGATGAAATCAAACACCAGATGAACAAGAGGTGAAAACAGTTTGCAGACTGTAATATGCCAAAGTATAATTACATTTCCAGCAAACTACTACTTAAATATTATGCAAGTCTTTCAGAACGGCTGCAAGGTCAGTGGGTTCAAGTGGGAGTGACTAGATTTGTTGTTTTGTTTTAATGACACTTACCCTCAAATCTTTGATTTCTTCATGCTGTTTCAATTTTTCAAAGAACGACTGGAAAAAGTCACTTCTCTCCACATGGCGTGGAGCCACACATAAGGCATCAATATCAGCTCCTGTAAGGAAAAGTTAATTTGATTAGTGTGATGTTGTGCTGCTCAGCAGGTTAAATAGCTGTTGACTTCAGTAACCTCATAATAACTTTGGACAAAGCTGCTACATTCAAGGTTACAGAGAGTGTGATAACCACCATTGGGTAAACAACTTTGACCGAAGGTTCAAGCAGAGTAGCAGTAAATTTTATTCACTCCAGCTACCAACTGATGAATTCTCTTTCAGTTTGAGACGGTCGTAGCCTATAAAATATAAACTGTTTTGATATTTTAAACAAACATAACCACATACACAATGCTCTACTGTGTTTGTCCAACTCTACTCTCTGTCACAATAACCAGCTTCTACAATGCAGTGTTTCTGCCGGCAACATATCTCCATAGCTACAGCGGAAAAATTACATGATTAGATATCGACTTAATGAATCGATTAACTAATCAAACACTTTGGTGACTCGCTCAGGAATGGCACTATTAGGCTGTAATTATACCATCATTCAGCAGACGCTCTTAAAAAGCTCTAATAATCACCATCTGTTTGAAGACATTTTTGCACAGGCTGTCCTCTGCTCTCCTGATTCCACCTGAAGATAAGAGGATTCAGGTAGATCAGGGGTGTTAAACTCAATCGCACAGGGGGCCAAAACTCAAAGCACACTTGGGTGGTGGGCCGAACTGGATAAACAGACTAAAACTAAATTTTTTGAACATAAATATGAATCGAAACAGACAGGATACAATATTATTCCCAAATAAATTAACTTAAAATATTTTGCTCTCCATAAAAATATCAAAATTATATAGATTAAAAATATGAAAATGCTGCAAATAAAATCTGGAACAAAACTTCAAAATTGTGCTTTTAAGTTAAAATGATAAATCAAAACATTCCATTTCTCAGATTATTTTCCTTAATTACAGCCACATTTGCTCCACAAAGACATGCAGGTTAACCTGCAATGTCAGTAAACATATACTCAGCCTCCCACTGGTTTCAGCTTTTCTCTTAACCGTTGTTTGGAGCTGGCTCTGACTTGAAATTAGGGTTGTATATATCAACAGACATTTGATTGATCTGACGTATTTGACGCAGGTAGCCCATCGTTCGGTAAGGCAGCTGTTGCGCTGCATTAAGGGATTTGTAGTTTGCGTTATCGGCACTTCATATTGGCCCTTTAAAAAAAGATATATAAAATGATCTTGCAGCCTGGATATAATTGTACGCCAGGCCGAAGATGGCCCGCAGGCCTTGAGTTTGACACATATGAGGTAGATAATAAGTCATTCACAAACAATGCTAAGTTAAGGACAAATCCAGTGTTCTTTACAGTCCTATTTTGTTTGAAGTGAGCTCAAATTCTGGATGGACGATAGGAGCAGACTTGTTAAAGCCGTAACTGACATTTGATGGAGAACAGTCAGTACTAAACTGCAGAAGCAAACTTATACTTAATATGTTTGAGTGATATTCTGGTATCAACATTCAAGTGAAATGTAGAGACTGTGGGGGGGAAAAAAAGAGTGTGTGTGTGTGTGTGTGTGTGTGTGTGTGTGTATGTTCAGACACAAAACCATATAATGTGGGGTGTCACAGAGGTGACTAGTGTTTTCTATGAGGAACAACATGTTGCAGGTTATAGGCAGCTACTTTCCTTTTTGTATGTATTCATGCAAGGTCTCAGCTTTAGGTTAGTGAAGATACGTTGTGCTATAAATACAGGAAACACTCATATATTTTATTTTGTAAGAGGCATTTTTAGACATTGTACTACACCAAAGAAGATCACCTCAACTTGGTATATATGAACTGTGCTATGCAATTAAAGTTATTTTTTAAATGTGTTATATGTGTTATAAATTAGATTTGTTATTTGTCTTAACAGGTCATCAAACAAAATATGATTTGGGAAAGTTTTGGAAAGGTGGTGAAAAAGCTAGTTTTGAGCTCTCTACTTTACTTAAAACACACAATTTTGATTTCTTATTTTCAAATGCGCTAAAATATTTGCATCATTCATTCAATAAATCTCCATTCAAGTTTTTTCGTATAACAAAAGCATAATCTACGATAATCTAAAGCATCAGCTATTTACAAACTTGAACTAGTGGAACTACTGCACTGTTTCAAATCAGCTAAACTCTTAAACTTTTGTATATATTTATTTTGTTTCTGTTGTCAGCCTCCTGAGGGAGTTTGGAACTGTGACTCAGTATTTTATAATCCCAATGTCATCTGGAAAAACAGTGATGACAACTGCTCTGTAGTCAGCTATAGTTGGATTAAAGTGAGTGACCACAGTGAAGGTTAAAAGGGGACAAAAGGTTTACTTTACTGCTACAGACACTGTCCATGGGCTGGCTTAAGTCAGTGTACTGGAAATGACTAAGCCATACACAAAACCAGCCCGTCAGTGTTTTAGCAAGAAACTGACATGGTTTTAAGGGAGAAATGTCTTTGGACTGGATGGAAGGCTAAAGCAGAGAGATGACTGTCCTTTTCACACAAAACAGTGAGCTTGTCAATTTTTGTAGGTGCTGAATATCACTGACATCTAGACATATTTTAATTAACAGCAAATCCACAAGTAACTGGATAACAAGCCAAAATGAAACTTGAATTTAATCTGCTGTCAGGTTTGTTTCCTCTGAGACAACCTGTCGCGACGGCCATTTGTGATCACTTGCTTGTTTAAAGAAGCTGGTACTCGGAACCACATTTACATCAATGCCTTCAGCCTGCACCAAGCCAGTGTTTACTCGGTTTTCAGAGCTTAAAACTAGTCTTTTGAAAACACTCAATAGCAGTTGAATATGACAATGGCAGCCTTGTGCTTAGTGCGGTCAGTGCAAACTGAGCTTTTCAAAAACAATGATGCATGCCTGCTTCGACAGGGTGGAGTGTTGTGTGACAGTAGTAGTCCGTTATCTCCATCTCTGTCCATTTTGTCGGCTGATAGAGCCAAATGATGCTATTTTTATGGATAAAATTGCGACTTGCCTTAATTAACTAATATTAAAAACACTACATTTTATTTATGTTTTTATAACAGTTAGATAAACATGTTTTGTATTAGGTTAGTTTATGTACATCTGTACAAAAATAAATATATTGGATTTTATTATATGTTAACTCTTCCTATTTCTTAAACTACAAAAAAGGTGCAATATTGCCTACAGGTCAGCATCTGTATTGCAAAACACTCCAAGTGCTGCACCTGAAAGTATTTTTTGCTTGTCCACTGCTTACAAATACCACATACCTTTTGTATGCACTCCAAGACGATATGAACCAAATGTAAATATCTTGCCGCCAACACAGCTAATAGCTGATGGTGGAAGGTTCTATGGAGAAAAGAAGCAAATACTGTGAAGTCGGTATGACTTTCTCCTTCTTTACGGCAAGAAAAAAAAGTAAGAAAGCTTGAACTGCTTCATGTTATGGCCTCTGATTTGATAGTCCCATTAACGACTCTGCAATGCTTTATAATGCCTACAACGGTACAAATCAACATACCTTTAATTCACTGATCTCTGCGATCCATTCTTTAACAAAGTTATTCAACTTCCCAAGAACTGCAAGTCTGAAAGGAGAAACAACTTTCAGCATGCATGTCTTTTAACTCATCATATGGAGAGACTGACCATGATGTTAAAATGTGTATTCAAGCATTGATGCATATGCTGCACATTTGTTTAAAGTACAATCTGACAAAACTGTGCTAAATACAACATTTAAAAAAAAAAACCTACATGCATGTGATATTATATATAGCATATCTGTAGCTACAGGGTCATCACGATCTTGTGCGCACCCCTTGTAAGTGTAGTTGTGATTCATGCAACGAAAGGCGTGCAATCAAGATGTCTACTAGCAGTGGTATGGCAAATATAAAACAACAACAACAATAATAATAATAATTATTATTATTATACCAATTCCTCACCTATGGTTCAATTCTTCTTCATCTTCAAACACTCCAAAAGGTTTCATAGCATCACAGAGTTTCTTGGTGTACTGGTGGTCTATTTCTCTGGGAGGTGCAAGGCTAATGGCAGAGGTGATGCCATAGTGTTTCTGAGGCTGCTGCCCACTAGGCATGGTGCTGCGAGGGAACAAGACATGGGAAATGACAGCTACTACAAAAGCCAATAAATGTTCACCGTTCCATGTCAATGATTCAACCTTTCCTTAAACAATGAACATGATGTGAAACAACAACTCGTTACCAAGTGAACACTTTATCAGCCCTAGACAACATGTAACATATCATTGTTTGGCTGTTTCTATTCCTCTTTCTATTACCGCGTACCCATGTGTAAACAGTTAGCCACATGCTACTGGAGCAATGCGACTCACACATAACTTAAATAAAATGCACGTAGTTAAGCGTAATTCCAAATATGAGAAGATAATCTGCCAAATTTGCTGAAACGTGTTTGCAATGTGCCACTTACTATTCTATGTCAGCTAGCGGTGAACAGACGTTAGCCGACAGGCTACAAACAGGTTGGGAAGCGAGATGAAACTGGCTAATTTAGCAAGTTAGCAAATGTTCACTGGATGCTACGGAAGAATTTTGCGCCATTTACTCACTTTTAGATTAAACGCTTTGTAACAGTGACGTCTTCTCAAACAATAATAAACGAAAGACTTTATTTTTAAGGCACATTTACAGTTAGCAACAACAAACAAGCGAGCTAGCCAACATCGGTGGCTGTAGGCCTTGTTTGGTTGTTGTGACAGTTGGCTAACGTTAGCTTTTAGCCTATTCTTTAAGACTCTGTAAAACGCAAATTAAAATGCTTATAAGTGGAAAATGTTGCTCATGCATGACTTACCTTGACATTTCTTTCATGACACTCTAAAAAGCTTGCACGATTTTTTAGCTATAAACTCGTAAAAAAACTAAGAAACTCAGCAAGTGGAAATGATAACAGCTTCGACCTGATTACAACAATGGTCACTTTCCAGAGAGCAGTTCAAACCTTCCCACTGAACCGGAATCACTTCTTATAAGATAACGTTTCACTTCGTAATCCTGAAAGAACATTCATATCTTATTACATTCACCAAAACACAAGGCCGTTTGGATACTAGCAGCTAAACACGCGTTTACTCGCTGTTACGACTTTTTTTTTTTTTTTTATTCAAAACTACAAATGTAACGGCATCTGTCGGAAACAACGTCTGCGCGCCGCACGCCGAGCAACCATCGCCGGGAGGCGCCTCCTCTCTGAGGCCACAGATCATGTGACCGCCGAGGCCCGACGACGCCGCGGAGCTCGACTGTTTCCAGCAAAGCGAGCGGCAACGTGTCGTCTACTTCTGAGAAGCGAGGTGGCTGTGGAGGAGTAAAGTACCAGATGTTCCTTGTCGGGTTTAAGCAGCATATTATTATGTCTAAAATGATATGTATAGATAGATAAGCTTTGCGCTGTGAATACTGTGAACAGGAGGTAGCATAAAAGCTAACTGATGTTGGAGATTTTGTGTAAACTAGCGTCAAGCTTGTCAAATGTAATGTTTACAACTTGGAAAAAACTTTCCCCTCGCTCTTCTAAACTATTAAATGTTCAGTGAATTGCTCAAGGTTATTTAGTTAGTAAACGTACGTTAAAAAGTTGGGTGTAAGTTAATATAACAAGTCATTTTAACAGTAGTACTGTTTGATAAAATGTAACTGGTGGTTGCAGTTGGGACACAGTGACCTAACATTCATTTATTTCGGCCCTGTTTGTACTACACAAGATATTTCAGTGAGATTTAGTGTATTTTTGTGTGCAAAATAAAACTACATAGTGTGTCTGATATTGTCGTGTGCTGTTGTGTCCACCAGGGAGCGCCTCCAGACCTGGAAGATGATTATTGCCTGTTGTGACTTATACGAATTTACTATCACAGTATAACTACTAATAATATTCTAACTGCAAAAATAGGAGATCACATTAAAGCCTTTGTTAAGACTGTCTATAGTGTCCATATGTACATTAGATACATTTTTATTGTTATATAGCATGAAAATATTTATTCTTGGACAATGTTGAAGTTCTAATATTCACTTGTTTCTGTTTCTTGGAGGTTACTTCCTGATTTCTGACATGTGATACTTTGAATTTTCCAGCAGAAACCTTCCACGCAGTGCTGCATGTTACCAGCTTCACTTCATGAGTGTTGCAGTGGACTTGTACTACCAGTCATTATAGTGCAAGCAATCTTTAACCTGTGCAAGTAAACTAAGGTCCTCCCCATTTGGCACACACATCACACACATCTACTTCTGCATTTTGGACTCTCAGTATCATTGTGTGATCTGGTCGCAGCAGCAGACTTCTCAGAGAGGAACCCAGTGATTTAAAAAAGCAAAAAACAAACAAAACAAAGCATGAATAACAACCCTGCTCTTGTACATGTGGAAAAATGGATCGCAGAGAACCAGAATGCTTTTCTGCCACCAGTGTGCAACAAACTTATGTGAGTGATGCCTTTTGCTTTGTTATTAGACATGTTGTTCTATGTGTGTAATTACAGGGGGCTCTTTTGGCAAAACAGCTGATTATTTCACAAGAATTTAGACTGAAACTTTTCTCACATCTGAAAGTGTGCAATTAGTCGCACACAAACAAATAAACCGCTGACTTCCTCTGACTATTTGAGGACACATAGTGAGTACATGATTGTCTTTAATTCCTCAGGCACTTTTCCCAGTTGAATATCATGTTTGTTGGAGGCCCAAATACCAGGAAGGATTATCATATAGAGGAAGGCGAGGAGGTAAGAGAGAAGTAATGATTTAATATAATAAACTGGTAGAAATTACATTAGTCAATATTATACATGCAAAATCTAACCAGCTAACACATTTCTGTATTGTTTATTGTGCTATATATCATGAATTTACCATCTGGCCATACACAGACTGCTTACAAATATCATATTTATTAATGTGAAATAAACCATTCTGCACAGAGTATTTTTACTTATGGTACTTCATATGTTTACTTAAGCTAAAACCTTTGTACTTTACTTACATAACAGCATAATGAGCTTCTAACAGAGTATGTAACTGATATTACTAAAATACAAATCACGCAGCTCACTGGAATCTATGGGCCACTAGATTCCTGTTCTTTTCTTGCCTACAATTTATGATTTAAAATTTTTATATTTACAGTGAACTACATATCATGTCACTGCTTTCAGTTCCCCACAAAATAGCTGCCTTTAAACGTTATCCCTCCCCCCCTAACTAGGGCAAACTCCACCACACTTTTGCAAAGCTAAGTCAAATTGTTTTGGCTGCTTGCCACTACTTTTACAATAGTTTAAATTTTTTTGTTAGTTTGTTAGAAAACCACCTGTCCCCGTTTCGAGATGGTATGAGTACCACTGTTATCTGTGTCATGAGTATGAACTATGTATGGAACTCAGCAGCAGAGATAGTACAACCCTGAAGACAAAAGAACAGGTCTGCTGATGTTATCTATATGCCAGTGACGTCCAACCATTCCATAACTCTTAGTACTGACAATGATAAAGGTGCTGTGGTTTAAGGTTTCCAGTAGTTTAAAGGCAGAAGCAGCAGCAGCTTTCCATAATTTAATGTTGACAGTATGGTGGGTTGTATAATGGTTTTTGAAGTTTACAGCGTCAGAGTTTAGTGTAGAGGGTGGTCAGATGACAGCACATGGGACACGTAACCTGAAATAAGCTTTTATACTTTGTATAAATTGTAGGGTTGTGGTAACTTTCTGAACTTTAGTTTTTAGTCAAATTGTTGATACAGTAGAACCAGAGGTGCTACTTTTTTCCATTGTGAAGGGGGAGACAGGAAATAAGAAGAGAGAAAAGCCAAATCTATTGCATTAATTCATGCACATCACTTTTACAGAATGTAACAATAATTGCTTTTTGTACGCCTTATAGAAATGTGGGTTATAGTAGTAGTAGTACATGCAGTGGCATGGAGCAGGGATTAGGAGTGAATAATACTTATGTCTCACTTATGCCTACATTTTTCATGTTCAGACTTGTAGGTTGAAGGTGCCATGGGGGAAAAACTATGTTGTGTGCAAACTAAATATACATTTACAAAGAGACATCACTGAAGTTTGTCAACTCAGTTTGGATTCAGAAATGATACAAATAGATATGAATTAGTTCAGACACTCTACATTGTAAGATAGAAACGGTCATAGAGTTTAGGCTCTTTGATTTCACTGACTTCACGGGCACATGTGACAGATTTAATCATTAATCATCCCTTCAACCATCACACTCATAATCTGTAATCACCTACTCACCCGCTAATTATAAGAGCGGACATTTTAGGCACTGCACACAGCTTTAGCATTTTCAGTTTTATTACGATTAGTGTGCTAATTATTCTGTGAAGGTGATCAAGATGTGGTAAATGACACTTAACTTTGTCTCCAGCAATTATACTGTATGTTGCCTATGTGATTAAGGCATCATTGGTTTATGATGACTCTTCATCACATTGTATAAAAGTACGAAATCATCTGAACTACTTTATGTTACTACTTTTCTGGATCCAAACTAAGCCAATAAATGTCAGGGATGTTTGTGCATGGGCATTCCCTTCTGTTCATGTTACCATGCGTACAATCAGCCTGATAGATCTTTCAGGTAATGTGTGCACATCTGCACATAGCTCCCTGTCTCTGTTCTGCACAGTGAGCACTTCTCTTCAATACACCAACCACAATTCATCAATTTAATCACTCATCATTGTAAAGTGGTGCCTATTGGGTGTTGGCTGTCTTCTTCCAGTTTGCACGATCAGGAGGATGTTACCGTGGAAACAGCACTGTTTGCACACAACAACAGCTAACCTGCTATTAGCTATTAGCTCTGTAGTATAACGTGATGTATGATTTACTTTACTGCTGTGGCACCTGAATTTGCCCTTGGAGCATTAAAGGTGATCAAAAGGGTTACCTCACCTAATCAATGTGTTTTGGCATTGTACACATGTCTGATTAAAATACTCCTGACTGGACATAGTTTTCATTTATGACAGACAGTCAGATATTGGATTTTGGCATCATGTGGCTAAATACCCTGTATAGTTAGTTACATCTTTAATGCTGGATGCAGTGTGTGCCATAAAGAATTATCCAACAAATGTAAGCACAGATCGACAGAGCCCCCTTGATCCAATACTATTCTTCTGTTGTGTTCTACATAGCTATTCTACCAGCTGAAGGGAGACATGTGTCTGAAAGTGATTGAAAATGGCAAACACAAGGACGTGCACATCAAAGAGGGAGAGGTAAGCTCTAATATACCTCTATATGCCTTTTTTTAGCTATAACATACTGAGTGCAAATCACTCAGCAACTCTTCCTATCACTATCACTTTTAAGTCGCTGTGGATAAAAGCGTCTGCTAAATGACTAAATGTAAATGTAAATGTATCACTGCTTTCAATAGACGTTTTGTAATCAAAATAAATTTACCAATTTACACAGTGCTTTTGTTCTCAATTCATAGATGTTCCTGCTTCCAGCGCGGGTTCCACACTCCCCCCAGAGACAGGCCAACACCGTGGGACTAGTGGTAGAGAGGAGACGACTGCTGACTGAAACTGACTGCCTGAGGTTAACTAATATATCTTGTCTCCTCTTTTCTTGCAAGTTTTTCTTAACTGTTTCAAAGCAGCATTAAAGAGGAGTCTGTGTTCTCAGGTACTATGTAGAAAACACCACTGATATCCTGTTTGAGAGATGGTTCTACTGTCAGGATCTAGGAACGCAACTGGTGCCAGTAATCAAGGAGTAAGGCATCTTTCCGTCTTTATTGTTAGGCACACAGTCACAGACCCCTTCTATGAGATCAGCTTATTGGTCTTAATACCATAGTTGACCTTGTACTTACAGGTTTATGGCATCAAAGCAGAACAAAACAGGAAAACCTGATCCAAGTGAGTTCTTCTAAAATGTCTAGTGCTTACTGTTACAATTTGTATGTGACATTACAGTCGCTGTATCTTTTGCATGAACAGATGAAGTCTTCAGAGAGCCTCCGTTCCAGCTGAACACCATGAACGTGATGTCACCTTTCTCTTTCAAAGACTGGCTGGACAAACAGAGGCCGTCACTGGCCAGCGGCAAGCCTGTCGACATGTTTGGAGTTCAGTTTGAGACAGAGGTACAAGTAGTCTTTGTTTTTTTGTTATCAGCCAGAATGTAGATTTGCATTGTAGCACGAAGTACTGTATGCTGTCAATTAGTGATTTGCCATCAAATACACGCTAAATATATGTATATTTTGTTCTTTCTTCTAACCATGCTGTGATTGAACATAACTGTATGTTACAAACTTGCAGTGCTAATTTCATTTCATTTAAAGTTCAGTATTGTTTCCTTATACCTATGATACATGTGTATCTTCTTCCAAAATACGCTTTTGGTACACAGTAGGAAGCAGTAAGTATTTAGTTGCCTAATTAATGCCGTAAAACTGCCTGTAAATCATAGGCTGTATTGACTGTTGCCAACCTATGTCATTTAGTGTCAAACTTCAAAGACAGCTCACCTTGGAGATTTTCCAATAAGTGATTTCTATTTCTTTCTCAATGTAAGCAAGCATGTCTTCAAAATGACATGCTTGCTTACATATATGCTGTATATATACAGTAAGTTAAAGTGTTTAGCTGACACAATGTGCCATTTTAACACCTTTAACACCTGAAAGCCTTAAGCCAAAGGGATTGATAAAGTGCAAATACATCTCAGGTAGAGCCTGTAGGCATTTTCCTGCTTCTGGAAATCCCCTCTGATTTCCCTCTGAGATGAAAAACATGCTTCAGTGTATATTTCTAAAATTAAAAGGCAAAATATTGTACTGTAGATGCAAAGGTGCTACTATTCTCCTTGTTCTGATCCCGACAGGCTATGGTGTTCGGATTTGGGCTAACAGAGACAACCGTACGACAAAGTGACGTGTGGATTTGGCAACTGGTATGTTCCCTAAGAAAATGTTTGTTCTGTGGCCGCTTGTTTCCAAGGAGTCTATCTGTGTAATAATCCCCAACCAAAACAGTGTCCATCTTGTCCCTTCTCTTCTCTTTCTCTCTGTGTTTCTCAGGAGGGATCCTCCCGAGTTACTGTGAATGAGCAGGAGTTCACTCTGTCCGCAGGAGACAGTTTGCTTATTCCTGAACAGAGCAAGTGAGTCATTATTATCATTATTAATCATATGTAGGTTTAAAGCATTGCTTGATTTGGCAGCAATGACTTGACATAGCTACTAGGAAATGGCTTCTTCTTCTTAATAGGTACCAGTGGCAGAGAGACAAGACGACCGTTGCCCTGTTTGTGGTTCAGAACCCTGAGCGGAAGAGAACCTGACCATGACCTGCCAGTTTATACAAATAGGCACTATCCTGTACCCATACTGCACATAAGAGTCAGTGTTAATTGTAGTAGTGAAGTTGTGTATCGTCACATGCAATAATGTATATCCGATAGTCATATCATATATCTTCTGTTATGTGTTAAAAATTTGCTTTGACACCATTCAGTGTTAATGTGCACAGGAATGTGTAACTGGAATTCTAATTTGCACTTTGATGTAATTAATTGTATAATTAAAGGTACTTCTACATTATAGTCTTTACTGTTCTGAGCAAAACAAACACATAAATAGAAAGAAATCTATGTTGTGAGTTTGTCTGAACACACTTTCACCTTAACAGTTAAGTAATTTAATGGTTTCAACTTGTTGAAATTCATGTTGTATATAATGAATTCACCCATGACTGGATCAGAATATTCCTAATGTGAACTGTGGGAAAGTGATCAGAAACATTATCAGTATTATCAGCCTCCTTTCATGCTGCCAACTTCTCTCACGCTACAGTCTCAGTCCCATCTGATCCTGTTGGCTGAACGGATGAGCCATGCAGGTTTATGTGCCTGCAAAATCACCTTGCTATCAAATGATATTTAACATTCCCTGCCAAGTTCATCTTGCCAGATTCTTATTCAATCAACGCTGTATGATTCAGTAAGAGCTTTCCAGGGCAGCCAGACGTGACTGGGCACGACCTCAGAGCAGCAGTGTCTGTGAAAAAAGCTTCGACAATAACTGTTGATGTAGTAGGATTTCACTGAATCATATTTTGCAGGAATTACTGATCAAGTTTCTTTAGAATGAAACCCCAAACGGTGGAGATGTGGACTTTTTTGCATGAGAAACAGCGAGTTTCCTTGAGCATGATATTTTTGGAGCAGTGTTTCCTGTTAAGACTAGACGTCTGACCTACATGTCCAGTTCATTTTTATTTACGCTATTAGCAGACTGTAATCAATTTACATCTCACTAAATAGTCAGAATTAGAGATTAAAGCATTTTTGAAGCAGCAGTTTAGCATTTTGGAACAATAAATAACTTTTTAATTAAGATTTCAGTTACAAAGGAAATACCACTCTCATGTCTGAGTTCAGAGTTGGACCCTTTACCCAACCTGATTAGCTCCAGAGACCTCAAGCAAAATGTAAATGTTCTTGGCGACTAGCTGGTGAACGTGGCAACTTCCTGTGGTCTGGTCATCACCTTGACTTTGCTAAACAAGGAGTGGACCAGGGCCAAACTAACTTAACTAACTTATAATAATTAAAACTGTTAATATTGTTTATACTCCAGGTCTGTTTAGGTTGAATTTACATTATTCCTTTATAACTATAGTTTAAGTGCATCATATTAACCAATATTTAATCAAATTCAATTCAAATGTTTTAAACTCACATTAATGTGGTATCTATATTCATATTTTGTGGCTGTTTTTGGAAGCACATGATTCCAGACTGATCTCAGTTCAGTTGTGCAGTCTTATTCTCAGCGTGTTCCTGATCACATGCTGCTCTGTTATAAATGCTGCCGCAGCCCAGGGTAGTGCATATTCCAGAGTCACCAGTCCATGCAGGTTGTACCTATGCCCCGAGTAGTCCCAGGGACAAGCTCCCAGCAGCCTCAGCCCTGACCCCCAGCTGAACTCCCATAGGTAAATGAACATGGTGTGGACTATGAGACGCACAGGCAGGGGCTGATGTAGAGCCAGTAGACAGGCTCTAAGGCTCTCCATGAGATAGATGGCGGTGGCATACATGGGGAGCGCCCACAGGCTGCTGTGGCCTGCCAGCCTTCTGTCCCGGGTGCTGCACCAGTCCCACACAGCAGTGAAGGCCACCTCACAGAGGCAGCCATGCAACGCGTAGACATAGAGACGAACTAGAGCAGAGGGGGGATGGCTGGGGATGTTGCCACGTGCGTCTGCTGGGGCACCGATCCCTGTCAAAAAGAAACACACTAATGTGCATTGTGGTATGTTTGGAGAGTTTATAAGAGAATTGGGTATATTTAAAGTTTAAAGCTCCTGAAGTGCAAAAGTATATCTGTTGGACTTATATTGTGAAATTTAGCTCCATTAATGAAAACTATTAAAATACAACAAAGTAATGATTCAGTATTTTTTAAAAAGATGATTGATGCTACTCTAAAGCAACAACAAACAAAATAGCAACAATTTCTTGCTGTGAGGAGGCAAGGCAAGAGGAACCGATTGTGGACACATTTAAAAACAATTGACATTATTCCTGTGTCTCTTTCTGATGTAGCTCAGATACTCAACTGGCAGCTTATTAGCCACACCAAGCTAAAAGTAAGGCAGCCATACAAAGAGCTGGCATTTTTATTGTCATTTATAGGTTGTAGGCGTTGTTGCGCGCCTGTTGAACTTTACTGTATTATACATCTGTTATTCAGCCTACACTCATTTAAATACACGGATCAGCCACAACATTGAATTCACCTGCTGGGTTCAAAGTCGCGGTGGACAGAGGGACAAATTTAATGTGTATGTTGGATTTAATATTGTGGCTGATCAGCCTAAATAGGATAATTAAAAAGATGGAAAAGGTGTATTAAACATATTAGTTTTATCTGGTGTACCTTAAAAACATTTTTTGACAATCCAGTATTTATCTAAACATACATTTCAGCATTTATTTTAGCACAATCTTCATATTAAGCCTTAATTAAGTCTAAAGTTGTATTACATTTTTGTATTACATTTTTTGTCTTTGTGGAAGAGACCATCTTTTATGTAGTTCTTTTTTTCCTATTCATTTCTCATCCAGTGCGTCTTCATCCCAACAACACAGGAAACAAATTGTGTACATGCTTTTAATGTGGATTAACAGGTTAAAACCCAGCTTAGCAAATTAAAGGCTCGGGAAATGTTAACAGATTTTCACTTTGCACTATAAAAGAGCGCAATTCATCAAAGCCTAGAAGTTGGTTACGTCTTTTCAAAGTACACTGCTGAACAGTCAAGAGCAGTTCTAAATAAGCATCAAATCAAACTCCATATCTACACTATTTCACTCACTACAACTAAATAAAGGACAGACTGACAACAAATGACATACCAAGCATAGAAGTGTGCCATTCTGCAATCGTCAAAGATCATGGTAACATATAGAATGAACAGCAACAATCCTCACCTTGGTCATTACTATCTTGCTTTCTCGCATTTCGTTTTCTCTCCTCCATCCCTGGGCAGCATATGGGTCTATGTGACTTTCTAATCCTTTTGCTTCCTTGTGTGTCTGTGTGTGTGTGTGTGTGTGTGTGGGGATGTTGGGCTAAACATTAAGCTGCTCAATGTTATCAGTGAGACAGTAATGTCCCTGTCACAGGCTGAGGTTGTGAACCAAGAGAGAGACACCCGGAAGAAAACCTGGACCACACGAGGGCAAAATGTGTCTATGTGTGTGTGTAGTACCAGTGCTAGTATTGATCCTACGGTGGCTGATTGAATGTTCTCTTCTTGACCAACTAAGTGTGCACATACGTGTATTGATGTATGCAAACTTCATGGGTCAGCATGGGGGTTATCAGTGCACCACAGTAGCAGGGTGTGCCAGAGAAGCTGCTCAAAAATAGGCACGCATTGATAGATGACAATGAAGAACTGAGTTTGACTCTGACAACTAGAGCTATTCAAAATTTGTGTCATGATCCAAAGCACAGCTTTAAGAGCAGAAGTGTCAGCCTGATTTTCAGTCCACACCTACGGTCTGGAACAAACTACAAGATGGATTAAAATGTTTTATTTTTTGTATGTTCAGAAAGTCTCTTGCATACACACACACACACACACACGCATATATATTTGTATTGTACTTATATACAAATGGGTGCAGAGGTCTACCAATACAGGTTCTAGCACGTAGGATAACCCTAAAACCACTGCTGGGTTTTCTGAGTCTGTTATGTGTGAGCTCTAATAAAACAGTTAGATGACCTCTAGACAGAGTCCAATGGTCAGAGCAAACATACCGTGAGGGATGTGAAGGGGGACTGGACTAGTATGGATGGTACTGACCATGAAGTTGTTGAACTGACAAATGTGTGTGTGTGTGTGTGTGTGTGTGTGTGTGGGTGGCTTTATTGTATTGTTGTGTAAAGGAAGTTTGCTTAGGGAAATTAATATTCTCAAAAAAAAAAACAAAACATAGTGGCTTCATTTGTTGCTAAAGTCAAGTCAGTCGTCCTCAATCTGGCCTCGGTCTGGTACGCTGAATTTGATACCCCCCCGAATTTAGTTTAAACTAATGTATGTGACTGAAATGCCACAGGATGAGTTGAAGAATGGGAGAAAACTAAAAGTGAAATGAGATGAGATGAGATAAAAAGCACTGAGATGCAAGGAAGTGAGATGAGATTCAATTCAATGCAATGACAATATGCAATAAGGCCACAGGACATAGGATACAGTGTGATAATGAGGAGATGCAGTAAAATGTGACTGAAGTTAGATTCATTTTAATAGAGAGAAGCGTAATACTCTTCAAATGCAAGGAGAACCGTTTCAGATAAGATGAGATGAGGTTGAATGAGGTGCAATGTGAGGTTGTAATGAGCTGAAATTAACTCACTCAAATAAGCTAATTACCTTAGTTCAAATGAGTGAGAGTAATAAAAATAACATTTCCCTACACATTCAAAAAGCTGTAATGCAGGTAATTACATTTATGTATAAATACAGATCATTTAGGAGTTTAAAGCACAGAGCGCAGCATAAATTACTGCAGTAGAGGTGTACGACCGGCAGCTTTACACCTATGTATGTAATGATGAAAACGAGGTGACTTGAGGTTAAACATACTCAATAATGATTGTTGTCAACAAATAAAAAAAAATGATGATCATTGTCTGTTGACCTTCCCAGACAAATCAAATGGCAAAGGCATTTTTGAAACACAAGGAAGTGCTGGAAGGTGTTTATTGAACTGGGTTTAAAATACCAGAAGTGATTGTCTCATAGCTTGTTCTGACAAGCCCTCATGAGGAACCAGCTTCTGCACAGGGAATGTCACAACAATCTTGCATCTCACTTTTACTATGCCAGCTTGAGGTTTGCACACGCTAGACAGCTCTGAGTTCTGAAAACGAGCCTCTGCTGGAATTAAGCAATTACTCCGGGTGAGTACTGGTTCTTTTTTCTGTTATCTCATTATTAACACTGGAAAATGATCACATACGATGTCATGCAAGTCTCACGCGGAGACAATGTTTTATAACGTACAAATAGGAAAAAATTGAAATTCTTTTTGCACAGTTTTACACATTTACCCATTCGCTGTAGTGATGCTGAAAGTATGCTTTCTCATTTCAAATCTGACTCATTGATTTGTGAAATGGATAGTTTGGATTGAACGCCTTGTAAGGTACAAATACATGGCTAAGTAACTCAGTGCTTTTAGTGCTGATTTAAATTTCTTAAAACAAGATATTATCAACTAATCGATTGTGGGTTATTATACATGAACCACTTGTCTATACATAAAGCTGCACCTTACCCTGGTTCTGTTGTTCTTCAAGTCAATTTTAGGGCATGTACTGTAGCTAACGATCTTTGGCTTTAACTATTTGTTCTGAGATTTGTTGGTCTCAAATCTGTTTCTCCATCCTTCTCTCCTCAAGATTTGTTGAAGATTAACAGCTGTGAAAATAACAAAGAGATCGGATTGCATTTGAAATGAGTTTGGAGGCAAACAACACTTACATGCATTGCCCACATAGAGACGAAATTGGGGGATTGTTCCTGGCCATCGTCATGAGCATTGAGATGACTGTGGGCCTGCCAGGGAACGCAATCGCCCTGTGGATTTTCTGTTTCCGCATGAAGCTCTGGAAACCCCACACTCTCTTCCTCCTTAACCTGGTTCTTGCTGACTTCCTGCTCATCATCAGCGTGCCTTTCCGTATCGACACCCACCTGCGGAATGAAGACTGGGTGTTTGGACCCGTTTGGTGCCGCATCAACCACTTCATGCTGACTGTCAATCGCTCTGCCAGCATTGCATTCATGACAGTTGTGGCACTGCATCGCTACTTTAAGGTGGTTCATCCTCATAGCTGCATCAAGCGTATGACTACAACTCAGGCGGGTTGGCTCACAGGCCTCATATGGATTAGTGTAACCAGCCTTTCGATTCCACTGTTAACCACCAACCTCCTCCGCAAGCATAACAACATCTCCCTGTGTCGCAGCTTCAGTGCCTATAAGGAAGTCCCTCCATCCATAATGTTACACTATATGGCCTTTATTCTAGAATTCCTTCTGCCATGGGTTTTGTTGCTTTACTGCTCGGTCCGGATTGCCTACGTCCTGCGCCAACGACGGATGGATAAGCAGAAGAAGGTACGGAGGGCTATTGTAGCAGTCAGGGTGATCAGTCTGGTGTTCACTATCTGCTTCATGCCAGGTGTCATCACAGGTCTGGGAGCAATGTACATCAAGGAGTTCCGCCCCACGGACTGCACAACTTACACAGGGTTCACCCAGGCCTTTAAAGTGTGCCTTGCTTTCCTCTACCTCAGCAGCACTTTGGACCCTGTCATCTACTGTTTCTCCAGCTCCATGTTTCGTGACATCCTGAAGAGTTCCATTTGCCACCTCTGCTTTGCAAAGAAGAGTTTCAGATCAGTCAGCAGCCTATCCATTAACGACTAAAATGAAATTAAACAAGCAAGTTAAAAAAGTATTCTGCATCTTAGTAGAAGGACTGAGGTACAAGCTTCATATTGAGACACATTGTGCAGCCTTTTATTCATGTTGGACTTATGTTATTAAACTCTGTGGAAAAGTGGACCGTCCTCAACTATCTGCCAAACACCACCGTGATAGATTATTTGAAGGAAAGAACAGCACGTGCATCAGTGCACATACTGACCGCTTCGAGAACTTTCACCATACAAGACACACACACTAACACTAGCTTAATAGTTAGGTACTAGGTATACACTGGCTAATGCTTGTAAAACTAAACAGTAGAGAGAAGTAGTAGTAGAGCACAACACGGCAAGAGAGTTTCTGCATCTGTTCAATGTTAATTCTGTGTGTAGAAGGAATGTGAACATAAATAAAGTCAATAACCTGAATGTGTGTGGTGATTTGTTGCATCTGTTTCTTTCTACTGTTACTATCAGAGGTGTTTATAATCACATACACACCTCTGTAACACCTCTGTTTATATGTGAGCACATACAGCAAAGCAGAGCAGTGGACTGATACATTTCAACTACAGCTCCTGGAGAGTCAGGAGGTAGGTGCTGAGTAGATTCTAATGGTTAGGTTATACCATGTAACTGGGTAATGGTGTTGGTATTATTATGGTGGTTACTGCTACTGTTTCTTCTTAATAACAGCTCACTGTATCGTGATCTATTATGCCAGTTTCTAACTTTGGCAAGGGCAGCGAAACAAAGACAGATGTAGCCCCAGAATAAAATATAGATCATAAGTGAAGCATAATATGGTCACTTTAAAAGGATCAATAATGGTGTAGGTGAAGGTTCTCAGTCGTCCAGGGGAAGTTATCTGTTGTTTGAGTCATGACAACTCGCTACTCATCTAAGTAGCTTCTTCAGTCTGACTGACTCAACTTCCAGATAATAATAAGAAGAAGAATGGTTTGTTTTCTGATTCCACCCAAAAGCAGCAAATGGATGAAATCACTGATACACACCCATAAGAATCCACTAACGTACTGACCCTAACCAAAGACTGACTGTCTGTTGTCTGTTGTAGCATATGTATGTGTTTTGTATAGTGTCACCGATTACTGTGCTTCACACGGTTTAATTACGTTTCGTGGAACAACGCAGCGTTAATGTCGACATATTTCGATAAGTCTATAATTCTGTTGTCGTAGTTATATGTCCGATAGAAACGATCGCGGCGGACAAGTATTGGTAAAATACAAAACACCATAAAAAGAATACCAACACGCACATCAGCAGTACTGTTGTATATAAAACCATCTGCGACTCGCTCACAGTGAGCTCCAGTGGCGCAATCGGTTAGCGCGCGGTACTTATATGACAGTACACTGTAGAGCAATGCCGAGGTTGTGAGTTCGAGCCTCACCTGGAGCAGTCTTTTTGCTGCTGACTCACTGTGTGTCCAGTCCACTTCTTACCACCAAGCTTTTAGTAAGGTCGATTGCACGTCTCTGCTCGCCGTCTTAATCCTGTTAACCGACTCATCAAAGACAACGTAGTGCTTACAGGTCGTATTTGCCATGAATAAGTCATTTTGAGGAGCATATCAGGTGTCTTTCCTCCAGATCGTTTAGCCTCAAGGATGCTGTGCATGCACAGACGCAGAAACATCATGTTGTAGTAACATGGCATTTAAATAGTACATTTAAGAAACAGAAACTCTTATAGTTGTACTTCAGCTCCACCGTCAGCAGGGTGCAGCATTTCTCCATCTTAGCCGCACAGATGATGCTCACATGAAATCAGCACATGCACTTTATGTACGCTGACATTTCACACCATTCTCCAAAAATAATCCGATTAAATAACATATTAAAGTTTAGATGTTTCAAATTTGATATAAATATATATAACATATGTTAAAAGATCAGTCTCCTAGAAAAACTTGCTCCATTAAAAACATAGATCTAAAACTCTTGAGCAATGTAAAAAAATAATTGCCACGCAAAAACCAACTTGCATTTAATTTTCATCAAGCGATGATTATCAGGAGTCAGTGTTAATTATGTGTTCAATGAATTGTCACTGACTTGACATAACGAAGGCCTGTGCTGCCACTGGGGGTCGCTGTTGTCCACTGTTTGGACATTTTTTTGTCTGTTGCAGATTGTGATTGCTTGAATATAACTGGCTGTGTCTGCTATTTGAATGAAAACAGTTGGTCCAGTTTTGTGCACCCCCCCCCCCCCCCCCGTGTATTTCTGTATGTGCGCGTGTTCTCATCTCTCTACACGTTTCACAAAAAAAAAAAAAACTGATATGATCCAAACCTCGGCCCGACACACACCAGTTTCAACTGTCTTAACTCAAAGTGCGTGAGTATGATTGACTGTCACAAGCTCAAGAACAGGGCTAATGTAGAAAACATGGTTCGCTGAGAGACTGCAACTTCCTCCATTATGATAAGGCCAGATGTAATAGGCATGAGATCATCGTTTTGCAAAACCTGCTGAAGTGTGTGTGTGTGTGTGTGTTTGTGCTTGCAAAGAGCTCTTGATAATTCAAACAAGCAAGATAGGAAAAATTCTCCAAACCTCCACGAGACGTTACCCAGTTTTGTCTGATCCAGAAAACACTCACATTTACTCTGACATGTTCATCAATGACCCTATCATCACAGAGCCGTACTTGTTTCTGCAAACATTTGCAGGAGAGCCTTTTCATTCTGCCAGTGTTGTCTTGTCTCCCCCTCCTCCCACAGCCGACCTCTCTCCCCTGACTCACCTCCCAACATAAAGCAGTTGATGACTTTATTTGTGTGTCTGTTGGAACAAATGTCAAAGTGGAGGGAAAGTGAAACGGTGTGCGATGTCTTGATAGGTTTAGTGTAAAGAGCCTAGAGATACCTTAATATGGGGGGAAATTCTGGTTGTATCCACCAGAAATAATCTACTTTATGAAGACTTAGAAACTCTTGGGGTGGGGTCTAAACTTTGCTGATCACACAGCATCTTACACGTGCTGCGTTAAATAAAAACACAAACATTGCACACGTGTTCTTTTGACACATCATTGGGCTTATGCACATAATATTTCTCAGGCTTTGACCCTGCTGTGAAAATGCAAATCAGCAGCAGTCCACTGACCAGCTCGTTCTAATGGAGAGGGCGTGTGCATGAATCGTGATAGTGATAAAGATAGTGACAGTGCAAAGCGCGATAGCGAGGTGAGAATTTGTGTTTGACTGAGTGGGCTGGAAAGCAATGACGGCAGAGAAACACACACAGACTGTGTGTGTGATGAACGAGAGCTGAGAATAAACAGAACCTGAAGGCACCTTAACTGCAAGTCTGTAGATGCTGTGACGAAGGCCTGTAATCATATCTGTGCCCTGATGTGGCCGGAGGCATTGATAGTTCTCTCAATACCCACTAGCCGTCTTCATGCACACATACAGATTGTGCAAAGACGATCTTTTCGGTTAAATGCACTTGTCATGAATGCAAACCACCTGTTGTTATAATGAATCCTTACTTACCTGTTTAGACCTATTATCTTTCCAATAATTGCTTCTCACAGCAGCACTTTGTGCCAAAAGGGTGTGGGAAGGTAACAGTAGAGCCTACTGTACATACACTGACATACACAGATGAGCACTAACACAGATATTGCTGTAACTGTTAAGAGTTTGACCTACAATGTCAAATACAGCACTCACATGCTGCAATTGTATGTTAAGCTCTTTAGATCCGAACCCCCAACCCGTTACTAACCACGCAGCTATGTGTCACAAGCTATAATTTACATCTGCCTTCGGTTAACTCTCCGAGCGTTCACTCACTATCTAGCTGTCTGACAGCTCCCAGGCCCAGCTGTTATGTATTGTGGCCCTTGGGTTTTGTTCATTACGTGTGAAGGTATAATTATTATCATTATTGTTTTTCCTTCCACTGCTCTCTCAAGCCCGGAGCAACTGCACTGATGAGGCGCTTGTCAAGCTGCCGAAAGGAAGTGATGTCATCTTGCCTGGCTGTACATCAGCAAACTGTGAGGTCAAAGGTGTGTCTCGTCAAAAGGGGATGGGTGTGTGTGTGCGTGTTGGATGTATCCTAAGGCCAGGGAGGGTGAATGAGTTTTGAGGAAGACGTGAGATAATGTTTTGTTACTGGCAATCCAATTGTGGGACTTTTCTTCATGGGAAGCGTTGGTTGAATTATCAAGGTCATCTGGTATAGAATTCCCAGACGTGTCACTGACATTTTTAAAGCCTCTACTTTCTCAAGGTCAACCGTGAATGTGAACATCATCTGCATCTTCATGTTCAGGAGCTCAACAGCAGTTGTGGCGGTGTGTGTGTGTGTGTGTATGTGGAGAGGGGGGTGGCTGGGGATACGACTCGGACATTATCATACTGTGCTGCTCTCACCGGTCACACAGTGAATTTCATCTGAATGCAAACAAACCCTGTGTTTGTGAGGTATTTTGTCTCTTATATGCAAATTTGTGTTCCATCACAATGGTTGCATGACAATTTAGATTTCCACAATTTACCTCACCTACTAATAAGGTCAAACCTTATTCTAACCCTAAAACACTAGTCTTAACCCCCGAAATTGCTCTTTAAACATCCTTCTCATTGTGAGGACTGGCTAAAATGTCCTCACTTGGTAAAACTGTCTTCAGTCGTATGGTGAAAAATGCATGCTGGTCCTCACGATGATAGCTGTACAAACAAACCCAAACACTTTTCCCTGAACACACTTTTCCCTGAAATGACAGTGGATTTAAAGGATTTGCTGCACCTTCACTCTTTATGTACGCTCTCTTGGGGTAGGTATGCAACATGTTGTATGGATCAGTGTGTGTATACTGTTGGTGCTCATTACCTTTCTTTATACCCAGGACACTTGTACTTGAAACTCCTTCATGTCTGCAACTTTAGAAAAAGTCCCAGCACGGTTTAAGGCTTAAGTAAAAAAAAAAAAGCAGCATGGGGAGTATTATCACTGAAGCCAGAGACTTGTTTGTATCCCAGCCTCCACCCCCTCCTCTGCCCCCTGGGCCTAGCAGGGCCCAGTGAACGACCACATCCTCTACAACATGCCTTCCCATCCAGATAGATGTCACAAATAATGGAGGGGGGGGGGGGGGGGGGGGGGGCGCTGGGAGTTTGTTTGATTTATGTGTGCGCAGAGCCCTCTAGAAAAGGAAAAGTGTATGACCTGACGCAGGGCCAAGATCCTTAAAAGGGTCCTTCCTGAGAGACTGCGCCAGGCAGCATTCTTGGCTGGGCTGACCTGAGCTCATCAGCGAGCGAGAGGAGAGAGTTTTCATACTGTACGCCGTTAAGAACAACGTGGATCCTGCTGCAGCAGTTGTTGCTCTATCTGCGTTTTCCCACGGTCAGTTTGCATTTGTACACGAACGCACACACGCTTTTAACATCCCTACATTACTTTAAAACATCTGTTTCTGCCACATTAAACACACACACACACACATAGGAGCTTCCCTTTGGTCACCATGACATGTGTGTTTACTGCTTTGTTGCCACAACAAACACCATAATCTTCATTTTGACATGAGCCAGGTGTGTTTCATCAATCCCTCCAAATACTTAATATGGACGCGGTGATTTATAATGCGTCCATTGTGTCCAGTTTGCTCACTGTGTAGCAATCACAGCATGAGTCAGACATGGATGGTATAAATAACAGAACGATGACCTTTGATAGAGGAAGCGGCGTGTCTGATCCTGTGCCAGTGTGACTGTGTACACTACCTTTAGGGCCAGCTTAACATGACCGCGGACGGAAAAGGAGGGAAGCGCCGGCTGATTAGTCTGTTTGTGTATTTGCTGAACGTGTGTGTGTGTGTATGTGTTTGTCTTGGCAAAGACTCTTGTCGTGTGTCAGCACATTATAAGGTGTTTTTCTAATGAATAAATCAATAAATGAATCTTTTTTTTCTCTTTGATCTTTACATGTAATTTTGCGTGTGACATTATTCTTAATGTGGATTCTCATTTTGCACGCATGCAGTGTGTGAGGGGGCAACATCCACCTATGAATATTTTCTAAGGCGTCACAATAGAAGATAAATCAGTCAGAACCATTGACTGTAGTTAAGCAGCTAAGATGCCGCATGTTGCTTCAACTTGATTTGTGCTGGGGCGTGGTCAACAGGGCGGCCAATCAGATGTTGCGGCGGCCTCTGCCACCACTGTCCACCCCATCTGGCCACACGCCTTCAGAAACATGTGGCGTTGACCCTGGTGCCACCCCTGCCAGAGTCAGAAGATGGTACGTACTTGTAGCACCTTCAACACTCACACAAGTGAGGTTGAAACAAATAAAACCTGTTATGAATAATTAAAAAGAATTTGCACCACAGTTCTAATGACATGTTGTGTTTGAAGCTGGATATTGATGCAGTGCTGCCATCTGGTTCATACCCAGTGTCTGTACAGTAAGTGAATGCATGCGAACAAAAAGCATGGCCCCTATTCCTCTTCCTTCACTGCACACACCTGTATCAGCGTCTCCTGCAGGCAGACTGGGCACAACCAGGCGCACGTGCGTGTGCGCATTAGTCCTAAATGCTGTGTGGATCTGTTGGCGCCTGGCCTATCGCTCCCTGTGGGCACATGAAGGGTGGGTTATGGTGCTGGGGACTGGGAGCTGCTGACATGACCGCCCAGTTCAAAGAGATGGAGCAGGAGATGCAGGCCGAGAATGAACAGAGAGCCCTTTATATTCACCTTGGCTTAAACTCCCCCCAGTCGGCAAGTGGCCTTACAGGTGCTGCATAGTGCTGCTGAGGCTCTGTGATATGCCAGAATCTAAAAAAAAAAAAAAAAACGTACACTACAATATCCCGTGTATTTCAATGACAGGTAAGTGTTGACAGATGCAGTGCTGTAGTGGAGTGTGTGAAAATATCACAAGCCTGTTTCTCCCACTCTGTTTGGTCAGAGGTTTACGTCTTCTGAGTCCACCTCGACACCCTCAAGCGTCCGAGACCAGTTCACATTAGATCCCTGGGTGCAGTAGCACTTGCTTTGGAACAACTGCTCTTTAGTATTACACAATGCACTCTCCGATTGCTGATCCTCCCGATTTTCCTCTTCATTATGGCTTTCTGTTGATCATCATCTTCATCTTTCCTCTCCACCTTTTTTCCTCTCCTCTCATCTCCTCTCACTCTGGAACCTCCACTAGCAATGGCACAGATTTATTTTCCACTGGCTCCATGCAGCAGCTCATTAAAGTTCTCCCATTGGTATTATTCCATTGGCTTTCTATGTAACACCATTCTTCTCTGCCCTTTATATAGGCTGCCTGTTGCACAGTGTTTCTAACCTGCAGTCCATGCACCTACACCTGGCTGTAGATACTGTTGTACTTGCGCCCAGGCACCCTACCCTGCCTCAGAGCCGAGGCAAATTGCCTTCCACGATTTTTTATTTTTCCTGTATTTTTAAACTTTAACATACTTTTATGATCCCTTCCTAAGGGTTGACTATGATAACACTTGTTGCTGGCGCAGGCTTAAGTGTACACTGGCAGGGTCGGGCAGGTGTCACTCAGCAGGCTCTTGCCGTTTTATTAATAGTTTTATGTTTCGCCACATAACGACTCTGAATGTGGCTATTCAGCAGACGCCGAGAGGAAGGGTTGGTGAGCAAAGCAAAGCAAAGGAAGCCGTGTGTGACCTTCGCAAGGACTGGCTAAGTTAAACTGCTACGCTGTGCCAGTGTGTGATATGAAATGGGAACGATCTGGGGGGCGTCAGTTGTTTGTGTATGTGTGTGTGTGTGTGTGTGTGTGTGTGTGTGTGTGTGTGTGTGTGTGTGTGTGTGTCTGTGTGTGTGTGTGTGTGAAGGAAGGGAGGGGAGTAGCTGACATCACTCCTTCCAATACTGAAGGGGTTGTTATTGTTGCCATTCTCAGCTCAGAGGAGCTGGAGCTACAGCGACGGCAACAACATTTCTGTTGGACATCACAGCGGCGCTGTCATTTCCTACTGTATACACACACACACACACACACACACACAGAGACACAAATGCACACATGGCAAGACACAGTCACACTGGCACACACATTCTCACACATACGTAAGCATGAAAGAAGACCAACATACTTCCCACACACACACACACACACACACACACACACACACACACACACACACACACACACACACACACACACACCACACACTAGCAGATAATTTCCAGTTTAATTACAGAGTGTAGAGCTGACAGCGCTGCATTATCACCCCTGGTGAAACCGCCAATTATGGCTCAACATCAGCTGTAAATCTGCCCATCTTAATAAGCTAAAGCTGGGCTGGGGGGAGTTACACCTCAGTGTGTGTGTGCGTGTGTGTGTGTGTGTGTGTGTGTGTGTGCATGGGTACAAGTAGGCACTTGCTTGCACATGTTGCCCAGACTCGGGGCTTAAACACATTTGGCTGCATGCAAAGAACATGCTTTCGGGGGAAATTTATGAAGCCTGACAGCCCAGTGCGGGGGAAGCACTTATTTTCACTGGATGGAGTTTAAAGGTGCAATCTGGAATTTATTTGACCATCCAAACTCACATGCATTAAAAAGTTAAACATTTGGGAAATAGCTGATGGGAATTAAGCTTTCTTTAAAACTTTGTTAAGCCATAGTAACTTGACACAAATGTCAGAAGTGAACGGACCTTTGATGCATTGCATAAAAAAGACGTACACTTAGGTGTGTAACTGTAACTTAAGTAGCGTGACACCAATTCAGTGGGGACACTGTAAAGAAATAAGTGCTAAACATATTAAATTCAAACAATCTGCAGGATGTTTTCTTTGAAATAACACAACAGTTATGTAGTTTAGTATAAAATCCAAATTATACATACATTTAAATTACAACCATAGTCACAAAAAACAAAGCATGCACATACTGGAAAGCACTGACTAGTATGGTACAACATGGAAAGTATATGAGTTGATTGATTGCATGTTATTAGCAGCAATTGGAAGCAGTTAATTGCCACCAGTTGTGTTGGGGAAGCTACTTGTAGTTAGCTACTAAATTGACCACGTGAACACACAATACCTCGTTACGTATTTTCAGAGGCTGCGTCAACATCAGCATAGGAAACAGTCAGCGGTTTAATGCTTCTTTCCTCTTTAAGTTGTGTGTTGGACGTGATTAGTTAGTTAGTCTCCATGGAGTTTAATTGGTTTGATCAGTAGCTACATTTTTGCAGTGGTGGCCAGGATTTCTCAACAGAGAAATGTTTGTGTCACTAAATCAGTGAAACTGAGTTTTACCTTTGTGTTATAAAAGTTTGCTTGTGTGGTGGTTGAATTCATAGGAGGTAAAATGTATCACTGATGAGCTTGATGAAAATGTTTCCTTCATGTCTGACAGTGTAAGTAGGTGTTAGTCATATCAAATGGAAAGCAAACATTTCCTCTTCCTTTCAATTTCAGTTTGGAATGAAAACAGACAGAAGGCATAGAGTCCATCTCTACGCCTTTCCTTCTGTCTGTCCGTCTGTCTGTCAGCCCCTCTGTGTGTGTTTATGTATGTTTATTCTTAGTGCTCAGGGTGGAGATTAGGTCTGGTATTAATGGGATGTTCCCTGCTGCATGTCCCACCACCTCTCCACCATCACATTCCACTGTCCCAAACATACACACTTACATACACGGCCTGATGTGACCCCTTGAACATACACATGCATACACAGTCTCCCACACACACACACACACACACACACACACACACACACACACACACACACACACACACACACATTCTTGGTGATGCGTCCCTCCCTCCTCTCGTCCTCATCCTCCCGGGCCTTTGAACATCAGAGCAGGCCTTTCCCAATCCCTCTTTAGCAAGCATCCAGACCTGCTAAACCAACAGACAGCCAGCCTATTGTACTGCAGCTTGATCTGGAGTGTGTGTGTTGTTTTGGTCGGTCTGGTCGGTAGGTTAGGATAAGATTTGGACAGCATTGGATCCCCTCTAATCCCAGAAAAGCAGACGTAAAGCCCAGTGCAGGACCTTCCTTAACCTGCACACACACATAAGTACACACACGCACAGTGTTATGATTGGATCTCATAAAGATCAGCAGTGAAGTCCGCCATTACCTAAAAGCCCTGGTTACACCAAGCCCCCGAGAACAAGTCCTGGGCTATGAAGCAGTTTTGGTGTAGTGACGCACACTGGCCCCAAAAGCATTTTTTTCCCCATACACAATCACTGGAAAGTGAGCAGATATAAAACAGTGAGTAAACTTTTCCCCTGCAAAATGACTCTTTTTATTAACAGATGTCAATTCCTTTGGTCCAACATCATTTGCAAAGTCTAAAGAGAAGCACGATTGCTTTATCAAATATTCAATGTTGAATACGATGATTAGTCACTGAGCACTTTTCTGGTATCTAGTTTTCCAGTTTGAGCCTCTCATGTATTACATACATTCAAGTCCCAGTGCTATCTCTGCAGATCTCTGCAGAGTGGTACATGATGACGCTATTTCCCAAATCTGTAGATTCGTCAATGGGTGGTCTGGTTCATGGTATGAAGCCTCCTGATCTTGTAACTGCTCCCTGTCTCCAACAGTAATGTTTGCAACATCTAACATTAAATAGTAATTATTAGTAGAAAGTTAATACTAATTATTTTTAGGGGTGCAAAGATAAAATTCAGGTACGCTTAAGCACCCTCAAAATTGCCACTAGATACCAAGAAGAAAACACTAAAGAGAAACCAGGAGACACACATATATATTCACAATGACTGTAAAACGTACAGTAGAGTAATTTCCACTCCATGCCTTCAGAAATCCCCATAACTTCCATTTCCCACATTTGCAATACTGACCGTTCCCCTGCCAGGCATCCTGTTGCCATACATAATACATGATACACATTCAAACCCCTGTACATTCAAAACTAGCTTTGATATACTGCTCTCCCCTTCTCCTCCTAACCTCCAGCTCCTGAACACTCCTCTGTGACCATTTCAGAGGAAAGAGTTAAGCCGTGGGGTGTAAGTGTAATGCACACTGCCCCAGTGAATTGAGTTTAAACGGGGGAAAGAAAGTCAGAACACGGCAAACGGTTTTGATTTATGGGAGCAGAACCACATTTGATATTCATTTCCGCAGCTGTGGCCAGCTAAAAAAACAGCCTGCAAATAGACCCATACTGACAATGGCGCAGTGTAGCCCTCCAGTGTGTGTGCGTGTGTGTGAGAGACAGTGTGTGTCTCCGAGCCTGCGTGCGTCACTCCTATTTTAGGAATGTTTTGGGGCTCTTTCAGTCAAATTTGCCGCAGATGTTTCTGATTCGCCAAACACATATAATAAGTAATTATTGAAAACACCTTTCGGTTGCCCAGGGTTGTGTGGTACTTCATTTTGTGTAATCGAAGCTGCGGTTTCTCAGAGAGGCGCAGGGATCCAAGAGTTTATTGAATTCCAACAAAACAGCCCCACAGTCAGAGTTTCCTGAGTGAAGAAGAGAGAGAAAAGGGAGCTTAAAGAAATATTCCCCCCAAACCGCCTCAGTGCAAAAACAGAAAGAAAGATGAAGGGAGGAGGCGTGGTGATGGAGAGATGCAGAGGGAAGTATCAGCAGCAATCATCGCTGCTCAGTCAGGTGGAAAGAGATAAAGAGATCTGGTGGGAAGAAGCAGGAGGAAGAGATTGCTCATTGTCGGAATGATTAACTAAGTGTCCAACTCTAACTACAGTATACACTGACATTGTAACTGGCTATGTAAACAGAAATATCAGCCTATTAAACGTAACGAGTTAAAATGCTTACGCTTGAATAATTTCCTACAGTATCAGAAGGATAAATCTACAACTAATAGGAAGTACAAGCACAAGCAAATGCAATGTAGGGAATGAATGAATTGTTATCCTGTCAGTATCTGGCCTCTCTCAGCTGTAGTTCTGCAGAAGCTGGGGCAGCATTCACGACGAAAGAGTCAAATTCAGCTTTGAGCTGGAGCAACGGTACAGTATGATAGGTTATTGGCCGTGTTGTTCTGTTGGAGCATCAAAGCATCCACAACGTAGGAGTGGTTTGTAGAGAGCCATCAGACACACTTGATGAGGCAAATACTTAAATTAACTGTGAATAAACATGCTGAATAAAATTAATTAAGTGAGTGAGCTGGCAAGCTGCGATCTGACACTTGGCAAGCTCGCTCTTCCTACTAAGTAACTTGTTATTTGAAGAAATGATAAATTATCTTTAGATAATGCCAGAGGGAGCAAATACCACATATACACGGGCAACCAAAAAAAAAAAAACCTTACAAGCTAATCTAGCTTTTAACTTTCCAAGCTTTTTTTTCTAATGGGCTTCAGCAATTCTTCATTGAATTAAAAGATGCAAAGTGCTGAGAATGAAATGCCGGAGGGAGTAAACAGCCCACAGAGAAGATAGATTGAAGCACACAGTGATATTGCGGCTGACCTATTTCGCAAGATGAGACCTTCAGGGTGTTTACCTTACTCACTTACAAGCAAATGGGAAAGAGATTCAATGAAAATTCTTCCAGTCATTTCCTTGTGCTGTGTTAGTCTCTGCTCATCTCACCAGCAGAGCTGCGTTTACTTGTTGCTCCGGAAAAGTCTCTGTGACTTTATACCGTGTTTGCACAAGCTTACATGTCTACAAATTGGTGTCTGCAATTCAGTGTGGGTGTCTGAGTACTTCTGTGTGTGTGTGTGTGTTCTCTGTGTGTGCATGTCATTTACAGCGAAAGGGATTGAAGAGAAAAAAAAAAAAAAAACAGAGAGAGAGAAAGAGATTGGAGACGGGATGGGGGATGACAGGCTGGATCTGATTACGGGTTGGAATTGCTGGGAGGGTTTTTGCGGTGCGGCGCTTTCTCAATAGTACATTCCTGTGTGCAAGCTGGGGCAGGATCCACAGCTACAGGCCGGCCTCTGCCAGAGGGATTGAGCAAAAAAAAAAAAAAAAAAAGTCGTTAGAACAAGCAGCAGGCCAGGACTCACATTTAGTAGGCCCTCGCTAGATAGCAGGATAGAAGATGAGTCATTCACACGCTGTGCGCCAGCCTCCGTGACACTGGAACACGGTTTAATGGGCCTCCTGTGTTATGTGAGCGCAGCAGATATTTTCTGCAGCTTGGAGGTCTAAGGTTGGAACGGGGGTTTATTGTTTCTGGATGCTAGGTGGATGTGAAATTCACATGCCCTCTGAAGCTGTCAGCACTGAGTGGAGTGACCTTTAAAGAAGGAAGCCAACGTTTTTAGAGGCCCAGAGGTTCGCGCGGGCCAAGGTTTTTACGTGCGTGTGTGTGTGTGTGTGCCAGTATACCAGAAGGAAACGTCTGACAACTGTACAAATCAGTGGTTTTAAAAGTCGACCTCTCAGTACTGGAAAATCCAAAGACTCACCTGCTCTGTTGTTAATGTGAAGTGTTGCCAACTGCTGCTCGGTGTTCTTCCCCTTTCTCTCTACACAAACACACACACACACACACACACAAACACTCCACTACTTGCTTGCTTGCTGGCTCGTCTGCCTGTCTGACCACCTGATGCATTGGGGGATACTGAATCAGCCCCCCCGCCCCTCCCCGTGTCTTGCTCTCCACTCGACTCCATTAAAAAACTCCAGCTACTGGAGGAAACACCCACTTCCTCCACATTCCTGAAGGATTTTCCATACAGAGAATAGTAAACAAACCTGTGAACAAAGAGTGAGAAGGGAGGGTTGGGTGGTGGTGGTGGTGGGGGGGGGCTGCATGGACAAGTTAATGTTATTTCCTTCGTGTAGTAAATCAAACTAAAGGGCAAGTGGGGGGGTGGTTCTGGTGAGCTGGTGGAGGTGTTTACAGTCAGCAGTGATGGCGGCAGGAGTACGGTGAGGAACAAAGGCCTGGACAAAGGCCTGCATCACCCTCCTCATCCTCCTTTACCTCCCCACTTACCTTTCCCAGCTGCTTTGTACACACCCCACACAGACACACAGTGCCTGGCACTGTGATGGAGGAGAGGGGGGTGGGGGGTGGGGCGGTTGTTGGCAGTGGAAGGAAGGCCTCCTTATCAGCATTCAGCATGGGAACCTCTGTGTTGTCCACTGACTCGTGTCAAAACCTCAGCCTGAACTTGACGCACAGTGACTTGTATTTGTGTGTGTGTGTGTGTGTGGAAAAGGAGAGAGGAGGAGCAACAAATCTGGAGAGACAGGAAGAGAAACAGTCTGTCATTAACCGACAAGTACAAACAGCCAGTCAGACAGTTAGCCCCAGAAACACTGGATTCTCCCCAGTAGCTCTGATAGACAGGTAAAGATCCGATCTGTTAACTGTTGTGCGTGTGTGTGTGTGTGTGTGTGTGTGTGTGTGTGTGTGTGTGTGTGTGTGTGTGTGTGTGTGTGTGTGTGAGGTCTACTCCTGTAGCGCTGTAGCAAGATTCTTCCTCTGAAGTTTCACTGCCAATATAGAGAAAAAATAAAACACACATTAATCTATTATCCAATCTGGGATAATGATAATCATTAAGAACCTTGACGATTTCCTCGATCCAAATAAAACCTCAGTTTCATTCTAGTTTTTCATTTTTCATTCTCCATCAAAAACAGGTATCCCCAAAGTGCCCTTAATTAATCTGTGGACCTGGAAATATACCAACCAAAGGTTAAGATGAACATTAAAGTTGGTTAAGAACTTTTAAACAAGCATGGAAGAGAGCATTTAAAAGTGGTTAGAATAAAAAAAACATCTACAGTTTCATGATACATTCAAAAACTCCAGAACAGCTCCAACAACTCTTCAGGTTTCACTTTTATTTTCTTACATTTTAATTAAAATGTACCCTTAAAACTGAGCCCATTAAAATATGCACTAGTGAATCAATCCTTTATTTATTTCTTTATCTATCTCTGAAAAACATGTCATGATTAAAGGGTGAGTTCACTACATTTTAAAGTGAAAGAACGACAGGATTCAGTTTCGTAGTGATAATTTAGACAGCAGCACCCTTCATCCACTGGTAGTCTGCTGTGGCCAGTAGTTTATTGTTGTGCAGCAGTAGCTGTGGTGACCTTTGACTCCTTGCTACCAATAAAACACACCCCTGTAATTACACACACACACACCTGTAGTCACCTGCAGCCTTTTTTCAGTGACCCCAGACCTTAAAAATCTTCAGTAGCTACGTATAAATCTCTGCCTGTGTTTAAAGCTGTTTATGTTCGAGCGATAATATGAGAACAGTCCAGATGAAGAAAACGTGACGCCAGTAACAGTCAGAGTATTAATACTGCTAACTCCTGGGTCACAACTTTTACATTAGAACACACAGAGTTACACACACACACACACACACACACACACACACACACAGTCAAATGGCAGGCATCCCCTTGTAGGCATTTCTGTGGGCAGTTGGGGCTCTTTAGTGGTCAAGGCAGACGCAAACATAGTCAGAATAAGAGCCACATGGAAATCTAAGGTCCTCATTAACACAGATGATTCAGCCCCTTTCACAGGGCCATGCTGTGTGTGTGTGTGTGTGTGTGTGTGTGTGTATGGGTGTGTTTGACAAGGAAAGTGTATTTTGTACGTCTTTTGTTTTTTTTGTATATGTTGTGTGTGTCTCCCAGCTTGTACGTAGTAGTAGATACTGAGGCCTCCTGAACGTCTGACAACTTAATATACCTGGCCAGAAAATATATGCTTTGATATATCACTACTCACCTGACACAAAGTGTACTGTATCATCCCAGCAGAATGAAAAACCCTAAGAAAGTTTTACAAACACTACAGCTCTGGTTCAAATCAGTGTATCCGTTGTTACTTATTTTAGTAGTTTGTACCTATGGATGTATGTGCCTGTGCTGAATGTGTGTATATGACTAGGTGAGGGAAGGGGGTTAATGCATGTGTGGGTGTGTGTGTGTGTCTGTCTTTGCAGGTGATGATCTGATCTCAGGTGTGTGTTTGTGTTCGAGGAATCCGGCCGCCCATCTTCCAATCTGTCCATCTCTCAGCGCTCTTGTAGCACCAGATGAGAGTCCTATCTCTCTGTGGCATGTGATCACAGGACTCCTTTTCAGTTTTATGGAAACAGACCTGTCACAATGGTATTTGGCCCGTCTCTTAAAAACCCAACACATGCATACTGCTGCCAAATCATAGGCGCAATAGGTAAGACAAGGTCAATTTAAGCCTTAAGGGTATCGAAAATATATACAGTGCTGCAACAGGAGTGACAAAGAACTCTGATTATGTACAGGCATCATTTGCTACAGGCAAACTCCACTCTCTTATGAGAGTCCTGTGCTTTCTTATGCCATCCACCCCAACCTGCCCTTCTCTGGCAAACTTTAACAGTATCAATAGTTGATGGCTGTGCAATATTCACTGCAGCTGCTAGACTTTGTCAAATAGTACGTAATACTAAGCAAAGGAACATGATAAGCATTGTGCGTCAGCATGCTGACATTAGCACTTACTGTAGCTCAACACGTTGCTGTACTTTTGAGCAGACTGCAAAATATTGGCTTGTAAACACATTTACTGTGGCAGTATTACAGTATCAGTAACAACCTTTGGTCAAATTAAACCAGGCCCTACTTCACATACATCATTCTGCTATAACGTCAACATAACTAGAAAATCATTTACTACTTGAATTCATGGTGTTACATCTTCTTTTAAAGCTGCATTGCGTCTTTTAACGGTTTATGAATTCCAGGTGTTCTAAATGGGCGTACAGCATATTCTACCATTTCGAATTACACACATTAAGGGATTTAGCTACACTGGATCGAGTTATTTACTGTAAAAAAAAAAAAAAAAAGAGTCCACGTTGGAGCTGTTCTGGAGTTTTTGATTGTATCATGAAACTGTAGATGTTTCATGATAGATCTTGTAAATGTTCTTTTCTATGCTGGTTTAAAAGTTCCTTCGTAACTTTGGAAGCAGCTTTTAAAACTGAGTGCCTTCAGTGTTTATCTCAACCTTTGGTATGTTTCTAGGAACAAAGATTAATTAAGGGCATTTTGGGGATAATTGTTTCATGGTATTAATTGTGGTCGGCAGCGGTCAGCATGGGAAAGTTTTAATGCTGACGATAATGGACAGGTGCGAATGGGGCTGCAGCTGCAGGCTTCCTATGCTGACCACAGTGACTAATCGTCATACACATCATACAGCATATCGTATAGAATATGACCAGAACACCAGACCACCAAGTCATCAGGATGAAGACAGAACTAAAATTATGCAAAAAAAAAAAAAAGAAAAAAGCCTCGGACAGGCTGTGATTAACATTCTCCACAAAACCTCTTTTAAGCTTGAATTTGATTAACATCCACCAAATTCCAGCTTGTTTACACACCACTCAGACAGTTCAGATTAAACGAGGTTAGTATGTAAACATAAATCCAGCACATGCATGCAGTAGACAGCTGTACATAACCACAGCAACATTTCTGTCTCAGTTGTTTTCTTGCTCCAAAGGGAGGAGGTTTCGACGCGGGGCCTGATTTGGATGAGAGATGTCTTCTTTAATAAATATCCAGCACTGCTTGGAGAGACGGTTTCCCTGCATGGATGTATACAGTGAGAGGCTGCATTGCTGTTTGTGGTTAATCTTGGAGATGAACATGTAATGGAGGGGTTAGGTGTGTTTTGGATCAATAGGATTGATGTAATTGGCTGACTAAATTGCCAGGGTACAACAGCCTGGCTGTCATGGCTGAACAGACCATGACGAAAGGCTGATGCAGTTAAACACATAGGGCATAGTGTGTGTACGGTCACAAATTAAATTTAGGGGAAGAGGCAAAACAAAACATAATTTGTATGATGTGTGCGTGTCACAGTACTTAAACAAGCAGGATGGCTCCTTCAGAAAGGCAAACCACGGATGGAGATAGCTGTTGTACACCTCTGCTGTTGTGTCCCCATGAAACACACACACACACACACACACACACAACCACATAACTCACAGGCCCAGCCCAGCATTTAGCCACAGTGTTTACCATTATCTGATGGTCGTGTCATCTGATCTCTCTTAGAGAGGAAGAAGAGGAGGAGGCTGAAGAGATACAAGGGCTGGATAATGGAGTCATGGTCGGGATAAAAAGAAACAGGGACTGTATGTGTTTGAGTGGGTGTGATGTTCAGGTGGGTGGCGACTGTAATTGCTACCTATAGTGGCCCCCTGGGGTGAGCTCATGATCTGTGCTGCAAATGGGTGTCGCTTGTGGGTATGGGGGTGTTTCTGACCACTAATCCTCTTTGCCCTAGGATTCTGGGATTTAAATGACTAAAGAATAGCTTGCTTATCTTAACAAAATCTAACATGACCACCCTATTAAACCAGTATAAATCAGTATAACTTAATGCATACAAAGATAACGCACTGGCTGTCACGTAATCCCCCCTGCACCCCAACTCTCCTTGCATAGCTGCTACTGCAGTGTACACCCAAGCATTGCTCTGCTCTATATGCTTATATACTTTGAATATAACAGTCAGGTGGAATCCTAGGTTGTAGCCTCTCCTTTAAAGATAATAAATACATAATTAATAATTGCCATCTGTTTTACCTTCATTGGTGAACAAATTGGATTTGATTTCTTCTCACTTACGTCTACATGTCTGGCTTTCAACAGACTGTAAACTGTGAAGAATCACTTTTGTAAAGGTACGAGGTATGCCGAGAGGATGGCAGGAAAGTAGACCAGTATAAATCTATGTGACTGTCCTTTGTCTTTGCTTCCTCAACTGTAAACTGTTAACTCAATTGAGTTTCCCGAGACCCAGCATCTCCTCCCAACAGGTCCCACAATGCAACACTGGTGCCAGGGGAAGTGTAGTTTGGGTTCACGCTTGTTTCATTGTGTTTCCAGCGTGCCACATCCACAATGGACAAAGACATCTTGCTAGTGGAGATGGGTGAGGGAGGAAATCTAAGCAGCTGGAGTGCAGTGAGCCAAGCGGTTTTCCATTGCGAAACGAATAAATGGTTCGCTTTTGTCTCGCTTTATCATAACAATAACAACAAGAACACGGCTTTTGTTGCAATGCTTTTTGTCCGAACCCAGAGTCTGCTGCCGCCCACAATCACAGAGAGATGTTGTCATTGACACTTTGCATCGAATCCATCGCGGCTTTCTGCATATTCACAAAAATTTAGGCCTGTGCAATTTGGAAGAAAAACCAAAAGAACAGTATCACTCGGAGGCAGACGTGGGCTGGAATACAAGACCACAGACTCAACTGACATTTCCTCAGATTACACATCTATAAATAAACAATACAATATGAATGACCAACCAACTTGCTGCCCAGCCTTCTGTAGAGTGGGATCTTACTGGTTTCTTTAGAGGTTTTGTTGAGAAAAAGGAGACAATTAATAAAATAATCGAAATTTAAACAAATTAGGGTACATGCTAAGGAACCCAACTCATTGGTTGACACATTATAACAATACAACAAATCCTCTGCCATATATCAAAAAACACACAGTCATATGTTCCTGTCAATGGGCACAGCTTCAGTTGTCATGCAGTCACATTACATACTAAAACAAACAGGACCTGGTTCACCTGAAGTTTTATAGTGTCACAGAATACTGACTGTGTGATTAATATAGGCTAATCACAGCAGAAGCTGTTACTGTGGGTGAGTCATCGTCATTGTGCCAGCCACAGGCCTACTCTTGTCTCAGAATATCAGTTGGTAACCAGACAAGTCACTCATGAATAGTGCACCTGATGTGACAGTTATGCAAACATCATTTTTTTTCACAGCAGAGGTGAAAAGAGTAAGAAAATAGAGCTCAAGCTTTGTCAGAATCTTGCGGAGTGAAGACCTTAAATTCTAAAATTAGGTGTTGAAAAGTTGTTATTTTAAGCCCGAGCTGCCACCTGTGGCTTCTGAGGAGACTGAAAACATGGCTGCAGAATTGACACATTTAACTTCAGAATTCACTGATCACTGATAGAAAAAGGTCAGAGGTAACTCATTTGACTCAACTGAGAGTCTTTGTGTATATGTGTGTGAGTCCCTGCGGTTATAAAGTGAGGACTGATTGATGGGCAAGCAAGAGCGAGCTCCATAGCCGCTTCAAGTGAACCTTGGGGGAGCACACTGACATGCAAGCATACACACATATCGTATCCACACACACACACACACACACACACACACACACACGCAGATTTATAGCTGTGGTCCTGGAGGTACGAGTTACTCGCTGTCTCCCTTAAGACGAAGCCACTCACCCAGAAAATAATGACCCTTGGAGCAGCAGTCAATCATCACTGTCCAAAGAACATTCAGTCCCCTAGAAAGCTGCAAATTTATGAGAAGACTCATATTATCTGCGTTTCCCATGGGACATACCCACACAATCAGGCCCCTGGAGAACACTTACTTATCTGTCAGAGCACTGCGGTCGCTGTATGACCAGTACAAACAAAGTTGAAAGAGTTTTGTTGTTGTTTCACAGGAAAAGGTTAGGTCACCCATTAAACCACTTCCAATCAAACATATTATTAGAAGCCCGATTTAATCGTTTCTTCTGTTTTCTATTATTAAAATGTTTTGACCTTTAATTATTTACCATCTATTGATCATTTAGTAATTGCAAAAAATGCCTTAGTCATGGGGATTCTCCCATGAACCCTCTGTTCACAGCAGAGTCTGGCATTCCTTAACACCAGTCCAACCTGTCAGTCTGTTGGCTCGCAGTTTAAATCTCAAGATACGTAATTGTGGTTTTGCCTTGTATCCACCAGGTGTGGATGTTTGAGGCTCCCCATCCAACTGCTGCCCTCAGGCTACAGCTGTAAACGGGAGTGGACTCAGTGTGAACTGCTAATCAAATTCTAGCCTTTAGGAATAAAGCTAATGTGCAATATTCTTCATCTCTCTCACGTATCAACCTTTCCTGGTCGTGTTCAGGATAACAACATACACCACAAAACAAAAGGGAACTTCAAATAACACAATCTATACGTATCATTATCTTAAGATCTCAGCTCATCTGTCATGACATGACTCAGAGCTGGTGGTGACACATTAGCCAAAATAAACCTTCTCCAATTGTTTGCAGATCAACCAGCCTAATTAAACAAGAACAAATCCAGTCATGTATTAATAATCCATGCCTGGAGCAGGTCGAGTCTTGTTTGGCCTCACCTACAGCAGAGTTCAGTGGTTGTATACTCTGGCTGGTGTTCTTTAGCGTGTGGGATTTCCTTTCTGCTTTAAGAAAATACACTGTTTTTGGAAGATCGCTTCCTTGTTGGATGTGTTTGGCTGTTGGAAAAGAAGGAATCACGATCATTCCAAGCATCCCAAATGAAGCATTTCATTTAGTGGTCAGTGCTGGTGTCTAATATGAGGCTCCCTGCTGATTTGAAGATGAAGCTTCTAATAGAAGCTTATTTTAGATTTTCCTGGGGCCCAAAATGGCCCCAACAGTGACCTAAACCAGGCATGACTGGTTCTGGGATCGATGCCAGACCTCTGATGGCACCTCAGAGTCTAACACTGATCCAGTTTTGGATAAACAATCCTGCTTAACAGCTCAATCTCAGTGTGAGTTGATCATGACCTCAAAAAGTCATCTACCAGTTGTACCTGATGATATACTGTACATCTGCCACAACATTAACACCACCTGCTGGTTTCAGTGTGTTTGTGGACAGGGTCCAAGACAGGTGTGTGAAAGGATGCATATGTTGAAACTGATTAAAAAAACAACATACTGATTATTACAAATCTATACGTTTGCATGTTCCTGTAGTATACTAGAACAATATGTTGAATTAGATAACCAGTTCCTTGCTTGACATAGCTTGTGTGTATTTGTCTTGCTGTCTGTGTCTCTGGAGTCTGCAGTGTGAAGACTGTGCATGTGGAGACCCACTTTGCCAATGGTGACAGGATCCATCAGCATTTGCTAAAATCCAGAAGAAGATAGAATCAGTCAGTGGAGCCTGGCTTGGCCTGGAGGGACACAGCCGTCTTTCTTACCCCCTGCTCAGACCGCAGAGGAGGAGGAGGGAAAGTTCTCAATGATTTTCAGCAGCTTACCCACTGCATTTCCAGAAATGGAGCCTCTCTATCATTATCATCATCACCTTGCAGAATCATGGTAAAACAATCAGTGGTTCAAATCGGCAGCACAGGTCACAAATAGCTGGTTCACACTTGTGCGTATTAATGTGTGCCTTTGCATGAGCACATCACGTGTTTAACTCTCTGTGTGTGTTTTCTATTCTCGTGTATTACTGTTCCTCTGTGAGTGTGTGTCTGTGTTGCCTGTAGAGCAGCACTATGGCTGAAGGCCCGGCCATGAGAAGCAGCACCATGACATCAGAGGACAAACTGTACTCAACGTTTGTTTCCACTTTGATGGCTGGCCACTCTGGACCATCTCATTGGACCTTCAGCTTGGTAATCATCATCATCATCACCTTTCAGTGGGCTGTACAATTGCACCATCTCTTGGGCCTTGACCTCAAAGCTGATTACATACTATCTATTACACACTGGCTTCCTTATTCTTTGCTTGTGGACCTTGGTGTCTGTCCCTCTGTTTCAGTTCCTCTCCATCTGGCTTTTTACCCTCCTATCTTTCCATCCCTCCCTGTCTCTTCCTCTGTGTCCCTCTGTGTTGTTGGTGATGGCTGTTTTTCTTGGCAGGTAAAGAGGCATGATAGTGGTTTTGTCCCAGTGACACTGCACATTTTCCCCTCTTTCTCTGTCTTCCTCTTCCTTTCCCTTCTCTGACGGTCTATTCTTGGCCCATGACTCTGCGTCCTCAGCAGTTTATAGGCGTTTCTCTCCCAAGGCGTTACGCTAATTGTTCTTCCATGTCCCCATGGCTACATCACCGCATCTGAATGTGTGACTGATTGAACGATCACAGTAGAAAAAGACAGATGCAGACATGCAAACACAATCCGTTTTTGTGCATTTGTCCAACATTGCATTAGTATGCCCTCCTCTCTGTGTGAGTGTGCATTTATGTTGTCATTTTGTAAATTTATGTATGTGGGTGTCACTTATCGCCCCAGTATCTGTTGATTTAGGAACGCCTGAAACTGCGGCAAGCGTTCCACAGCAAGAACAGTGTTAGGTAGTGTAGTTAGACCTAGGTGTATAGATGCTGCAGATGTCTGTCAATGTGTGTACGTGCATGTGGGTGGGTGTTATGGTTAGCTATCCATCTCCAGGGCATCTGCTCTCCATTATGTTTTAATGGATGTCAGATAAGAACATGACAAACGGATGCAGAATGCTTGAGAGACGCCTCGGCTGCTCCACTGGGGGAGCTAGAAGCTCATGGAAGAGAGGATAAGCTCTATTTTTCCATCTCTCTTTCTTTCTCTTCCCACAAGAGGCTAAAAAAACTAAACCAAATAACATTTGACGATAATTTTCATGATTTGTGTTGGAGCTGCTTCGGTGTCAGATGGGTGGGATTTGCCACAAAGAACAATACAATGAGTGCCAGAAATATTAGACAATCATTTGAAAGTATTTGAAAGTAAGTTTGTTGAACTTTTCCTGGCTGGCAGCTAGACTTGACACTATTTGAGCTGCTCTAATGGTGTAAAATTAAACCTAACCTGCTGGTTTAAGCAGGTTAAAGTAAATGTTCAGAAATAATTTGACCTAGGTCTGCTGCACTTTCTGTCTTGTCCTGTTTATATCATCATTTCTTTCTTCTCCCTTTTACATCTTACTGCCAACTAATCAGATCTGACATTTTTTGTATGGAGGTTAGCTTGGATAACATCCCCATAGCAGACTGGCAAACCCATGAAGAAACAATTACAAACTAAAAAGCACCCTGGACCAATAGTACAGCACTATTCCAATACTGTTCATTTTACCACTGGGTTATTTTTATCACTACTGAGTTATTAACCCAAAGTAAAATGAAGTTATTTTAACACCTCATGAAGTGGAAACAGATCTTCCTTGCTTCTCCTTGGCTTAGATTTGCTTGCCTTGTACCTATTTTGTGAGTCACTTTGGAAAAAGGTGTCTGTCAAATGACTAAATGTAAATATAAATGTAAATGTTGTTTGCAGTTTGGATATAGATTATTAACATTCAGCTCACAATAATATTTAAATTATGCAGTTATGCACAAGCATAAAAGCATGCATATAATAACAATTCTGATAATCCAAGTTCATTATCATAGTTAATTTTATTAGCATGCTGACCTTTACTACAAGCCATGAAGATGCTCATTGGACTGTTAGTAGATTTGCATGTATTTGACAATAACCCAATTTATAGGACAATTATATAAAAATGACCCATACCACGCACCACCCGCTGGACGGCTGCTCCAACAGGAGTAGTAGACCTGTAACTGTATCTAATGCAGCCATATTGTGCACTGCCTTTAAAACAATTAGCAAGATTTTGGATCCAATTCTTATTCTGACAGGAAGCCTGTGTTACAGCTGGGGTAATATGTGAAAGCTGTGGAGGCTTAGCTCTGAACTGTACAACACAATGTTTGTGCTGCAGTTTCTTGGCTTAAACTAGAATATTGCACAGTTCATTAGAATGGTCCAAGTAAGAGAAGACAGAAAAGTGAATGATTTATTTGAAGTTGTTGGAAAATTACAAAAGGGTGTAGCTTTGTTATCTCAAAATAACATGATTGAATAATAAACTTCAGATGTCTCTTGATGTTCAAAAATGTATTCTCACAAACCAGAGTTTCAAAATAAGAAACCTTTTAAAGGTCGGATTTAGGAAATAAAATAAGAAGTTATCATTTGATTTAACTGCATAAACCTGCAAAATATCCAGGTGCTAATCTCATTAAACATTATAACAGCCATGTTTGAAAGATCCCAGGTATTATGAATAGAAAAAGATAGAAACCACTTGCATAGCAATGAAGTGAGACACAGCCATGTTGATGGACAACAGGAGGGATGTGTTAGGACACACAAGACAGAACCAAAGACTAAGCTCTGAGGAACTCCACAGGTCAGAAAAGAACTTCCTCAACCGTTAATACAATACACTACGGATTAGATAAAAAGGATGAAGACCATTTGAGTTACACCAGATGTCTCAGCTCACTTTGCCAGAAAATCTTAAAAACACATTTGTATTTTATATAACGGTAAAATCAGCATTACATTAAAGAACTAAGATGCCACTGTAAGACTGTGGCAAGTTATCATTTGTGACAACAAGGAGAGCCGTCCCTGATGGAAACCACGACTATCTAACCATTCTCCCTGTTACTTTGCATCTCTCCCCCTCTGTTCTTGCCTTGCCTCTCCTGGATCACCTCTCATTTTTCCAGATGGTCTTTTCACACTCCATTCGTTCCTCATAGACAGCAGGAAGTCAAGCCTGTATGGGACACTTGGGCATGAATGTATCCCCATTGGACGTAGATCTACCCATTGGTAATTAATTGGAACTTTTCAGCCGCCAAACTGGCTGCTGAGCCAATAAAATAAGTTATGATGTAGCTGAACTTGATCTACTACTACTTGTTCTGCTGTTCTACTAATTTTATTTCTCATTATGTACAAAACTGTAAACTGTACAAGCTAACTTTTATCAGGCTTTTCTGATCCTTAGTTAGTGTTCAGTATTGTTAGTAGTTGTATGTTGTAATGAATGAATGAAGTTAAATCAACTATATATCCTACTTCCTTCTTTACCCCCCGACCCCCCAACCCACCTTCAACAAGCCGTGGTCTGTTTCTCATTTTTGCTCTATGTTGGAGTGCCAGCATGCGTCAGAAGCTCCCTGTGGCCTCTTCACACAAAGACAGTAATACACATGACTTAAACCAAGTACTATTCCAGTAACTGTCTCCTTCTGATACAAATCAGGTCCACTGATTGGAGTGTCCTGTGTTATGACCCCTCTTTGAAAGTGTCAGAGTAGCTGGAAATAACAGTTTACTGAGGGTTTTAAATGCAACACTTCTCACAGGATGACCATGGGTCTTCTGTTAAAGCCTGATGTTCCAGCTAAAGACACGTTTGGTCTGTTTATAAAGACGCACTTGTTTAAAAGGCCTGCATGTTTTGTTTTTCTCATAATGTCTCTTGCACTTCTTTACTTTTGACTCTATTGAAAATACTGGCATAGTTACACACGTGTGGAAGAACAGCAGGTAACACTGTATGGACCGTTCAGGTTAAACAGTGGTGACAAAAATGCTGATATAAGCATGTCTAATACAGACAGGACTCACTTTATACTTGCTTGCACTATTTTCCTATAACAACAGGAGCTGACCTTATCCCAGCATGGTCACTACAAGCCCTGCCAAATATGTGTTTTGATAATTTAACTTGAGCCAATGTCATTTATTGGTTGACATTAAGCTTAAGAAGCTTTACTCCAGACCTACGTGAGAAGCAGCAGGGGGTTGTTGTGTGTGGTGTGTGAGCATGTGTATGGGTGTGTTTATATGCAGACTTGAATATGGATCCTTCTGTCCTATCCCAACACAACAAGCATACTACATTTATTGTCCGAACCCGACGCAAGCCTGATGCATTCGATTTTGTGCTTTGCTTTTCTAGTATGGCCCTCATGACCATTTTATGTAGTTAACATTTTATTTATTTGTCTAGTTATGAGTATGATTCCGATCTGAACCCCCCAGGTAAAGTGGGGTCTTCTTCAGATTGGATCTCCACCCTCTAATACAGACACACACTGACTCTTTATTGCTATGTCATTTAGATGAGTGATAGAGTGTGTATGTCAGATTATCATCTGCATATGTGTGCATTTGTGCGTGCTTGTACATTGATTATATGAGACAACAGAAAAGACATCAGGGAGGTTAGAAGGATGATTCACACCTGCATGCCACAGCCTGGGAATGACTGGAGAAGGTTAACCGAGACGTTTTATGAAAATCTTTACTTTCCCAACTGCATCAGAGCAATTGATGCAAAACACATTTGTATACAATCACCTCCCCACACAGGTAGGTATTACAGCTGACAGCTTGTATTACAACTACTAGTGATCAGGTATCCCTAGTCTTTTCAAATTTGTCGTTATAATATCTGAATTAGGGGTCACACAGCTCTGTGGAAGTTTTTCTTCATCTGCTTCAGTATAATCGACCACAATAAAACCACAGATGTACTAGGTGGAAGACAATGATACGGTGGCCAGGGTGCCTCCTTTTTTAGAATGAATTTTGTCTTGAAGCAAGTTGATTACAGATAATAGGACAGTGGCACATCAACATGCTATTTGTGTGCAGGCTTACATATAAAAGAGTGCGTGTGGGTGTTTTGACGTGTGTTGTGTGCAACTTGGCACAAGTGTATGCATAATGATATCTGCGTTGTGTGTGAGCGTTTGTGTGTTTATAGCTTGGTGACCTTGTGTTCCTCTGGAAATGTGTTATTTATGATTGCAACACATACAACAGGCCTGAACTTGTGCAGTCGCGTACATGTGAATTCATTAGTCAGAGTTGGAGGTGGGGTGAAGGTGCTGAGAGACATCTAATGCCCAAGCACAGACAGACCTAGCTGGAACACTGCCAAGGACACAGGCAATATTTTCTCTCTTTCCTGTCACCACACATACACGATTCTGTGAATATTGTCCAAATGCAGCACTGATGCCCTAATCTATATATGAGGAAAACAACTATACACACTGAATAGAGATCCAGAGTAGCAAACCAGCTGCTTAGTATTAAGAAAACTGTGTTTTGTTTGAGATCACTGATTAAACCAATTAATCAGTGCTGACTTATAGTCAGTCTCTCTTTCTTACTGGTTTGTGTTGTATAAGTATAAGAAGAAAACTTGCAGGGAGAAATTATAATGTTTTTCACATGATCATAGACTTTCTTAACTATTTAGGTTGTTTGTACCAGCAGCAGAAAATAACCAAGAGAGACAAATGAGCATTTGGCAAACACATTTACATCGTATTTTAGATGGCCAAACACTCGTAAAGAGGAGGTGGAGCAAAAAAAGCTTCTTTCTGCCAAGCTTCTAGAGTTCGAAATCTAGTGTTGTTATTGTGACCATTAAGATATCATGTACATTGCGCCATAAAGAAACCATATGATATTATTAACAGGGCCTGTTACTTGTGGTGCTCTTTCAACAAATTCTTCTATGTGTCGTTTCAGAGCGTAGAGACAAACCATACACACGGTTGGAGAACTAAGGCTGCCTCTTAGTCTGCCTGCTGTTCAATCAACCTGCCTCTGATTATTAAGTGGTGGGTGTTCTCCATTTGTTGTCTATAGTGGTTGGGAATGCAGATCCTTGATGAGGCGAAGCATGAGGTAAACTTTTTGGAGTGTTTATAAAGGGGCTATACAGGACTTACGGAGGATTATGCAGGATTTCCAAAGGATTGGTTTGGTTAATAAAGGCAGACTTGTTGGGTCCTGCTTTTATGAGCGACAGTAGGGAATGCTGATGGCAAGAAGAGCAACACATCCGTGCATGTATGCACAAAACACACATATCAGGCTTCAGTTCTGGAGGTGGGTGAAACCTGCAGCAACATTTCAGGAGCTCTCTTCATCTAATAGGCCTGCTCGTAAATTCAAGAACAGATTATGGAAGACTGCACTGGTATGCTTACGCTCCCACACACAAGCTTACACATCTGTAAAGTATCGCGGCCCCCCCATTCACCAGGGAACTATTGCCGGGCTCTTGAAAAACAGACAGCAATCACCATCTGAGAGAATAAAAAGCAGCAGAGTGTATAAACAGAAGGGAACTATTGGAATAAGAAAATACCACAGCTCTGTATGCTGATTTTGTAAACTGTTGATTGGAACTCCAAATTAATCAGGGGTTTGGTTTTGTTTGTTTCTCTTCTCACTATAAAACTTTCCTCCAGAAAGCTTTCTCTTTGTCCATGTGGTCAGCAGCAAAGTTAAGTCGAGCTTGAAGGTGTCTACTTTGGAGCTTGTTTCTTGGACGACAGTCTTTAAGTCAAAGGTGATGCGAAATTTGTTTGACTGCAGCCAGCGAAACCTCTGTTCCAGCAGTAATCAGTTCATGGCAGACATGGTCTTGGTGGTTCCCAGGTTTTTGCTGACCATCCAAACCAACGTCCTCTAAGCTGAGGGTGACAGTTTGGGTTTTCTTCCAGACTTTGGCAAAGTGGCTCCACCTCACAGTAACATTTATACATGTACAATTGTTTGAACAGATGAGCTTGGAATCAGCAGTAAATCTACCACCCTCTTTCTCAGATCTGAGTTGAGCTCGTTGGACTTTCTCTTCGTAGCATGTGTTGGTCAATCAAGTGAGTACAGTCAACAAACCTTTTTATGGCACAGAGCAGCTACCATCTGCAGTCAATCATGATCACTAACATGAAGTTGAGAGGCCTTGGGCTTGGCAAAGTAAAAGACATTTTGGAACTTTTAGCATCACTGAATTAGTAATCAGTCACTTTGACCCTCTACTGATTTCAGAAAACCCCAAATAAATTAAATCTGCACCGAATCCTTTGGGTTCTCTTCCATTAAATATGCTGTACAATCATTCAGCCCCAGAAAAATGACAGTTCAAAGAAATCATCAACCGTCCAGTATAGCCACACAATCAAATGTACAAGTTGAACTCTAAAAAGACTAAATGATATCATAAACTAAAAATATTTTGCACATCAGGAGATTCTGATTTATGTGCTGAGCTTGCATGTGGTTACATTTTGTGGTCCACTAAGTACAAATAACTCTCTAACTGGCACAAAAGACTTCAGCTTGGCTGTGATTGGGTGCACTAGTGTCATACAGATGTATTTTAAATCCCTAGGGTAAGAAAGACAGAGAAAGAGAGAGAGAGAGAAAGAACAAGAAGTCAAGATGGAGAGATACAGACAGATGTAGAGAACGATCCTGACAGATTGAAAGCATTCCTGGTTTTATTGTGTATGATGCAAGCTAACTTGCCTCTTTAGCCCATTGACCTTTTGTACAATACTTAGAGAATGCACATAGACAGACAGACACACACACACACTCACACACGCACTCACACACACACACTTCCTCTCTGATCCCTCATTTTGCAGACAACTCTCAGCTGGTCTGGACTACAACCAGCACCGCTGACCTTGAAAGTAAACACATTGTCAAGATAATTTAATCTTATCACCATCCACTCTCTTCTATTCAGTGACCCCCTCTTCCCCCCAACAGCCTCCTCCTTCCCACACACATATACACCTTCCAAACATCACCCCCCTCTCCTGCTTTTCTCTACTGGTAACTCCTTTTCACAGTGTGACTTGGACTGGTTTGTCTGCGCTTTATGAGGCCTAAGGTGGTGGCATTACCAAATTTTTTCCTTTTGAGAACTAAGTGTAACACATCAAAATGTGGCTGATATCCTTGAAAACAGAGCTGCTGCATTCATTGCTTTCAATAATACAGGGCATCAGTTGACAATGGTAATGTAGTTATACATTTATCCAGTACATTACAAAATATCTAAGCTTAGTGGTGCAGTACAATCTAGTTTTTAAATTGTATCAAATTGTCTTTGATACTTGTATGAAAATCTTTGGCAGTCAATGACTGCCTGAAGCTGAGAATCTATGGACATGACCAAATGCAGGGCCTTTACTGCAGCTACCTTCAGATGCTGCTTGTTTAGGGGTCTTTCTGCCTTTAGTGTTGTTTTCAGTACGTGAAAAGAGAACCCTATAGAGAATGGGTTTTGGGTGCCTGGGCCACCAAACAAACATCTGCGTTCTCACATACAGCTCCTCCGGATTCCAGCGCATGTTTGAAAGTACTATAATTAATGAATATACTTTCAAAACTTGAAACAGACCCAAAGAAGGATGAAGTATAAATATTGAGCCACAAACACAACTCAGAATGATTCATAATGTTGCTCGGTGTCAACTGAATGTGTAAATTAGCCTGTTTGCTAACAGGTTTATCATGTGTGTTATAAAAAATGATATTTTAACGTTATGTTTGTATCTTGTTCTCCTGTCCCTAAGTTGTCAAAAATCAATTAACACAGGTTTAAAGGTGATGGTTTAATGTTAAGTAGCTCAGTTACTGTTTAAGTAACACCACTAATTGATCTAATGATTACGTATTTTTTAAAAAATCTTTTGAAACATTTAGGCCCTAGGTTAAATGCATTAATTAACAAATTTTTAACATTTACAACTGCACACTGAATGGATATAACATCTGTTAATAATCATTATTATTTATAGAGACCTGATCTTTTATTAGAAACATGAGCTTTTCTGAATCATATACCAACATTTGTAACTCAGAACAAAAACTTTCTGACACGCAAAGATAAATAATCCAGTGCTTTAGCTTTAATTCCAATGTCCCAGCCATTAATTCAATTGTTTATGAAATTTAGTTTGAGCTTGTCATCTATAAACACTTTGATTATTGCATCTTGCCAAGTTTCCACCAAGAGAGTCTTGTCACCTGCTGACCAGCTGTGTTTTAGGAGTCCCTGAAGGAACACTCGGTCACCAGCCAAAGAATCAGTCAGTTTAAGCTTCTAAATAGCTTAAACACGTGATCTCATATTGAACTCATTATCATTAGCTCAAGCTTCATCCTAGTGTCTCGATCCTGGCTCTATTTCCTGTTCCATGCTTTTATTTTGGTCTCTTTCCTGTTTCCTATTGTGTTTCTGATCTTTAGCTTTACTAATTACCTTGATTGTTTTAACTTGTGTCCACTGTGTTTGGCACTAATTTTCTTTGTTGTTGTAACCTAGTCTCAGGCAAAATCAATATTCATACCTTATTCTGGACACAAACGTTAATTTCCCAACACATGGACCTATTCCTTTAATAAACCATTTGACCTTTGGTCCTGAATAAAGCAGGTTGCTTCAACTTGACCACATCTCTGGTAAAATATTGTGAGGATACATTTCTGTGATGCTCGTATCCTCATTAACAATGCTGTGGTATCTGAGAGCACTTTTTTTCTACATCTGTGGGAGAGTAGCAAACCCTCTCCCTTCTAATATTGGGCTCTATCTCACCCACATAATTAGGGTCAGATCTTATCATCACCACCACCCTTACCTTCTCCTCCTCCCTCGCAGTCACTTCAGCTCTCTTTCATCTCCCCCCAAAAGAATGCTTGTTTATCTTTTGCCCTCCACAGATAGGGCAAAAACAAAGATGCTTTTGGTGGTTTTGTGTATGTGTATGTGTGTGTGTGACAGACAGAGCACACATGAAGAAAGATGAAATGAAGTGCATGATGTTTGGCGATGAAGTGGCATGGTTTGAATAGAGCCAGCAGCAATTAGTGAGAGATATAAAGGGATGATGAGAAGGTGAGAGAGAGGCACTGTCAGTTATGGTCATTTACCTGTGCTGTTTATTCAGTAAACTACAGGAAGACATCTCTAAGTGCTGTTTTTCATGTCTGGAGCTAATTGGACAGTTTGTGTGTGGACCCTCACAACACTATAGAGCTAAGCCTGCAGAGTAGAACTACTAAGAGACAGGTTCTGTTTGGGAAGACACACTCAGAAATTCCCAAATACACATTTTAAACTAGGCATAGAAATGTGTAGTAGTAGTATTATGTAGTGTGTGTGTGTTTGCGTAGGGCACATGCCAACCAGAGCAGCTCCCTCCATGTTTAGATGGAGGGAGCGTTGATGGGGACTGAAGAATGGATCGGTGAAGGAGTTGGGCGGGTGCAGAAGAAAAATAAGAAACAGCTGGCAGCTCTGCGTTGAGGGAAGAGGAGGAGAGATTGTGTCAGAGCGAAGTGTGGTGGGATTGGATGGATTGCTGTGCAGTACTACCGCACATATACAAACTTAAAAGTCTTTATTTGTATAGTCATGCATGAAATGTGTTTCCTCATCGTTCTTATACTTCTTCAAACACATACAATCCCTGCTGAACTTCAAGGCAAAGACAAGGCCACATTCTTTGGGTTGTACTCATCTAGTTCAAAAGGTAAATATAAAGTAAAATGTAATATTTTCAGCTTTTGTTTCCTGTATTAAACAACATAAAATATAAATGTGATCGACAGGTGTTATTTCTTACCCATTGGAGTTCTGTAAGACTGAAAGTCTTATTGTGTGTCTGAGAAGAGAGAGGAAATCAACCAGAGGCATTGTTCAAACATTGGGGATAGGTAGTATAACAATTGAAATGTGTAAAAGAAAAAAACCATTGGTGTACTGAGAGGTATGCATAGAACAGTTACGCTAAGGAAAACAACACTGAGATAGCTGTAAGGAAAACCCCAATAAAAATAAAAGCCCGACCGTTCCACAAGAGGCAAACTCTTCTTTAGCCACACAAATGATGAACCAGCTAATTCAGATAACCAGATCATCTTTTTATGCAAGAAAAAGTATGTGAACCATTTTCTGCATTATATTGTCATCTGATCTTCATCTAAATCAAGAATATTAACAAATAAAATGTGCCACGTGTTTCACTCACGTGTGTCTCACGTGTGTGGCTCTCTTTGGGTCGAGGTCTGGGCTCCGACTCGGCCACTCCAAAAGGCACATTTTGTTTTTCTGAAGCCATTCTGTTTTGAACTTGCTTTGGTGTTTTGGGTCTTTATCCTGTTGCATCACCCAAATTCTACAGAGTTTCAGCTGACATACAGACATTCTCACATTATCCTGAAAAATTGTGTGATACACTCGGGAATTCATCTTCCCTCCAATCACTGCAAGCTGGCAAGGCCCTGATGCATCAAAGCATGCCAGATGTAGTCCTGTGTGTTCTCTCTAAATAGTTCAATCTCTGTTTCATCAGTCCACAAAACATTTTGCCAGTACTGCTGTGCAGTGTCAATGTGCTCTTTGGCAAACTTCAGGCGTATAGCAATGTTCTTTTTAGTAAGCAGCTGCTTCCTTCGTGGTGTCCTGCCATAGACACCCTGCTAGTTCAATGTTTTACCTACTGTAGACTCATGAAGCCAGTTCCTAAGATGCCTTCAAATCTTTAGCTGTGTCTCTGTTGCTTCTTTACCTCCTTGATGAATGTTTGTTGTGCTCTTAGAGCCATTTTGACTGGCCGCCCACTTCTTGGTAGGGTAGCCACAGTGTCTTCATTTGTACAACTTATGGTTGTTGTCAATAAAGACATGAAAGATCAGAATTTGTTTGTGTTATTACTTTAGGTGCATTAGTTTGGTTAATACTTTTGACTTAGCTGAAGATCAGACAACTTTTTATAACAAGTTATTGTAGAAAACCACAAAATTCCAAAAGGTTCACATACAGTAGTTTTTCTTGCCACTGCACCTCAACATGGAACCATCACAATGGATACAATACTTTTGTTCACTTACTATGTATATGTGATACAAAAGGTGTTATGTTCTGTATCTAATTGTTAATACCAGGATAAGGTTAAAGCCAGAAATTCAAATTGAGGTCTTATCTTACTCATTTGACCTGAAATCCAAATGTCTTTGGTGTACAGCAAACACAAATTGACCTTGCTGTTCCAATACTTTTGAAGGGGGGTGTGATACTATAATCTACTTCTTTCCTAATAATGGTGTTTCTTACGACCACTGGCCTGAACTAGACCTAGAGTCCCCACAGGGATCATTCCAGTTTAAGCTCATCTGATGTCATGTCTTCCAGCTGAGCTGCTGTAACTTTTCTTCTGGTAAACCTTGTGTCCAACAATTCAGGCCTCCACCCACTGCAGCCATTAAACAGCCCACTCTGGGGCATCCAGCGACATGGGACCTAGTGAGCTAAAGGTTACTTGAGTCAATCACAGCCTTGTTGTTGCTGAAAAGCAAAGCAGCTTATACTTTACAAAAGGGCATAAAATCACTGTTGAATTGAGGTGACTGAGGTTGAAGTTATGGTCAGTGTTTAGGAAGCTTACTGAAAAAATGTAACATAACATTTAGTATACATTACTCTGTGATGATACTATAGTTCAAATCTCTATCCTCATGCCTCACAATACTTGTTAAAAGATTAAAACATCACTTTAAGTAACACCACTACCCACATCTTTAAATATCTGGTTTCTTGAATGAAGTTGGAGTTAGTTCTTAGTCCAGGCCTGTGAGAATTCTCTCACAGTATATGGATTTAGCATTTCAAATGAGCCACACTAAAAGGTTAACTTCCAAAGTTGAAGCGTGAGTTGAGTTTTTAGTACAACACTCACTCTTTTGGTCACTTCCCTTCCACTGCAACATAACAAGCAAAACATTGTGAACCTATCCTATAATCGCTGACATCTGGGAAAACGTCAACTTAAAAGTATTTAAACTGAAATTAAAAAAAGGAGGCAAATGGTACTTAAGTATCATAACCAATTTTTCATCTTTGCTCACTTTAGGTTTAACTCCAAATTAAAACGAGCTAGTTAATCAGGCTGAACTGTTGGCTTGTTCGCAACCTGTCCGATCGTCTGACTGCACATTTCCTCCTCTGGTGTTGCACTTTGCAGCAATATTGCCTTGTTCCCAGACCTCCAGTAATTATTTTGCAAGCACAATGTTATCATTACTGATAGAAATGATGACAGAAACTATAAAAACAAGATTCAGAACATCCGGTTCTGGCAAATTGCCAGTATCTTTCTAGTAGGGCCAGCATTGGTTCAAATCCAAACATTTTAGTCTAGCCGGACTCAGAGACCTTTGCTGTGGATGTGATACTTTGCAACCACTTGATATTCCCAGTTTGAAGCAATTTAATTTGATTAATTTTAGAAGGTTGGAGGCTGCAAACACATGGAAAAAGGCATTAATCACACAGCTGTGAATTAAATATCCATGTTTTCACACTCCATGACTCATCCTGTGACAGCTCGAGGGATCATGAACCCTACACTGAGAAGCGTGTGTTCGTGGATAGAGGAAGTAACTGAAGGACGAAGAAAATAAATGGCTGTGTTGCGAGCTCCTTGGATTCAGAGCAGGGACAGAGAATTGCGGGGTGATCCCTCACCCTGCACAAATCATAGAGGAGTGTGAGTTTGGTCCATTAGTGGCCAGTTTGTGGACATAACTCAGGGTTAAGTTGTACACCACCCCCTCCTCACCGTTCCCATCTCTTATTTTTACTCCTCCACACAATACCACTCCAAGCCCTTTACCCCCCCACCCCTTCTGTATCTGCCCCACACTCAACCCTATAATTTAGGTGAAACATTCAGCGGCTGTTATTTTTATTGAATTCCCAATAACGTTGCTGAGATTACAGTTAAATGCAGGCGACTGGAGCTCGTGGCTCTTTTGCAGGAGCCAATCTGGGGCCAGTGGGATGCTGAGAGTTGGTGCCAGGGTGGGAGGTGGGGAGGTCATTGGTTGTTTTTTTTTTTACACAGAGCAGGGGAAAACACAGGGCAACAACCACCATTTCTAGATGGCTCACTCCTCTCTCTGGGGCCAGGGTACATGCTGCCAGGTTTAAAGCCAGCCAGAGGCCTAGTAGCCACTAATAAAGGGATTTCATCAACAAGGAGTTACAAACGCACTCTATAGTATGCAGAGATGTGTATGTGTGTGTGTGTTCATATCAGTGTGTAAAGATGTACACAAGTGTGACACATGCATATTCAAGCCTGTGAAAGTGTATGAATAATTGATTATGCATGCTAATGAGTCTGCCCTCGTGTATGTCTGCTCCTGCATTAGATTAAAGCTCTTGCTGTGCAGCATGACGACACTCATGACTCAAACCTTCGCTATCCAGGACTTTGTGTCCCCTTTTATGAATTTTCACTGAATCATGTTGACTAATTTGTTCCGCAGCACTTGTGTTTTTAATGGTGTTGCTAAGAAACAGGTCTGTGATTAGCGAGTATGAATGGAAACCTATTTGGATCTTTTGAAGGCCAACACAGTGACGTCAAAGACGGTTTATTCATCCTTCCTCTCTGTAATATATAAGACTTATGATCTAACATTTGTTTGTGTGTCAGCACTGTAATGTTAAGGACATGGTTATTATTCAAATGACCTAATTTAGTAGCAATATAATGCAATGAGTTGTGCAGCATTCACCTTTATAAAACACTTTGGGAACTTTTATTTTCCTGCAGGCGCAATGTCAGCGTGCCATTTTCCTCAGCGTTAGTCAAAAAAATTTTTTTTTTTTCACTGAGCCTGCTTTCATAATTTTCATGGCACTAGGCGAACTTGATTGCGTTGGTGGGGGCGAAGCGGCAAAGTGGCATGACCACAATAGAACCTCCTCAGACCTCCTTTAACCTCCTCTAGTTCTCAAACTATCACTTGGCACCGGCGCGCACACACAGGTACTGCTCCAAAATCAATAAATATCTTTGAGCTAGTGGGGACTTGTTCCATTTGCTTTGTCTCAACAATAAAAATTACCAACACTGTCATAGTTAGAGTAGTTAGAGTTAGAGTAAAGCTATGAGCTTATGAGGCAAGCATCAGTATAGCTGTTCTGTATGATGATTGAGCTTCGTCTTCTCTGGATAGTGAAAAATAAAGCTCAGGTTGCAGAATAATGTCATGATGGCTGATGTCCGGGCAATGACAGATTAGCAAATAGTGAATTGGCCCAAACAGACCATTTTATTCTCCTTTAAAATCCTGCTAACGTTATGCACTGCTGGCACAGCACAGTTGTTAGTTTCAATGGATGAGAACTATATTCTGTTCTATAAATAGGGACTGACAGTTTGTCAATACACTCATCTACTTATTGCTTTTTAATAACACACGTTTCAAGACAAGTGCAAATTAATTTTCCTCTGACCTAACTGACTGCACAGTGAAACCAGTCTGCAGCTGCTGCCTATTAATTCTATATTTAACAGCATATTTTTTATGTATACGTTGCTGTCTTTTATACACTTTCTCTCTTTCCAAGACCTCATTCTCTCTCCCTCAGGAATGTGAGGAACTGGTGTGATTTGCCATTAATGACTTACTCCTGCTTTAAAGCATTCCTCCCCTTCTGCTCAAGTGGGGTTTTTGGGTTTTTTATTTAATTCTGTATACAACTATATTTTGTAAGGTCTTAAACCTTAAACACTAAGGATTGGGCATTGAATTGAATTAAATTATAAAGACACATATTAACAGGCCAAATATAATTTTTTGTGCAGTTATAAAACTGTATGTTATAGATGTATGTCAAAAAATGTTCACAGCTAGGATCGTTGATAATCTTGATTAATGATTATCACTGCATTTTTGGACATTTACCTTCCAGCCATGATTTCACAAGGTTTTACACAGAGTAAAAACAAGTGACTGACAGAATACAAGAGTTTGATTGAGCCTAAACCTGAAACTCCACGGCATTACTCTGTGCTGATACCTGCTGATTATCTTGATTTTCATGCAGTGATTTATTGCTGTTACTAAGCCTTCCTTCTTATCCAGTTAGTTAGTAACAGGAGTAGCTAGTGCAACACTGAACAATTATTCAAAATACTGCATCAATAGCATATTTAAGACATTTAAGATTATTGTTCTAAAAGCTAGATGGAAACATTTAAAAGTCAGAGTAAATTGCTGAGCTCTAGAAGAGGTATATTTTATCTTTGGACAGAACAATAGTCAGCACATAACAGCGGTAGTGATTTTTTCAATTAACTATTGGCAAGACAGTGAAAAAGCTTTTCCAAAAATGCTACATTCAATGTTGATTAAAACAGGGAAACTGAAAGCACAGTTAACTCTCATTATGAGAAAAGAAAAAAAAAACTGAATGTAGAAACTTAATTTTCATAGGGGGAATGTGTTTCTTATGTAAACAGATTACTTTGACATTTACAACAGCGAGCAACAGTGGAAATACAGCTGGAAGGTGCAGCACTGCACCATATGTCCGCCATACTCCCGCTGGTCTGGTCAGTGTAACTTCACTATTTGAGTGTTACAGTGAAGTCAGGTCTGACATACTCTGTGTATTTTAGCCCTGTAGTGTGCAAGCTTCAACGACACTCCGCTTTCTCACGTTCTTCATCACACACACATGCATACCATGCATGCAAGCAAGCACACACGCTCCTCAGAGAGCGGGTTTTGGTTACAGCTTTGCATGAACTGAACTGGTGACACAGCAGTCACTTGACTCCTCCGTTGAGGGTAGTGTGAAGCTGAAATGGCCTCCTACGCTGGCCCACCACATTTCTCAGTCCCAGACACAACACCGTTTAAAATGGTTGCGGGGTTTGACTTTCTCACACTTTAAACCACATTGTTGTGTGTGTAGCTGTGTGTCTTCCCGCAGCTACCAGGCCACCTACACACCACAGCAACATCTGTAAAAATCTACCTGGAGAAAACTGGACAGTCATTCAAGAGGTAACGTAATATCATAGTACTGTTGTTTCGTGCCAGCTAATTTGGCTGCACCTCTTGTTTCCATATGATTATTGCTGATATTCAAAGGGAACAACAAAAGTTTGTTAGTTTTAATAAATCTGATTTGGTTTATTTGCTCATAACTCTCAGCAAAGAAAGCGATTTCCACAAATGTCAAATTATTTCTCAAGGTTTTAACAAATCATAGCTATTTAGTTGCAGTGAATGCTTTGTTGAAAGTCCTGAGAAACTACTTTGCGAATGCCACTGTCTGTCAGCATCTTTTTTTTAAAACATTGTACTAGTATTACTGTACATTCCTCTTATGTTTGTCACTGAGAAAAAGGGCAGCTGTCTCGCTTTCCTCCAGACGTTTGAAAAATGGTTTTCCAGTCTGGGACCGCCGTTCTTCTCTTTCTATGCCCCTTCACTTGATCGGAGTTGTATAGCCGTGTGACCTCTGCCCTCTGAGCGGCATGGAGCCTTGTTGACGTAGTGAGTGGATAGGAGCTGGGCTGTAGCCCGTGGCAGCTTGTCAGCAATTGCCAATAAAGCAGTGCTGTGATTTACTCGGGGCCACCGCTGCCAAAAATAAGCAGAAAAGAGTTAAACTGGTCTTTGGCAAAGAGAAATGTCTGATTCCTGATTGTGCCTCGGCCAAGAACATCTCTCCCCTGCCTCTAGTGTACACAAACACAGACACACACACACGCACGCACACACACCGGCTCTGTCGCCCATGATTCGTTGTTTTTTTTATGTGCGCTTGTGTTCACTCAGACCTAACATGTGTTGTGGCTCATCAAGCCAGAACATGGAAACTGTGAGTGGCTGCAGATGTTGAGACAGAGGCGAGATGAGGCTTTTTCTTGGTTTTAACATGCTTCCTCGCACTTCACTAAGACGCCTCGGCAGACCTTCAACTTATCCCACAATCACTGGGGCTTAGGGAAGGATCTCGTAGTCCCCGTAGTTGTTACTGCCCATCATCTCCTATCTCCATATACTGATTTCCCGAGGATTATGTGAAGTTAGTGTGAAGTTACTGCTGTGCCTATCGAGGCAAATATAGGAAGCACAAACTGATTTAGAGTCAGTTTAGAAGCCGATTCGTGAGCAGAAGGTTATAGGTTGTTTTTGACAAACATTAAAAGTAACTTACATCTTTACTGGGGATAAAGTCAGAGGAACCATAAAACAGGGAAGACGGAATTCCTCAACTATGAGTGGGCGAAGGAGACAGACAGTGCCATCCATTGATAATGCAATTAACAAGCACTCACACTATCAGCCATCATGACTAATCCTGAAATGTCACAGTGGCCACTAAGAAATCCGCCCGCAATATCCCCGTGGTAATCGCACTGGCATCCGGATGGGCCATCCGACAGACCGCCGCGCTGCACAGAGGGTTATTCACCAGACGAGACGTGTGGGAGAAAACGCTTGACCTTGGAAACTATACATTAAGCCTGCGATGTTAGTGATCTCTCACCATTGTTGTCACACTCACAGGGATTCTCACACTCCCCACACACACCTGTCTGAGTGTGTTAAGAGCGCGGTCAGTCCAGACAGTGGTTTTGTGTGGCAGTGGTGCTTTTGGGGGTTGTGAGGTCACTCTTTGTGGAAGTGTGTGTGTGTGTGTGTGTGTGTGTGTGTGTGTGTGTGTGTGTGCCTTTCTACTGACTGAACAGTTGTTGTGTCTGCACTGTGCAAAATCTCTGAATAAATCACCAGTCTCGTTTTTTGGGTTTATTTTTCCTCAGCTGCAGCTCCAAATTTATTTTGGATGTACCGAACACAAGGATTTTGCGGCCAAGTTTCTGCAAAAATATTCTGTGATACAAGCAGTCATGGGAAGGCCTTTGCTAAAGCTCCAGTTTCTTGTCATTTCCTGTCAATGTTTGCCACGAGGAGCTTATTTAAGATATTATATTTTGCTCAGGTGCGGGCACACTATGAAATAACTGAATGAATAGAATCCATAAAAGTCTCATGAAAGCAAACAATGGGTTATTATCCTGCTCTAGAAACCATTAGAGGTACAATGTGGCAGATACTGCCAAATTCCTGGACATGCTTTTCTGAGACTTAAGAGTGCAAGTCATCTCTTACATCCACCTATTTTATTTCGATATATTCAATTGCAGATGGAGGTCAGCAGCAGTCCTTCTGAAGCTCTTTCGACGTGGATCATTTTAGACTTTCTAATTAGCTGAAATGTGACCACTGAAATGGTATAAGCCAGAAGGACTGAGAAAAACTTTATTTTTTCAGAACTACAGTCAATAAAAAGTGACTTTTTAAACTACTGGGATTATGTTTAGACTCATCTTCATAAAATGATGACACAGGTTGGCAGCATTAGCAACACACAGCAAACTGTGGTAAAACGTGAGATGTCCACAATAGCAAATACAGCTGAAAACATGTGTTTTCTATATCTGGGCTCTCTTCCACGATACTATTTACATTGGCAGTATACTGGAGAAAAATGAGTTTCTGAAAACGGTAACGTATGTCAGCTGATAAACATTTTACAGTGGCGGCGTATCTCCTGCTTCAGTCGGACTGTGCTTATTTAGTATCTTATCATAAACAATCACACAGTAGAAAACCATATTAGATACATTTGAGTTTTGTTGGTGTCGTCAGACAAGTTCTCAAAACAATAGCACAAATTGGTAAGAAATAATTATTGTTACACAGTAATATGTTACTAAAATGATTAGCTGTTAGCTAATTGGCTACTATATAATCATAGTAGTCTTTATTCTAATAGAGTAAAAGCACATGGTTGTTATGGACATAGACTGTATTACTGAGGAAGAAAAGGTCACTGGTGTTGGATGGGTGCTCAGTAATTTCCTAAGTAGAGGTCACTACTATCACTACTAGTATCAGAGAAAGTTGGTGAGCACATTTGTCCGTCCTGGAATTCTCATTTACTCTTAAATGAATGCTAAACATGAATTTCGGGCACAGGACTTTACCTTGGGTAACAAGTGCACCGGGGTCAACGTTGGTTTCTGTTCATTTAGGTTAAAAAATGAACAAAGACGAAAACACAAAACCAAAATCCTTTGCTGATGTGGAGGGATTTTCCATCATGTTCTCGACAAAAAGCTTTTTGTGCCCTTTACCTTGCGTTCAACACACAGCTCCACCTTTGCTGCTCCTGAGACAAACCGTTATGGTGTGTTGTTCCTCTGGCGAAGCATGAAGGTGACTGGTCATGATGATGTTATTATGAGGTTGATGATGACATAGATGTGAATGATGTTAATGACAGCAATGATTCGTCTTACATTGTAATTTCAGCACCAAGCACTGGCGACTGGCTTACATATTTATGTAATGTTAGTGTAACTCCTCTGCTGCCAAACCAGTTCCCGGCTTGGACAAACAAAGTCGAACAGGCCAGTCATTATTCTTTCGCCCTGTCTTTCTCTTCCTGATCCCTCCGTCCTTCTCCTCTATCCCATCACCTCCTCTCCACTGAAGACCCAGAGCCCTTATGCAACCCAATCAGGACCCTATTTAGGGAAATCAAGTTAAATAAACTGTGATGTGAACCAAATCCAAATAGGGTCTCTTATATAAGAATGAGGTTGCTTCATAGATGAATGGCTCTTGGAATGTGCGTGGATTCCCAAGGCCTGTATTTATTTTCATTACTTTAAGGAATAGCTTCGCCTGTGAGCAAAGTGAGGACAGAAAGAAGACGAAGAAGAAATTCATCCTGACTGTTTTCATTTTAAGGAGTCACTCCCCCGCTCCACAGTTTCATTATACATCTGTGTGATTGATTTTTTTTCTTCAATAAACACCGATCAGTAAATTTCATTTCTCACGTCTCGTCAGCTGAGAACTATTGAGAGCTTGTAGGTACATGGCAGGTTTTACGTGTGTCGGCTCATCGGTGTGTGACAAGATCACGCTTGCCAGTCGGGATCACACATGCGAAACCTCCAAAATAAACAGCCTCCGCCTCTCCCAGTGTTGACTCTGGATCCAGTGCGTAATTGCCTAGTTGTGTTCTGACGGGATGCGAAACCGTCAAGCCCTGAGAAATAAAAGTTACGAGGAGTGCTTTGTGATTTTGCATCAGCGGTACAGGGTTTTTGCACAAGGCTCTGATGCGTGATTCTGTCAACGATACACAAAAAAAAAAAGTTCACTCAGGAAGACTTAAATGTGCAAACAGTCTAGTGAGGAGAGAAATAGTGTTTGTTTTTAAGAAGAGATGAAACTTTAATGATCCTTTTGGGGAAATCGTGTGGTTGCAGTAACATAATACGATTCATAAATGGGAGAATGGACAGCAGACAGCATGTATAGGCCATTTTACTCCAGAACAGAGGTGTAAGTTCATAAGTCTGACAGAAGAGATAGAAACACAGCCTATAGTTCATATTTTTATGCATTAAATTAGAAACTAAATCCCCATTTCCTGTATCCAGATACATACATTTTCACATATGTATGTATTGATATCAGAATTATCTTTGACCACAAATCTCTAGAGCTGCCTTCTTCCACCTGAGGACATATTAAAGTAGGAGCATCCTGTCTCAAAGTGCTGAAAAACTAGTCCGTGCATTTGTTACTTCCAGACTGGACTATTGTAATTCATTATAAATAGTTTGTCCCAATAACTACTTGAAAAGCCTCCAATTAATCCAATATGCTGCAGCCAGAGTTCTGACTGGGTTTACCAAACGAGATCATATTTCATGTACATTAGCTTCTCTCCATTGACTCCCTGTAATATCCAGAATAGAGTTTTCCTCTCCTCACAAATAAAGCACTTCATAATCAAGCTCCATCATAGCAGAACTCTCTGTTCTCAGAGTGCAGGTTTACTTGTGGTTCCTAGAGTTTCCAGATGTAGAATAGAGGCAGAGCCTTTAGCTATCTTTTCCTGTATGGGGATCAGGTGACGCTGAACCATCTCTGCTGCTACAGATTAGTCTGTTGGGGGCCCTCCTATGATGCACTGAGCTCCTCTCCTCTCCTTGTTGTGATATGGTGCTATATAAATAAACTGAACAGTATGTGTCTGTCGGTATCTGACTGCAGTCTGGCCCCATAATTTAGAGAATGGTCTTAATACAAAAGAACAGCAATGTATGTATGTGTGCATTTCACGACATTCATTACTCTAAAGGTTGGTTTGACAAAGAAGAATGCAGCAAGACTCTCCACTATTTTCCAATCATTTGGAGTCCAGGTTTTGTGTGTGGGATTATGTTGTCTTTTTCAGCTGTCATTGCAATCTATGATGCATTGCACCTTCACCCCTCCACCACCACCTGTGCCAAATCCACATCAAAGCTTGGGGGATATTGTGCTTGGCTGCAAATTATAGGGCTCCATGCCTACAGTTCCTAATCAACATGGTAAATGCCAGAACCGACTAAATAAAAACAACTGTCCAGAACACACACACACACACACACACACACACACATTGATGCTCTAACACTCGCAGCTCCCTCAGCTCTCTCTCACTGACTTGCAGATGTGAGCCGGGTAACCAGGATTGGTTAAACAGATCGTACAGTATGTGTTGAAATCAGTGGAGCAGCATTTTCCTGAGACAGGAAGGACAAGTGATTTCAGTGGAAACTCACAGTAGACAGACCATGTAGAGGCCGTTACTGATGTACTTAACACCGGGTGGATTTACACCTTGTCAACATTGGCTACAATTAGCCTTCAGAGTTTCAACAATAACATTTCAATCGGTCTGTGATTCCCTTTAAATGCATGTGGGTTTTGAGACCTGGTGGATGGACGACCATGGGTATGAGAGTGAGGTGAGGACACTACAATACCATTATTTAGGGAAGAGGAATATGTCACAATCTAAGAGGTTGATGGATTATTAAGAGTTTATTTTTAAATTCACGTGGACACTTTTATCCAAATTGACATGTTTCACGCAAAATCAGCCATTTGGTCAAAAAGGAACTGAGGTTTGAACCGCTGACCCTGCAGTTTGCGGGTTATTGTTTTACTGACCTCAAATCTCACCAGTGTGGCTGAACTTGAGACATTTTTTTAAACTAATACCTATTATTTAATATATGAATGTGCTGCTGCTTGAAAAAATAAAGGCACTTTGTTCAAATTTAAAATAACTGAGCAGCATTCAAACTCCGACCTGATCACAAGCAAAAAACCTCTAGATTACTGTATTTCACAGCACTTTACACTTCTGTATTCTGAGCCCAGCTCAGATAAAAACCTTGTGCCCTGCAGAGTTTGTAGTCTCTGTCACCAGTTTTGGTGGTTCTTTCCTCTTCGTATTTAGTAAATGTCCACTTGTGATCTAATGTGAACAGAATCATTGTCATCTTGATTCTCTCAATGTTTCTCTGTTTCTGTTGTTTCTATTTTCTGTCCACTGTTGCATCCTGAGCGGCCCCTTCCTTCCTTCTGTCCGTCAGACTTGCACAGTGTTAAACACAGTACAAGCGTCTTAGCTTTAGTGTGGATGTTCGTACAGATTATGAGGTACTGTATGGAGGTCAAGCCAACCTCAACAATACAGCTGCAACAAAAAAAAAAAACCAAACAGCTCAAACAACATTGTGTAAAAATTATTTTGGCCAACTTGAGACTTGTAATTTCTGACTAAATTTATGGTCAGTGCAAGATTTCACAGCTTTCCAATGAACTCTGCACGGCCCTTCCACTGTGTTTAGTCAAGTTAGGAGTCAGTAGGAGTGTTGTGTTGATAGTTGCTTCATGTTGTGCTGTACAGCATGCTGACATCAGAGTGGAGACTTTGCAATCTCAATTAAAAGAAATGCTGAAGAGCACAAACACTGATTAGCCACAACATTAATACCCCTTTATGGGCTTTTGGCATGTTTGTCAGATAAAGACTCTGACATCACTTCCACCCAGTAAGCAGTAAGCTCCGCTCACTGTGTCGGACTAAACATTGACACTGGCTGTGAGATGAGTGGCTGGACTTGACTGGAAAAGGAGATTACAGTTTCCCAAACTCAGACTGAACTCTGCCCTCTGTCTCTGTCTTTGTCTTGCTGATGAATGAGAAACAAAAAAGAAAAGATACAGTGAAAACGATGATGATGGGAAAGATTATTAGGGGCTTTTTAGCGATCCTAATGGTCTGTTGTATATGAGCTTGAGAGACAAGTGTCCATACACATCTCAGTTTGCACCTCATTTCAGCCTGTGTTCAAATCATCCACTAATCCCCCCTGTCTGTGAATGAAGGCTGCTTCCTAAGCCAAACACGGCTGAAGGACACTCCTCAATACGAGACACAGGTGTTGCTCTTTAATCCCAGCTGCCTGGTATAACTGTTATCTTTGTATATAAATATCCAGACATATTAATCTACTGTTTTGATTTATAAGGCAGGAATATATTTGCAGGAGCATTTAGCAGCCAGGCAGTGTTTATCTGTTATGTAAGCATGACACTGCCACAGAAGGCCCTCGCCATAGGTAAAACAAAAACATCCGTCATCCCTTCCTCTCACTTCTTCCATCGCCCTCTGTGCCCAGGGAATTTCCTGCAGCTGAGTTCAGCACTGATATCAACTCAGGCAGTCCCACTGCCGCGACCTTTGCCCTAATGTAGCGGATAAGGAAGTGTCAGTGGGAACCGGCTGGGTCAGGTCAGGTCTCAGTACTGGGTTCCTGATTCCTGGCTGCTCGGTGGGCCCGTCGTCCCTCCCTGTATCGAGTCCCCCACATGTGTTTCCTGTTGTTTTTCAGGCTAGCAGCGCTGCGTTGGCTCACTGCACCAGAGCTGGGGCCTTTTCTGGAGCCTTTGTTTGGCCTGGCCTCTGGGAATGGCTTAAATTTAGGTGTGTGTGACAGAAGACCCCACCAAGCCCTTCCCCCATGTTCACTGTGTGAGCCACAGTCAATACAGTACAGTAGAGTCTCATGAAGGCTGGCTTCCCCCCGTCTGTCCAAATGTATAACCAGAGAGCAGAGGATCCGACTGTGAGGAGGAGCGGGAGAACAAAAGTGTGTTCACAAGGTTACTCACATTTGTTAAAAATTATATGTGCAGTATTTGCTTTATAAATGTATATGTACATATATAGAGCTCAGTTGATAGAGCTGTAACATTGGACGAGATCCACCTGATGTGACTCATTAGAAGCTTTCTAATGCATGTTTTGCACAGAGGACAGTGCATATTGAACAAACCTGTTTCAGTGAAGCTATCCTTACGACTGTGTTAGAAAAGAGACACTTCACAACAATAATAAACACCTTATAAACAAACCAGCTGTTTTCACATGATTTAAGCTTCACATGACAAACTGAGCAGAGTAAACTCTAAAGATGAAAACTGTGATGCTTAATATGGCTATTGCATTTTGAAAAAACACTTCATCCAAGTCATCATGATAATGTGGTCGAACTGATTTTGTTGTTGAATGGTATTGGATGCATGATCCACACCAGGGCAGGAGTTGTGGAATTGCTTCAAGATTCAGAGCTTAATTTAAAAAAAAAAAAAAAAAAAAAAAGCTGGGAGCTGATATCAAAAAGATCTGCACCAGTTCCTTCAATTCCGTTGATTTGAAACAGCAGCTGGCAACGTAACACGCACGCCAACAGAGCACATCAGTTTCTGGAAACATACATTTATAAAAAAAAAAAAAAAAAAAAAAAAAAAAACTTAGTTCTCTCCTCCAGCTTGAGTTCATTCATAAATGTAGCTCACCTCTTTTGATCTTTTTAATACATGTGACTGTGAGCGTACGTAGGGCCTGCGAGTCGACCGAGACCACCTGGTGAGACAGCGGAGTGTCTACATGGTGTGAATAAAGCGCGGAGCGTGTGACTAAAGATTACAGAATGTCCCACTTCAGGAGACAGTTGCACAACACTGCAGCTTGGGAATATTAACCAGTGGAAATTGACTTCTATTTTTACTTAATTATCTCCAGTGGAGTGTGGGGGCCAGGCTGTTTGTACCGCCTCAGAATTTTCCATAAAGGGGAGGTGGGGGGGGTGGCTTTATTAGAAGCAGCCTCTGCTGTTTGAGAGCAGGGCTCATCTGCTCTCTCTCATGCTCTCGCTCCTCTGCTGAGCCCTGTCGTGATGCTGAGATGGTTCGTTTGTGGCCTTTTTAATTGAAAAAGACACCAAAGCCCCTCCGAGCAGAACGCAGAGCTTGTTCGCATTTCTAGGATCTCGGGAGGCCCCTCGGTGTTGCCCCCTGAATGTTTTCCATCAAGGAACCAGCGCGGTAATTTACAGTGTGGTGGGAAAAAAACTGATGGCTCAGCAGTTTTTGCCTTTCCCCGCTCCTCCTCCTCCTCCTCCCCCACCCGCCAACCGCCATTGCCGCCCCTCCTCATCCTGGATCTCTCTTTCTCCTCCTCTTCCCTGACACAGCAGCGCCGTGCCAGCGTGTGACATCACAGCACTCATCTCCACAAACTGTCCAAACATTCCCAGCAGCAAATAGAGCAGCGACAGGAGAATGGCTTCCACATGACATATGCCCCCCCCCACCACCACCACCACCTCAGTTTCTTTCTTTTGTGAGTGAAACTTGAAATGCACCTTTCATCTTTAGCTGGCATGCGGCGTTAGTCCGCAGCCTGGCCCGCTCTCCCAAATCTATCATCTTAGCATCTCTGCGTGGACAGGAAAGGCTGCTCATCAGGTCTCTTTCTCTCTCACTCAGTGATTGAGGAAACGGTAACTGGAGCTCGGTGCTGTGCTGCTCTCCTCTCCTTTCCAGCCGCCACAGGTTTAGCTTGGCCGCAGGCCAGCCAACTGCCTGACACTCCATAGCATGGGAACATCCTGCCTCCCTGGCCTGACTGCAGCACCAGCTCCCTCTGAAGAGCTGTACGCACCACGCGGAGCACACAAAGTCATTTATTTATTTGTGTCCTCATCAATAGAAGAAATACATAAAGTATCTGCATATGGGAACGATTTGAGATCACACACGCACACAATGGAGGGGCAGGTTGTCAAATACAGTATAAGAAGTGGTGCAGCCGTCTGTGTGTGTGTGTGTGTGTGTGTTTGTACTCTGGTGAAGTGGAGAGAATAGAGGCCTGCACAAAGTGATTAATGAATGTCTGCCCTTTGTTCTCTTTCAGCCCAGGGGGTTTATGGCCCTACAGTTCCCCTTAAATCTTTCACAAAATCACACACACTTACACACACACTCTGCTCCTTTATATATCACAAACACAAGCTTGGGACTCCTTCTCTTTCTCTAGGCTTTGATTTATAGGTCCTCAGTCAGAGTGAAAGGCGGCCCACAGATGGAACAGTGTGTTGGAGTGCGTTATAGCACGGGGGAGTGCGTTCGTGTGTGTGCGTATCTGTGGATATTTGAACACATGCATTCGCGGGTGTACACGCGCGCGTTTGTGCGCGCGGCCAGCGCAAGAAGATCAAGAAAGAAAAGCTTGCTTCAAAGAGGTTCCAAGATGCCGTGGAATAGGAGCCTTTGTTTGGCCTCCTTGTTATTTTTCCCATTAATCATAGTTAATGTCCATCTAATCCTTCCTGCACTGCCCTGATTGCTGGTCAGGGGGGTCATCATCACCAGACAGAAAAAAAAATAACATGAGAAGAAGAAGAAGAACGACAGAAAGACAGAGGGGGCACTCGCTGCTCCTCAACTCTGACCCTGGAGCTATTGTTCAGCTAACTGATCGCTGCTGATTGGGTTTAAATATTTTGAGCATTAGATACCGCCTTCCTGATCAAAGAAAAAAAAAAAAAAAAACGCCCTCAATTAATCTACTGCCGTGCTTGGTGGCTTAACACATTCTTGGCCTGCTGTCGGCAAACAATGTAGAGCAAGAAAAAGAGGAATTGAGGAGCGTAGGAGGAGGAGCTGGTGCTGGTGCTGTGGCATGGTAGCAGGTGACCTGAAGGAGTCGGTGTGGAAAAGGCTGCTCCAGCAATCAAGAGGGCTTAGCTGTATACTCCTCCCTCAATGAACTCCTTGTCCCGGAGAGTGTGTGTGTGTGTGTGTATGTAAGAGATGGAACCTTTCTTAAAAACATCAATATTGCTCCACTGGATTTCTACATGGAAACTGCATAAGTTCCATACATGATGATCTTTCCCAGGATGTGTAAAGGAGCTCGAGCCAAAGGCTGGAGTGTGTGCTCACCTGCTTGGCTGAATTTCCTTCTGCATGTTAATGTTAGTTTTTGATTGTACATGCACATATGTGTAAAATGAGACCTATTAGCCAGCATAATCTAAATAGTTTGTTCTAGCTGGGGACCTTTGTTGCACGTCATACCTTCTCTCTATCTCTGGCTCTCCTCGTCTGTACATTCGTGCTCACTCCATTTACTTTACATTGCAGTGATGGCACAATGAGAAGTGTTATTTTTTATTTTTACTGTAGGAAAGTTTTACTGAACTTTTAATAAACAATAAATATTCTTTTGTTGGAGACTTTTCTTGCAGTACCATGAGTGACCACTAGACAAAAACACATCCAGATCGGATTTGGATTAGGGTTCTTATACTTGAAATAGTAAAGTATTATTCTACTGATTAAGTAAAAAAGAAAAACTATTTTATTTGTGTGATGTCACAAGGTGTAAAGTCTAGTGGGAACATGCAAAGCTAAAAGCTGAAGTAAAAATAAAATGTCTTCTCCTTGTCATGATAAAAAATACGTACACAAATGAAAACCCACGTAAAAACGTTGGTAGACTGATTTGTAAAAGTTTTGTAGTCAACGAAAGACACGAGCAAAGAGAACTGAATTCAGGCTCCTTCTCTGCCTTTTCTCCCTCTTTGTTGTGTATTTACTGTAGAGGAAGAGAAGGAGGGTATGAGGAGGAGGAATAAGGGTTTAATGGGTTTGATTTCATAAGACGGACAGACTCACCCCAACGTCTGCGAGGGTTTGTCTTGGAACACGCTCTCAGAAATGTTTGGCAAAAGCTGTCTACAGCTCAGACTCATTAGATCAGAATCAGCGCCGCTTTAAATCACGGAGGACAATAAATATTAAGGATTTTCATGTTGTTACAGTACATTAATGATGACATATTGGCAAACAGCACTTAGCACAGTAGGATTCACAACGTTCTGGCGTAGTGCATGAGAAACACCACTATTGCACAAACGTATTCAGCCATTATTCGTCAATTTAACAATTGAAACTAGAATTAATAATAAAATACTGTTATTCCAGTTAGATTATTACAGTTACTGCCTGATGGTGCTGCCAAAAGAAACAATGATTAATATCTTCGAGTCGTCATGAGTTTTTACATATTGCAAAAATCTACGGCTTGTGTAACTGATTATGAAACATTACGATATTTAAAGTTCAACACTGTCGCGGTTTTGGGCTTAATTTCCCTTCGAGACTTTGCTAAAAATACAGACACTCGCTGGTGCACAGACAATTTCATGAAAATGCCTTTCAATGACATCCACCACTGGTTTTTATAATGACATATCCCCTGATACAGTAAAATGTGCTGATCTAATTGAAACAGCTCTTTTATAGCTGTGAAACAAATATAAGGGAAACAAAGTGAGAAAGTGCATGATAAACTCAAAGAAGTTCATGATATGCATTTAAATACAGAAAGGAAAGCACGCACAAACCTAATATGTCATGATTAATCGACAATTAGAGATCTTTTGAAGCTGCTTTGAGACATATTAGAGGCCGGGCACGTCTTCACTCCATGGGAGAAACTACAGACGAAGGAGAGTCAGAGAGAAACTTGGCCGTAGCAAGCTGCATAAAGACTTAGTCCAAACCACCACTATCATCACAAAGATATCTCTATCATCTCTGCTTGCATCTCCTCCACAGATACACACACATACGCCCCGCACACGCGCACACACACACTCATTCCCAGTGGAAATTCCCTCATCGTGACTCCCCCTTATGACAATAATTGTTATGTCCAACATTGCCATAGCAATGTCAGCAAACATCCTCACCAGGCAGCAGAGCTGACAAACCTTAAGAAAGATAAAACATCCAAATGTTTGGCTGTGAAGCTATCGGCCCGCGCCGCTTTGAGCACCTGTACTTACTGTAGAGAGGGTTTAATTAATGTTCACACACTGGATTTGCCTGTTTCACTTCAGTGGCACTAGTGAGGATGACGATGTGTTGACAGTGCTCTGGGCGAGGCGAGTTGCTCCTATAAACGTTAAGGCAGCATTAGCCACCATTCAAATAAAGCCACATCTGTCAGACCAGATGTGACCGGCTTGATTTAAATGGTTTGTGTGTGTGGGTGTGTGAACAGCGTGTGGGAACCTGGGGAGTGATGTAACGTCCTAATCGATGTATCCTAGTCATCTTTTATATACATCGCCAAACCTTCTCCTGAGTCTGTAAGGAAACCAAATGGCCTGCGTTTGTGTGTGTGTGTGTGTGTGTGTGTGTGTGTGTGTGTGTGTGTGTGTGTGTGCGTGTGTGTTTCAAGGCTACAGGTCAAGTTATTTAGCACAGATCATTGACATTTTCTGTGAGATTAAGAGCATAATCGCTGTCACAAGGGAACCTGTTACAGTACAGTACGTCTAGACTGGAATTCCACAGGTCTTTGTTACAGCTGTTTAACAGGGTGCAGTGCTTGAGGTGACCCATTACTTTTTAAGAGCAGTTCAACAGCTCTAATTATAAAACAAAGAAGCGGTGGGATGCACATGCACATGCCCAGTGCAGTTTATTCTGATGCAAAACCACAACTATACTAAAGTTTTGTTTACAGTAAGACATCAGGGATATAGTTCTTACACTTTGTGTGTAGGAAGAGCACTATATTTCAAGATGCTGCTCTGTGTCATGAACTCCACAGTACATGTTGATAGAATATGCCAAGTTATACGTGCATATGACTTTTTTATAGCTATGTGAAAAGGCTGAAGACGACAGTTGAGCTCTGTGGTGATACTGTACATTATGTTTTTGCTTCGTTTTCTGACAGCTGTAAGCTAAAGTTATAAAAATGCAACTTAAACCACGTTTCTAGACTTACACACCCACTCTCTCTCTCTACAGCCATATACAGTATGCCTTGAATGCTTTGCATGCGTTCAACTCTATAGGCTTAAAAAAAACCTCAGCGAATCCATTAATTTCAAATTACAAGCAAACGCTTGGCTGGCTGATGTTAACCACAGTCACATTGCTTCTTCATTTGGTGGGTTTGAAAGCTTGGCTGGAGCTCATGTCTGGGCTACCATCTCTCATTAGCAGCTAAAATCAGAATAGCAACGCGTCCGGCCTGTTGCTGTTTCACGGTTGTAACGTTCGTGCTACAAGCACGCACAGTATGCTCACAGAAATGTAACGCAGCGATATCGCTGACGGGCCAAAGCTTGAGCAACGCTGTTGACACATGCAAGGGTGAGAATAAACAGACGTAGGATTTTGTACACATTCATACATGAAAGCACACACGTGCACTCAGCTACGCACACAGGCCGTTGCATTCCACCAGCATGAAAGTGCTTTCGTGTTTACAGCAGAACAAACAGAGAAGGGCTTCACCTCCTGTGTTTATCTGTAATACGCTTGTTGCCATGACTGCCTTCCCTCCAAGCAGTAAGAAACAAAACATTTGCTCTCAGGGATTAGAGTTTGACAAGCAGCAACCGTGGAAGAACACGTAATTTGTACTGGTTATTTGCATTTTGATTCAGAATTGCTTCTGAAAAACGTTACGTCAGAAATGGGATCAAATGTATAGTTGAGCCGAACACGAACTATGACAAATGATCGTGATTTATTACAACCTGGCTCCATCGTTATGTGTACATATAATACTATACACTAATAACAGAAAAAAATGTTATATAACAACACACACCAACCTAATGTTACAATAACATTATATTGCACAAAAGAGTAGTATTATTATTCAGTAATAATATTAATCTATTACTTTTTCCTTTTTGTTATCTTGCCAGGTGCTGATGCTCAGTGTTTAGTGTTTTTAGTTGATATCAGCCTGGATCTCTGGTGCACAAGTCCAAGTCACGTTACCAAGCAAAGAAGAGATCGCTCTCTCAATAATTCCAAAGTTGTTTTATTTTGCATGGTCTTAGTTCTCTTGCTAACATTAAGCCTGAATGCATCCTCATTTAAAAGTTACCTAGCATGGTTGGTTTGGTGTTAAAGCAGTGCGGCGGAGGTCAGCTCTTCTGCAGAGCTATGCTCAGCTAATCTAGCAGCTAGACTGCTGTCTGTTATGTATGTTTACTGAACTACCTTCACATGGGAGATCTTTACTCCTGCATGTTCAGTAAAAGTCTCCTGTGTTAAGATAAAGAGCAAGTACTTGTATTAAATACAAAATGAGGGTGAAGTCCATTTGGAGTTGTTTAAATACACCTGATGATTAATATACTGGATTCCTTCTGCAAATGAGTAATGATAATATGTAATAAGAAATTCATAATGGTTTTCAAATACTTTGGTCATGAATCGCTAGTCCGATCCAGCTCTGCATGTGTCCCAGTCTTCCTGCCAGTGCAGCCACCTGACTGCACTCATCTGCACACCCGCTCCCCATTTCCTCATCACTCCCTTAGTTTATATACTGGTCAACTTAGTCTTTGCCAGGCTGTCCATTGTGCCTTTGTTTGCTGTATATGTCTCAAACCATGTTGTTTTCTGACCGTCTAACGTCTGCTCCGTTTACCAGTTAGCTGCAATAAAGATCAACAATAAAGCACTGGTTTGTTTACAACCTGTCTGATCATCTGGCCACTTGTGTTTTGTCTTGGTGGACTTTGTTTTAACAATGTCGCCGAGTTCCCAGATCCTAGCAATTGCTTTGGTGAGTAAAACCTCACCATTACAAATAGCAAAAAAAACTCAAAATAACACCCAAGTTGTAATTAACCAGAACTTTCCTTGAATAGCTGTGGCCAAGAAATTCGTCTTGTGAGTATGACACAGTGGAGTTGTGGCTAGACGGGTGTTCTTTTCAATTTCTCAACCAGCCAGGAAGATGAAGATATGAATGAGTAATGTTCTGTTTAACCTCATCAGCTCATTTCTTTGCCCTTGAGCAAGGCAGGAAGTACTATTCTGTGGCCAACAATCTATTGGCAGCTCCCAGGTCTGAAACTGATTGAATGTGAAACAGACTATTGCTCCTGGAAGAGAGAAAGTGTTCTCAATTGCCTCCCCTGGATGACTGTAAGCTACAATATGTGTATATTCATGGCTTTGTAAGACAGTCATACATTCCTAAAAACCTCAGTGCCTTGTTGTATTGTCATAAACTAAATCTAGGTAATGTAATAAGTCCAAACTGGCAGCAGGGTCTGGGAAAGTACAGTCCTCTGCTCTGTATCAGTTTGTTGTCAGTGGATGTGGTTGGAGGATAGGGATAGTGGGCAGAGTATGTAGGGCTTTCTCTGTGAGTGTGTAAGTGTGTGTGGGTATAGTACTTGTGTGTTGGGTAGAGGGCCTAGCCAGCTCTCGCCTTGCTCCATTTGCCATCGAACCTCAGCCGAAATAAAGAACACATGGGAGCTGTTTTCAAGCTCCCTCATTGCCGGTTAAAAAACGATATTTCCCTCGCGACTTCTTACTGTCTCTCTTCAACTCCCCTCCCATCCCTCATCCTACCCTTTGTGCTTGGAACTGTTCGCCCGGAACAGGCAACATCAATCGACCTCAAAATTTCCATTCGGAAAAGAAAAGAAAAACCAAAACAAAACAGATGATGAGGAAAAAGAGAAGAAAGAAGTGAAACGATGTTTGCGTGCACGGCAGTGATGGGAGGGCAAATGCTGCGCCAACTGTGTTATGGTTGGCAAACCTTGAAGTGCCTGATCTAAAGTTGAGGGAGGGGAGGGTAAAAAAAAACACACAACTGGAGTGACAAGCTGCCATACAGTGTGGTTGGCAGCCGCTGTATGTTAGAACCATGGGAGAATTTTCATGTGGTTATAATTTTCATATTGAAGTAATGGGGGTCTATCAGTGTCTGAGATGTACAGATCAGGCCGCATAAGCACCAGCTGCTGCGCGTGCGGGGGGAGTGAATGTAGCTACATTTACAGTGTCACTGAAGTTAGCATGTGTCGGGAGATATGCTGTAATTCACCTCATAATAGCACCTAATCGTGGCACTTCAGAAATGCCATAGTAAATGGTATGTTGGGCAGGGTGTGAAGAGGAAAATAACAAGTCCTTGAGTGCTATTCTCCATTTCACCATAATAGGAAAGTACTTTTGAACATTTCTTCACATATTATGGTCAGACTGATGTAAAGGAATGCTGATATACATATATTTAAAATCAAATATGGTCCAATTTGTGTCAGCCAGTACTTAACTAGATTAGAGTAACTGCACCCTGACATTTTTGTGTGTGTGCGCTCTACACATAACCACAGTGTTGTTTGCATATTCTGTTGATACAGCCAATTTCCCCACCAAAAGTCATTCTGTGTGTAAAAATGGCTTTTTTTTCCTTAAATGTAGGCCTGTTGCATTTTAAAAATATGATCAAAGACATGTTTCTAGCTTAATTTGAGGATGTAGTTACCCTTTAACATAGATTGACCTCTTTCTGATGTGATTCATTAGCAATTTGATCAGATTATATCGCTAGATACATCATGTATGTGATGCTACATGGCGTATGTTTAAATTAAACTATGGTTATTTTGTGCCTAACCCTAAACTATATGTCTTTTGCCTAAACCCAACCAAGCTGCTACAGTATGTTTACACAGTTATAATCCAGGGATTCACTAGATAAATGATTGTGTTAAGACAGAGCCATGGGGGCGCTCTTTCAACAATCGCTTCTGTGTTGTTTTTTTTTAATTATTATGTTGAGCCACAATTCAGAAAGCAATGTCTGATTTTCATGAGTTCATTTCTAGTGAATTTGTATTTATTTTGTCAGTTTCAAGTTATTTCCGTGATCTTTGTGGGTTTTTCTGTCATTATCTGTCATCAGAAGAAAAGTATGTACTGGACATACATGTTGTGAGATTAGGATCGAAATAGCAGTGAACTAGTTCACAGGATTCTCTCCACTGGGTTTTGCAGTTATTAGTTATCATGTCAGGGTCTGGTGGGGGTTTAGTCCTTCATTAGTCAGCTGTGTTTTTCCAGAATGCCTTTTAGATTCAGATCATTGTCTGGCTGGATGTTTGCTGTTATAACAAAGGCTGTAAGGACAAGACCTCTCTCTCGGTGACCCATCCAGCCCTGTTGATACTGTGAGTGTCATGTTCAGGCTTTCCAGTTATCTGTCATTACTTGGGCTTTAATCTGGCCTTATTTGTACTGCATACATATATAAATGTGTGTGTGTTTAATGGGTGGTCTAATGTTGGATAATACTAAGACTCTGTGTCTTCAGCAAAGCAAGATGACACTATCCAGCTTCCCCAAAGTAAATAATCACAGATTCCTCTTGGTGGATAAAAGCATGGTGACCTCTGAGCCTTTATCTCTTGTTGTGAAATTGAATGGATTTGACTTGCCCTTTCAGTAAACTGTTTCACCACTGAGCATCATTGTTCCTGAGTAGATTATTCAAAAGGGTAACAACAAATTGATAAATACAGCTTAAAAGCCATTAAAGGTCAGTTTTTGACACAATGTCATTCACTCATTTGCATGCATTCGCCATGACGAAAGATATGCTGAAACTATTCTTCCCACAGCTCTCAGTCTCATTCCCAAGATGTGGAAAAGAACCATAGAGACATTTATGTCTCCAGTCTTGTTATCCTTATCACTAATGAGAATATGTCAACCACATTTCTGCAGCATTGCATCACAATACTAAGACAAGAGATATTATTTCCAATTGCTGTGCGAATTGTTTTGACATGAAAAGGTTGTTTAAACTTAAACACACTAGGCTGTACTTAGGGAGAACAGACATGCTAAACCCTGCTTGCTTGCAAAATTCATATACTGGATGAGGATCTGTGGACAATTTTATGTGACTGGAAACATTCAAAAAAAAGAGCTTTGTTGATTAAACAAGTTTAATTTTACACCCCAGGCACGCTGTCGTATCTTTAAACAAAGAAAGCTGTGTGAGTGTGCATGGTGCAGGACTGCTGGAACACTGGTATTTGCTTTTGATGCGTGCCAGTAAAAATTAGGTTTGATACAACTATCATCTCCTCGAATGTACCAGCAACACAAACAGAGATTCACTGATACACCAGGGAAAAGAGCAGAGGGAAGGAGTGGGCAAGAGAACAAAACAAAGAAAGAGGGTTTATGTTTCCGTGCTATACATCACATTCCCTCTCATTACTCCAAACCAAGATATTTGCAGGGTTTTCACACGTCCTTCATAAAGCTGTGTGGTTTTGGTCGCCCACACCCAGATGGGGTCTCTCCCATTTGGACATCCATGTGAAGAAGGGCCCAGGCCTGAGTCAGACAGCAGGATTAGTGGTAATAATGCTTTGCCATGGCGATGGACGAATGGGAATGGAAAGCCTCAAAACTTAAAAAAAAAAAGAACTAAATAAACCTGCACTTGAACTTGGGGGGGAAAAAAACGAGACGTCACTTCAGATTAACGACGATGCATTTTTAATTTGCTCTTGTAAGGTTTGAATCGCTTTCAGGTGACCTGCAGGTCACACAGCTCGCTGTACCTTTACAGGCCATGTCAAACTTCATTTCTTGTAAAAACATGAAAATCCTTGTGGTTGTAGTTACATGGTTTACACAACAGACCGAGAAAGAAGAAGAAGAAGACGAAGCAAGGGAAGAAGGAGGAGGAGGGAGGGAGAGATTAGTGCTTGCCTGCTGGATGGGAGCCAAGAGAAGACTTGGCAGAAATTGCAGGATATCTGTGGCTGGAGGAAGGACGAAAGGTCTGGATGCTTTTTAAACAGGGACAGCAAGACATGGGTGCTGTTGACCTACATCCAATTTTTTAGACTTTAAACTGTGGTCTGAAAATTAAAGCTGAGTTATGTCTGTAACATCCAAGTAACTCCTTGATGTCTTTCATGTTGGCTTTTTTTTTTGCAGTGACACTAATGCTGTTTGGTCTCGCTTGACTTAAGTAAGACTTGCTGTTTATTTGGTTGTAAGATGGAATTTTTACTCAACTGGAGGCCATTCCCTCCGTGTCTCCGTCTGTGGTGGGTTTGAGCGAATGCTTGATGTGTGTCCCTCCACGAACCAGTAGTAGCGGTGATTGACAGTTGGATTATCTGAATTCATCACTTGAGGGGTCATCAAATTAGGTCAACCATAATAAGACTCCAACCACATAACATCAATGTGTTTTTTGAAGCCCAGGTCATGCTTTCGTCTCATCTATTCATACTGTGATGGGTTAACATATGGTGAACGAACAGAGGGAGGACTTGCGACAGTAAGTGACTTTTTTAGCTTGTTGTATTTCACTGAACAGCACAACTAATTGTTAGAAATAAAAACATCATGTGTGACTGCTTACTAGGAACAGTATCAAGGAGGTCACGTCGCACTAATGTCAAGACATGGGGAAGCCACTAAATGTATGTTTGCATACCCTTGGGGACCTGTAGACATAGATAACATAAATTGGTTTGGTGGGTTTAGTACTTTGATCAACTCGATTAGTTTTATTAGTTTAATTAGTAGAGAAATTTCCCTTTCCCTACTCAAAAATTCTGTGTAGTCTGGTCCCTAGAGGCTTCGATGCACACACTTCGACACTGAGCTGATTCTCCCCTCCCTGTCCTTTGTCCACAAACTTATCCTCTGTGAAACCCAACCTTAGGGACAATCATCATTCCTCAGCTATTAGCACCAAATCTTTGGCTGGCTCTGAATGTGAGGAGATGTTGTGTTGTCAGCTGCAAGGCTCTAGTTTCTCCCCAGATGAGTGGAGAAAGGGGTCAGTGACGCCTGTCAACGACCCCCAACGGCCCCTGGTTTCCTGTCCAGGGACCACTCAATGGCCTCCATTACATGTCATTGAAGAACCAAAATGGCCTCTGCTCTAGATTTTCACCCACGAGTCTTTATCGTGATGAGTTACTTGGCTGAAACTCAAGAGTTTTCATAATGAATGCCCACTGGAAGAAAAAGCAAGCAATTGAAGATATAGCTAAGATATACATAGACTGATACAGGTAATTTACTATGAAAGGTAATAAGGTTCTTTGTCCAATTTCAGAGACTCAGAGAATCTTTTCAAGGGTCTAATTTTTTCATGCAGATGTCAGAGATAGACAACTGTAACTTTAGAAGGAACTGGAAGGCTCGGCCAGCAGGGTGAAGAACACCAAGGAAGGTCTGGAAAGTAATCTATGAGTTTGTTGGATCTCTGAAAGATGGCATTGAAATATAAACACAAAGTAACCACATTGGTTTCTTTTTCGGTGAACTTTAAGTGTCCGGCACCGTTCCATCTACAAGCTTTGTTGTTTTTATGTTCGGCCTCGTACTGCTAGGTGCTGTAAATGTCAGAGCGATTTTCATCTGAGCCGGAACAAATTCCTCCTGCCCGACTCTGTGAGAACTTGAACTAATTCATCTTGTTGCTGGAAAGCTTAAAGTCCACATGGAAATGAAGAGAGTTGGACCTGTGGTGTGACTTTTTTGTGCCTGTGAAAGTGGTCCAAGAAGGCTAGTCTGTGTACCAGCAGAAAAACTTTCCATGAGACATGTGTCCTTGCTCACCTTGTTCTTTTTGTGGAGCTTTTTTGAAGCCTCCTGGTCTCGAGTCAGTGGGTCAGTATTTGCCGTTAACTTCTAAACTGCACATTTGCAAATGAAAAACTGGCAGTTTTCCATGTTAGTCACGGTCTGCCACACTGTGTGACTCCTTGCAAACATGTACATACAGTTTGTATATGTGTCTTGTCACAGCAGAATGGTGATAAATACCAGAATTATGCAGCACAGACACTTCCCCTTCTTTAATAAAGCTGCACAACCACAACTTTAACAGCTAGCACTAACACTGCTTGAACTACTATTACTACTGTTACAATTACTGCCACTGCCTCATATATCACATGTCTATGTGTGTACAGTCTGTTGTTAATAATCCAGACTGCTGTGACCTGCTTTAAGTACATCCCCAGACAAATAAGCTCATTACTGCTCTCCTGTGAGAGCAGTAGGTCAGGAGTTCCACACACACGCACACACATATACACAAAAACGACACACTGTTAATACTGTGTGTACATGTGTAGTCCATACAGCATGCTGTATACGCACAGATGAGAGCACAAGAACAGGCACAGATGCCTTTGTGCAAACAGATTCAATTTTTCCTGCATGCCTCACATGCAGACATGAATGCAAACAGAGGGAGAAGGCATACACATACACACACACACACACACACACACACACACACACACACACACATGCTCACACTCCCATCTCCTGCTACCCCGTCCATGTGTACATGCACATCCATTCATCCCCAGATCTACAGTAACCAATAGCCCAAACTGTTTGTGTAAAGTTAGAAGTGAAACCACATCCTCTTTGATTGAATCTGTGGACCTGCTGGGTCTCTGGGTGGCTGTGCAAACAAACTGAGCTGGCCCATTACAGCCTGGCTCCTCTATGGCGTCATGACACACACACACACACACACACACACACACACACACACACACACACACACACACACACACACACACACACACGCACTCTAAACTTATTTGAAAATTAGGTTTACGGCGATGAGATCCTACACCTCTATGTTTAATCCCAATCTATATCTCGAACTAACCAGCTGCACACACATTTTTATAATTTTTCTTATAATGCACATATCTCTCAAAGGTAAGATCTCTCGTGAGTTTGTTGGCAAATGAACCTCACAATGGGGATGCCAACACATTTTATTTATCAGCAGTTTCACCAGAGGCTCTACGTGACATATCTAATGTATTAAAGAGTTACAAGGTAACAGAAATAAGTGGAGCCACTGTTAGATCCAGATGTACAACCTTTGATCTCCAGGATTATTAAAACAGTATTAAGACACATTCATGACACAGTGTCCAAGAGGCTATAAAACATAGCCTTATCATTTTGTGTGTGTGTGTTGTTCCACTGAGTTCCAGTTACCTCGGCCAAGTCTGTCTATTTCACTGGTCTGATAGCTCTGATTTCTGCACTGACTCATTTAACCTGCTTATATAACTGACTGATGAATGCCGCCCTACTGCTTTGTGTTCCCATCCACCCCCACCTCCTCCTTTTCTTTCCTCTCCACTCTTGCTTTTTCCAAATCAGGCTTCCAGCTCTCTGCCGGCTCACCACATTGCATCTGTGGCTCCTCATCTTTCAGTCTATATTTGTTCGGTTATTCAGCCTCTTGTGATTAAACCTGCATTTAGAAGCTATTCAAGAACATATTTGCAGTTTGGCAGGAAGAGAATCACATCTTTTGAGGGAGATAAAAACATTCAGACCGGCAAAAATTAGCAGCACTCATGGACGGTGGGACAGTGATAAAGAAAATTACAATCCAGCAAGCACGATGAACTCACAGAATAAACACTGAACAATTCATTGACATAAAGCATTCTGTGAGTTAAATCTTTCCAGATGCACTCAATTTACAAGGCCCAAAGGATTTTTGTTTTGGAGGGGGATTCTAAGACAAGGCCAACAAGTTGTCATTTGAAATGAGCAAATATAATTACAATAATGTCTTATGTTTGCATGATTTTAGCAATCAACCAATGGTGGTTTTATATAGAGAGTATGTTATGTTGAAAGCTGTTTTAATTTTAATATTCAAAACGAAAGCAATTAAATGACAGTATTAAAAAAAAGGCTCTAGAAAAGCACCATTCAGGCTGAATGTGCTGATTTATCACATGATTCATACAGTTTTCATCTATAGAATTTTATTTACCAGTCATGCTACCTGTACACCCATTATCTGTAGGCATTTGATGTTATTGCGGCCATGATACTTATTCATTGAAAGAAAATTGGATGTCTGCATGTGGAATCAGCATGAACGGAGCTTAAAGCTTCAAATAGCCCTGGCTTGGGAACCAGAAGCTTACTGCCATCACAAATTTCACTTGGCAAGCTTGGTAACCAGTTCCCAAAAACTGTATTATTGAGAACATTGTCTATTTTTCACAGACAGGCATCTCCACAAGCAGACATGCAGACATTATGGAGATGACTATCAATATCTTCTCGCGCATTAATCGAGGTAAGAGTGGCGCCAGTGTGGCGGCGGCTTCATTTACACCTCAATAAAAGCCACGATACCACCTGCAGCACTTGTATTTGTACTGTAACAGTGACACATCTATGCTATTGAAGGTCTGTGTAAAGGATTGCTATTATTACAATCTGGTACCATGTATGTAAAACAGTGTCAGGATACTGTTTCTCATTTCATATTTTTATTCTATTATATATAGATCCAACCTGACATCACAACCTTTGACATAGAACCTGCTTGGTAATGGCTTTGGATGTGGCTGTGGGAAAGTGGTGTCAGTGATAAAAGCTAGGAACATGAGTTAGATGAGTCAGAGAGGGGGCGGTGGAGCGACAGCGTATCTTGTTTGGACAGGAGTTTCCTCAGTTGTAGATCGAGTGATGGCCAGGTTAACTGCTGCTGCTGTCAGTGAGCAGAGAGAGAGGAGGATGTTTGTCTCCATAAAATATTGCTTTTGGTGCCTATGTGCTGCATTTTTCTGGTTTATTAGTGCTAGTGTCTTATTTTGGTAATTTTGACCATCAAGTCAAAGGTCACCCAGAAGCTTTCTACTGAAGCTTTGATAATTGGCATATTAGTAAATTCTACGTTAATACATTTCTACAATGGAAGCAGCTGTGTTGATGTTATAATCGCCCTCATTGTTCTAAACTGAATCTATACTTTGTTTTTTATCTCTGTCACCTCCTGTGGGATAAAAATCCTATTGACGTTTCAAATTCAGCCTTGGGATTGCAGCTTTTCCAATGGTATGAAACTTAACACAGCAGGTAAGTTACATGGTTACAATATTTTTGATCATTAAAGAACACAATATCCCATGAGCCTCTGGGTTTGTGGTTAAACCTCATGGCCATTATCAAGTCAACAGATCTGTAATAACTAGCTTTTAGAAGAGAGCTTAAGTCAGTTTTATGAATATGAACATAAAATTACAATAATATAAGTAACTGATTCACCACAAGATTGTAGTAGTATTCTACAGTAGTAAAAAATATATTTTATTTCACATACCATAATTGTGACTCACTGTTTCTTTTCCTGTACATCTCTCTCTACAGAAGGCTCGTCTGCTTCCAGGTTTCAGAATTGTGACCCATCACCCATCACAGTGCTTCACCTGCTTTTCCCAGCGTTCTCCGCTTAGTGGAATAATCCTGAGGGCCAAGGACAATATAAACACACACAGTGGATTACACTCGGTGTGTGGCTCTCTGTATGTGTGGGATAAAAGAGACAAAACAGAAGATGACTATTCTCGGTGCAGCGTAATCCATTTGGAAGCCGGCTGTGTGTGTTGTGTGTGTGCGCTTCCAAAAAGGGCCCTATCACCAGGTAGGCCTATTCATCACCGATGGCGGTCTGTGTGCACAGGGCTTACTGGAGATCCACAGCTCACACACACCTACAAACACTCTACCACACATAACTGTATATGATGGGGCCACCCAAACTTTCTGTGCGCTCCTGATTGAGTCCTCCTTCCTCTTTTTGTGGTTTCACAGACCATCTCTATTCAACTAATGCCTAAAATTGTGGAAAATTTAAATGCATCTACACACACACACGCACACACACACACACACACTAGCCCACCCAGAGACAATTGTTAGCAGCTTAATGAAACATACAAATATTCAATGGGTTTGTCCAGCTCTGTCCCCCCTACTGTGTCTCATTCACATGCATGAGGACCATTAATATGACCGTCAAAGGGCCTGTACTGTATGCTCTATTTGAATGGTAACCCTTGAGAAAAGAACTATTGTTTTGCTGTAGCAGCGTTTGGGGGTTGGGGTGCACTGGTTGAAGAAACCTTGAAGCAGTTTGAACATGTTAATGAACATGAGTAGTTCAGTGCCGGAGTTGGACAATAAAGTCCCCCTGAGCATGAAATGGGAGGATGGGCTTCCTGCAGGTCTGTCTCCACGTACATACACGCAACCTCTATCCTCAACCCTCCTTCCCTGACGGACCTCTAAAACATGTCTTGACCCTGGGAGGGGAGGGCTTGGGGAGAGAGGGTAAGTGAGTGTGGATGCAGTGTCCAGTCCTCTTGCTCGACCTGGCCCGACTCAACAACAACATTAGCAAAAATGGCTTGCAGATGTGGCTCCGCTTGGCTAATAAATTCTTTGTAAACTCAGCAGACATGGCAGGGGGTTGGGAGTTTTGGAAGGGTGGTTGTGGAGCAGACTGGATCTCAGGGGGCTGCGTGTGTGTGTGTGTGTGTGTGTGTGTGTGTGTGTGTGTGTGTGTACTGTGCATGAATCCATGGGTTGGTGCACAAACTAGTTGGAGTTTTATGTATACATTTGCATTTATGGTGTGTATGTATGTGCAAGTCCACTGCAGGCCTCAGTAAAACATGAAGTATCAAGTAGACCTGTGGAGACAAAGACGGTAAGACTGACTGCTGATAATAGAAAGCTCTGCTGTAAACCAACTCTGTGCAACTAATAAAGTAACTCCTCCTGACTTCTGGGGACCTTACTGTACACGCTTCACCTTGACCACGGGTCTCGGGCATGTCTTCAGTAGGCCTCTACAGCCTGTCTTACAACTCCCAAATAGTGAAAGCTATCACGGGCTGTGTCTGTGGGAGTATGACTGTGTATTTGGATTCAGCTCAGCCTCTGACTGAACTCAGCACTTATCAGGATCTCTGTGTCTTTACACTGTATGTCATTTCCCTCCTGTCTTGTTTTCTTGTACTTTTCCAAAGAAGATACATGAAAGCTCTTTTGTGTTGCTAAAGCTGACACTTTTTTAACTGCCACAGTCTTTGCTTTAGCATGTGGGATATCTGTTTGCACTTTTTGCTTTAATGAAATCTTGAAAAATGGAAGAAAAATGTGCTCCTAACATACTTTATGTTTTTTTTTTTAAGTAAACGCAGCACTGTCGCCTCACAGCAAGAAAGAGCCTGGTTCAAATCCTGGAACTGGAAGGGAGGAGAGTTCATTGCAATAACTGGCTTCAAAGTAAAACATGTAATGTAACACAAAACAAGCTATCCAACAAATTACCCCCAAAACAAATGTGAGGAAAAAAGACACTTAGCCCTGAATCCGTTTTTTCTGTTTGTTTTTCCACAGACATTTCTCGATCTTACATCACTTACTGTCCATGCGTGTTTTTTCCTACTTAATTGAATGATATTTGAGTATACATTTTATAATGTAATATGTACTGCAGCGAGCAGCGAGCTATCTGGGTCACGTCTTTTTTATTGTACAAAAAACACTTTTCCACTGTGCATTTAGACTGTCAGCACTCAGATTACACTGCTGGTTCCCTTTCACAATTTATTGCACATACACTATACAAATCATACACCTTAACCTGAGTGTTACACACACACCCACACACCCACTGTTCAAACAGGCTTCCCGTACACACAGACATGTATGTACAAACACACGCTAGGCCTCTTTGCACTTTGTCTTTGGATTGAGGGAATGCTGTTTTAATCAAAACCAAAATACCAAAACTGTGTGCATGTGCCAAGATGCCGACGTGCCTGGTTTTACTCAGCAAACTCCCCCCATACTCGTACACTTTAACACACACACACACACTCAAAAAAGATGTAATCAGCAGCTCTTTCTTTCATGCATTAGTGCCTCCCTCCTCTCGTAACACAGACACACACATGTCCGTGGAGCTGCTGTTTCTTTCTCTTCTACCATGCTCCCCCGCTTGTTTTTTTTTTACATCTTATATAAAGTGTGTGCGTGTGCGTGTGTGTGTGTGTGTGTGTGTGTGTGTGTGTGTGTGTGTGTGTGTGTGTGTGTGTGTGTTTTCAGGGGGGATAGAAAAGCACTGGTGACATTAAACACGGTTGACGGGGAGTGGGCAGAACAAACAAGGTCCTGAGTAGAAAGGCTGCCCTTCAAACACTCCATACTCAGTGCATAGGCCCAGGATCAACTGTGTTTATCAAAGTCCTGGGGCTACAGAAGGTGAGAGACAAAGACTGAGAGAGAGAGAGAGAGAGAGAGAGAGAAAGAACGAGTTGGGGAGAAACGGAGATAAGGGCGCTTGGAGTATTGAGGAATGAAGTGAAATGTCCAGAGTCCAAAGAGCCATGACACACCAAGCCAAGACGCAGCTGTCCTAGGGCCGTTTAGCATTTATGGCCCATCATGGCCTGTAGTTAGCCTGCTGACTAATAGTGAAGTTAAACTTGAACTTAGCGTGTCCATCATTATTGGCACTAAAGTGCGCTGAATCAGCATTTAGACTTGGAAAAGGAAGAGCAGAGCTGATTCAGTCTGTTCAGCTGTTCAGTCCTCTCTTTGCTCTTGATGTTCGCGTCTACCTCTCATAAAGTAAAAGCCAGATGGCAGCTTTGATAGCAGCAAATATATTGTCATAGGTAAAAGAAGGATGCAGGTACTTTACTGAAATCAAACTACTAGTATGTGAAATAAATAAGTACATGTAGAAACACATTCAAATCTAACTACATGTACATAAGTATTACCAGCTAAAAGTAGTTGTAGGAGCCATTATTTGAGTTTTTTAAACATCAGTGATGTCTAACACCCCCGACCACTATGGGGCACTGTTTCTTCACAGACAATGTAGTATACACAGCTTGTGTAACTGGTTCTAGTTGGTGAGGAGGTTTATTGTTGTGATGAGTTGCTACTCTTAAAAAGCCACTACTACTACTGCTCTACGCCATGTCCCATGTTGTATGTACATCAAGTGGAAAGTTATCATGTGAAATTAGCAGTAGTGAGTTTTAGTTTGTTGATACTACTGTTATAACTATTTCATTTGTTGGATTATTTAAAATATTCTTTTAAAATCTGAATTTTATTTCTTCGTTTTAATTACTTTTGTCAGTTTTAACTTATTTCAAAGAAAGTCGTTTCTTCCTTTTTTGTGGAAGGTTAACAACAAATCCGTCCACATCTGCAGGATCCATTGAGCTCCATGTCTTATTTTGCAGTGCATTAGGAACATTTCAACCTAATTTTACATTATCCTGGCTCAAAATGTATACTGGCAAAATACTGCCAAACATAAAATGGTAATAAATGGACATAATCCAGTAAAGGACAAGTAAAAAAAGGTACTTAAAGAACAATTAAATGCACTGCACATTCCTGACATGAACTTTTTACTATGTCTGCATTATTTAGTTTGTCTGTGTGATAAGTGCAAGTGGGCTGAGAGCTGCAGTGCTTGTGGTGTAGCTAGTTTGTAAAAGTAGAGCAGAGACCTTCAAGTTTGTTAAATGTGTCAGAACCCCAACATCATGATGTGAGAATGAGAGTAACAGACACATCTGATAGACGTGTACTCTGATTGAAATCTGCACTGCTCCTTAACATTTGTGCGCACAACAAGACAAAGAAAAGTGCACTGTGCTGTCACAGAATGCCTTTAGGATTTCAGATGCATCTGGATCTGTGGCCTTCAGGATTCACATTATCGTGAGCTGTGCTGATTTAACATAGATAGCAATCCTGTGCGTAGCTCTCCTTCGCCTCCACTCTCAAGCACAGATAACAGAAATGTCTAGATATAGATATTTCAATCCAGCCCGCTTTACAACTACTAGGTGCAAATTGCTCAGTGGAAAACATTAACTCTCACCCTGGGACATTACAGGAATATAACATTAGTACACTTAAACTTAGAGGCTGCAGGGGAACAAAGGAAGCACCTGTTGAAGGTGATGTCACTTTTAGACAGATTAATCACGACTAAGAACTAGTTTAAAATTAGACAGTGGCTCTGAAACTAACACGAATATCCATTTGAAACACTGGGCACTGCTGCATTAAATGTAGTTGTGATGTTAGACTACACAAAAATAAAAATATATAGCTATATAGCTTGCCTTTGAGATCTGACAGCAGGGCAGATACTGCGATTACCCATAAGTGATGATCAGTAGGAAAGGGAATGTACTGTCTGCATTTTACAGTCGGCCTTTATTCAGCCTATTTTGTCTTGTAAGCCTGTGTGTCAGGTAGTATATGAGATTTATTCATACTTGTCTCTGCATTCAAACCTTATCTGGATTCTCTAGGGCCATGTAGCTACATGCAATCAGTCTGTAAGACAAGCACTGTATTTATACATCCATACACATATGTATGAGATAAACTGTAGCTTTGCATGTGCGTATGCTTCTATATGCGTTTAAATCTGACCTCATCTTGCAGTGGTCTTCCAGTGGGACAGGAAATTGTGTGGGAATTCAGAGTTTATTCCACAAGCTGCAGTTCAAAGGCAGAGCCAAGAAATGAATCAGACAGATCTTTACATTTATGAGAGTGGAATCCGTCTCACAGCATACATCACTCCTGCTCTGAGTACTCTAATACCTCCACGCTACAGCTACAATATGAGCTCATAAATCATAAGTTAGCACTGGGATTGGGCAAGCTCGGTTCCTGCTGCAAGAAAAGCCGGAGAGGTTGAACTGCTCCGTTTCTTTACTCAGTTGTTAACAGATGAAACGGCGACAACACCCAAAAAACATATTTACATTCTTATCTTCTGTGAAATCTACACATGCTGATAGCTTTGATAAAATTTTAATTTAAAAGATTTGAAAGATTATTATCATTATTACAAATAATAATAACACCGGGCAGCACGGTGGTGTAGTGGTTAGAACAAATATTGAGGTACTCAGGGAGTAAAATAAAGCTAAAAATGCCACACTGCATGCTTCACAATCAGGAATAATAGATGTGGTTTTTGATTTGTTTGTTTTTTGACATCTTGGGGATATCCTAACAAGCAGTAAAACATGATTACCAAGAGCCAGCAAACAGTACCTTGTGTACATGCAGTATTGTGCCAAAACACATGTAATTATCATTTATTGTGAGTGTTGACAAAAATAGTGACTGTAGCAACTATAAGTACATCTGAAGGAAACTGTCAATGTGTTAACTGTGCTATAGATCATTTAGGACATCCTGGGAAATTTGACTTATAATGACAATAACACAGTGGTTCTGTGGAAAACCTGCTCTTTACCGGATGAGCTCAACTCAAAGCGATGGAGCAGACATGCAGTAAAAACTTTGTTGTACATCACAGGGTTCTGGCAGATCAGCTGTTTAATTCCACTGCATCGCATTCATAGGTAAAACCCTCACCTCCTCTCCCTCTGTCTCTCCCCTCCATTCCTTCCTCATTCTCACTCTTCCTCCTTTCCCTTCCACACCCTCAGTAATCAAGACTTGCACACACACAAGCCCTCTTTGTTTCAGTACGGCAAAACACAGTTGAGCCCAGACAGAGAGAAAAATCTTAAGTCACGTTTGTGGTCAATTAAGATTTAAAATAATTTAAATATGCCGTGCTGAAACGCACTCCCTGCACCTCAAGTGAAAACTATTAAATGGCTTCGCCCCAGACCAGAGTGTAAAAGTGTTTTCAGTGAGGGTCACACATTAGCGACTTGTGCAGGTCTGTGAACATGCACGGCTGATTCAGAGCTCAAATCTTAACTAGTTACAAAGCAAGTTAGTTAGACATGACTGCAGTGAGAACATCTGGCCCAGCTCCAAACCAAATATAGGAAACGCACCATTAATTTGTGGCAGGTTAAACGCAACCAGAAAGACGTAGAAAATACTGCTTTCATCTTATCAGTTTGTGTGTGTGTGTGTGTGTGTGTGTGTGTGTGTGTAAAGGGGAGGGGGGGTGTAAGGAGTTGTTCAGATGGTAGAATGATAAGATTGTTCTTTGTCATCCAGTTACATCAGTATGAGCCGTATCAGCAAGCGGAGGCAGATTCAGCCGGCTTTAGCTGTGGGACTTGATTCAGAAAAAACAAACTGCCTGTTTTCTCTTCACTACAAAACTTGAAAACTGGAATTTATGGAATCAAACCTGTGACCCTTTTAGACAGACACACGGCAGCAACAGCATTCATTTGGTCACATTTAGTCCTGTTCATGTGATGAGTAAAGATCTTGATACTCCCAACACCATGTTTGCAGGCTGACAGCTTAGTCAGTTTTCACTGAATACAGCCTCTTACTGCAGTAAAGAAAACCAGAAAACCAAAACAGTGAGCTGAAAGATTCTAAAGCACCTCGTACAGTAGGCCTGAGAGCACGTCCAGAGTCCTCTGTGAAGTATGGTTACCCATAACGTCCTTCTCAGCATAAGTCTATGGACATATGAGTGATAGTTTAGCACAATGTTGAGGGTGAGCACTGCTGCCTCCCTAATATATTGAAAGATGGGACTGAGGCCCTGAATGCACCTTGAATAGGATCCATGTCTGTAGAAAATAGAGGTATTGATGGCTGAGAATTTAATGTGGGAATAAATAACTAAAAAGACTTTTTTGTTTTCATTGCTTCTTAACATGCTTCTGCCAGAAGAATACCATATAAATATACTCTGTTATTTAGTTGTTTATATGTGTTTGCCCTGTAATACTGATGTTTATAACAGAATAATATGAAACTTACTTATAAGATGTGATGAATTTGCGAATCAGGTTTCTGAGTCACAGTAGGGTTAATCCTGCACCAGCAAGTACAGACATCCTTTCCAGTCTTCTAGCTACATGATGAACAACAAAGATAACAACAGAAACATGTGCAGGATTCTCAGAAGGTGTGAGACCTTGGCATGATGCCACACACACGCACACACACACACACACACACACATACACATACACAATAGCAAGCTGTTTGTCACGCAGCATAGATGAGCTGTCATTAACTTTTCATCTCATCACCTCATGCACCGTCTTCTCCTGTTTTCAAACAACCCACCTCCTCCCCCCCTGCTCTCACCTTGTTTTTTCTCTCCCCTCCACCTCTTCCTCGTTCTCACCCTTCCACCTTTCCCTTCCACACCCTCAGTAATCAAACAGTTAATCATAATCCAGAGACTTTGCACTACACACAAGCCCTCTTTGTTTCAGTACGGCAAAACCCAGTTGAGCCCAGACAGAGAGAAAAATCTTAAGTCACGTTTGTGGTCAATTAAGATTTCAAATAATTTAAATGTGCTGTGCTGAAACGAGCTCTCCGCACTTCAAGTGAAAATCATCAAATGGCTTCGCCCCAGAGTAATCTGTAAGGGTTTAAGTGTTTAAGTGGGGGTGGCACATTAAAGCCTTTTTCATGCGTGCATGCATGTGTGTGTGTGTGTGTGTGCGCACACGCACATGCATGGCCAAACCTCAGTCCAAATCTTTACCAGTTATGAAGGAAGTCAGTCAAACATACATGCTGTGAGAACATTTGGCCCGGCTCCAAACTAAATATAGAAACACGCACATGTCCAGCCAGAGCAAATGTAGAAAATGCACCGCTTTCATCTTCTCACTTTGTGTGTGTGTAGAATGTGTTTTTTTTTTGTTTGTTTGTTTTTGTTTTTTCGGATGTGAAGATTGCTCTTTGTCATACAGTTGCATCAGTAGGGGCCGTATGAACAAGAGCAGGCAGGTTCAACCTTTAACTGTGCCACATGCAGTTCAGGGAAAACAAACAGTGAAACTGGCCATTTTCCCTCCACTGCAACACTTTACCTGCAATTACTGTTTCATAAGTTTATATTAAAAACAGTCAGTGTGGTGTGTCTGTTAACTTTACATGAGCAAAGACATCCTTTTCCAGTCTGGGAGTTTTTGACAGTGGGACAGTTTCTGTTTCTGTCAAATCTTAGTAAATGTTTCCCCCATCAGTAAGTGTGTAGATCCACACTAGAGAGGGGTGCAGCACACTAAAGACAGACAGAAACTAAACTCAAATCCTTAAGGAGAGAGACTAACTATTAAAAAGTCGCTCTTTCGCTTTCATCAACTGCAGCTGAACGGGATACTGGTACACTGGGTGCCTCTCAGATGCCTGATGAGTCTGGTGATGCCCTAGATGACTGAATGCCCTTTATTTAGTTTCAGTTTCAAAATGAAAAGCAGAACATCATCGCAGAAAGCAGGTAACTAGGAGAGTAACTGGTCATTTTCTGCTGCTGGTACAAAGGATCTGCTGAGTTGTTAGACTGTCTCGGCAAGTGGTACAACTTTAATTGAGTCCAGTTGAAGTACTGACCTGTGGTTCTCGTCCAGCTAAGATTTTTTTTTTGGATAGGATAGGATGTATGTGTACAACCATAGAGTTACCCAGCTGAACAAATATTAACATACTACACTTTTCAGTATTTCTGAATGTGCTGGCTTTTTATATTTATCTATGTGATTATTGATTACGAGCTTGTGATTGGCGATGTCCTTTTTTAGGGCGCGTAAAGTGAAATAGAAAGCAACCTCAAAACTGCAAGTGAAAGTGATCCTTCTCCAATCAATGAAGCCCACAGCATTTCCTTTGAGAGCAGAGAGAAAGAGAAAATGATCGTCCACCCCTCTCTCTCTCTCCTTCTCTCTCTGTCTGTCTGTCTTAACTTGTCCAGGACTTTATCCTGCTGTGTGTACCAGGAAATTGCCCCATTCTCCAGAGAAGACCACAAGTTTGTTTGTATCTCTGCCTCCTTCCCAACACAGCTAACCACACAAACCCACACACAGACACACGTGTAGCAGATAAACTCGCACACAAGCATTCATGGCCAGACGTGCACGGGTTCCCAGATGCACTCTCGCACACATGGCAGGTATGTGTAGATATGCTGATACCAGAGTGTGTGTGTATGTGTGTGTGTGTGTGTGTGTGTGTGTGTGTGTGTGTATTTTTAGAGCCTTGCTTGTATTGTTCTGCTGTGTACCAAAGCTTTGGGAGGTCTGATGACGAACCGCGAGGTCCTGCGACATGTTTCCTGTTTACACTGCTCTACACAATAACTACCCAGCTGACTCATTGTGTGTGTGCTGTACATGGCTGTACAGTGCTGTGCACTTGTGTGTGAGTTGCCTGTCTGTGTGTGTGTGTGTGTGTGTGTCTGCCTCAGTGATTTGCTGCACTGTTATGTTAAAGCCCTGAGCCTTGGTCCATATTCCATAATGCTAATTCAAAGAGAAAATATTATTTCTGAGATAACTGAGACTCTGGTGAGCAGAGCAGCAGTAGTGTCTGCCCTGCACGTGGAATGATAACATTCGCTGGTGAAATAGTATTCTATTATTATATGGATCAGCAGAAAAATAAACGACTGTGATATTACTGTCAGTCTGTGTAATAGTTAGGGTTAGTTCAGGTTAGCGTGGGGTTCGCTTGCCACAGAAATGCCTTGAGTAAAGAAACACGAAAATGTACCGAAATAAATACAACCAGTGGGGAAAAGGTTGGCTCAGGTCATTTCAGAGTCCACTGTAATAGACACACTAAAAATACACAGTAAACACGTTCTCTTATTTTTAGTATTAACCCCATGGTAGCTAAATAAATCTATTTAAAAACCTGTTTAATTCAGCAGATTTCTTCATGACTCTTTCCTATATTATATCTTCATCCCAGAACCTCAAGCTGGAAGTGGTTAACTAGGTGGCTAACTATTGCATGTTACTGTTTTTATGATTTTGTCCACTCTATAAGTGCGGTTACACTAAAGAACAGAAGCTCCTCTCAGTACAACACAGTACAGTTCAACAGTAGCAGAAACCACATCCTCCAAAATGGTCACTCACACACTCAATCATTTCGCCCTTAATTAAATGTAATTTCTTAAGAACATAAGCAATCTCCAGATATATATGGGTGAAGTTTAAAAAAAGACTCAAGAACATAGAAATCAGTCATCGTGATTGGTGTTTTGTCCTCCTCTCACGGCTGCTGATGTGATTCACTGCTGGGGCCGGTTTGGGAGTATGAACGATGTTGTCCAACAGAACACGGCCGAGCACAGGGTCAATATACAACGATGAAACCAAAAACAAATGGGGGACAGATTTGCCAGTCACACTGTCTCCAAAAAATGTCACAAGATACTTCTTTAAGTTACCAAGTTATCACTGGCTTTAGTGAGTGAACAACCTGATTTCAGAAAGAGGATTAAAGAAACCTCATTTCCCCAGTTAGATTTCTCCTGGAAAATGTTGGTTTATCTTTTGTGTTTGTGCGTAACAAGGTTTCAAATTAGCTTTTTCTAAGAATGCATTTGCACAACAAAAGACAACAGACAAGGAAAGTAGTGGAGCGGAGGGGCTGGATTTACAGTTATCAGGTTACTGAAGATACTTAGGTTACTCAAGTGAACCCAAGTAAACACGGTCAATGTGAGCGGAGGAGGTCGAAGGCACTACAGTAGCTACATTTTAGTCGAAAGAGAAGAGGACAGGGCGCTGTGTACCTTCTGCTGCTTCAAGGCTAACTGTTGCACACTGTACTGTATCTGCTTTGCTCCTCATTAGTCTGAAATCTCTACATGTGAGCACCAGTTGATACATGATAGTTAATAAAGCAGAAGGAGTGTGTGTCATCGTTTGCCTGTTTGTGTGTGAACTCTGTGGGAGAATCTAATCACAGAACCTGTACCTGGCTGGCCTGACACATTAAACACATGCACATGCTCAAGTGTGTCTGTGTGTATATTAGTCATCTCTTTAGCATTTCCAGGTCTCAGCGCCCTGACTGGACTGTTTCACTCAGATCTGAATAATGGGGCCAACAGATGCTTTATAAGCAACAGAGGAAGACTTTATTTATAATCATTTATACTGCACTTTGTCCTCTTTTTAAAAATAAAGTCTGTGGATGCAGCTGAAAATGCATCACCTCTGCCCTACACTCTCATAGGTCTCTGGTGTCACTGATTCATACACAGTATTATCTATTCGTACTGAAAATGTACAAAAACTCAAAAACCCACCTTGAACCCTTTCCTTTCCTTTCCTTTCCTTTCCTTTCCTTTCCTTTCCTTTCCTTTCCTTTCCTTCTCTAATGTCCCTCTCAACTCTAATTAGGTCTGACTCCATTTTGATTCCATAAAACAAGGACGTCTTTTAAGGCGACCCATCTGGAAGAACTTTAAATGTCGCTCCAACAATCTGCCAAAATGTCTTTATAGCGTCAAAGAAAAAAAAAAAAGTCACCAAATGAAAATCGAGCTGGTTCACAGGACCTGTAGAAGAAGTACTAATCAGCCGGAGATAATAAGAAACGACAAACTGAAGACATCTTAATGGAAAAAGTTTTGTTATTTAATTTTTGAAAGATTAAAAAAGGGAAAAAGTGAGAAAGGATTAAATAGATGTTGGCACTGCCTTTCAAATGAAGCTCAAATGAAGGAATAAATGAGTCAGGAGTGAAATATGGAAAGACTGGAGGAATGCTGAGATCAAGATGTTTGAGCCTGACATGACAGCCAAGTTGACATGAACGATCCCGCTCTTCCTCTGTTTATTGTTTTATGCGAGCCAGAGAATTAATCACCCCTCTGCAAACACACACACACACACACACACACACACACACACACACACACACACACATGCATGCTCCACTTTTAATTAGTTCAACTCAGAGTTTCAGTCTGCTGCGTGTCACGCGCCCGTGATGCTCGTTTGTCCCCTTTCTGGGCGCAGCGCATCGGAACAACACGTTGATCTGAGTGATGTCTTTAAGAGGAGCATCAGCAACCTGTGTGAGGACGGTGTCAGAGGTACGGGTGTTTAACTCAGCTCAAGTGTGCACTTATGAGGCACGCTCGGTCCAAGCCAAACAGTTGTGCAGGTTTTGATTTCAGACCTGCTGCAGCCTTTAATGGCTAAGTCAACAGCAGAGTATTACAGCTGCTGAATACTCCGGCTGCTTTCAAAGACAGAAAGGTGGACTCTTTACACACTAAACCTCTTGTGTGTGTGTGTGTGAGTGTGTTGAGGGATGTGGTGCAAGGAGACTGAATGAAAGCCTAGTGATATAGCGTTGTTTGGCCTAGATTGGAGTTTTGGTACCATGTAAAATCAAAGGTTGTTATGAAACATGCCGTAGCACATACTAGATTAAACCAAGACTGATGACACGCATTCAACTCTTCGTGTCTCCGCCAGACAGGGGAGTTTTTGAAGTTTCGTTTTTATTTTATTGTAGTTGTCTGATAGATGAGGGCTTTGATATTCATTAGCTGATGTGAAAAACCTCTTGGAGAAGTTCCAAATTGCTCGCGGCATCTTGCGCTTAAGTGCTTTTTGAAACACAAAACCCTCTCTGGCCTGAAGCAGAAAGTAGATTTGTTTTTTTGTATCAGTCATCTCCTCGCCTCGTCAGCACGTCAAGTCCCTGCCCTGGCAGCTGTCGCTCAGTTTGATGAGCTGTCTACCTGTGAAACAGGCGCTGGCCTCGGGGCTCTCACACAGCGTGGGTTAAAGAACCCAAGAGCCAAATGGGAGAAATCAAAAGTTGCACCTGTGTTTTGCACTGTTGTCGCTTGATGCACATTTAGCTTTTGCGTTTAAAGCTGTGCTTATATGTTCTGCACTGCAATATGAACAATGAATCAGTTGAGTATGTGTAACATTAATGCAATTATTCATTGTGTTCCCTCAGCTCGGTGTTGCAGACGGAAAGCAACAAGCTGCTGATCATACAGTAGTTGAGCATTTAGCAGCTAAGGAGCCAGATGTTTCCCTCTGGAACAGTAGCAGACCAAACAGAGAACTACAAAGAGAGTGAATAATGTACACAAACCCAGCTCGCCATGAATATTAAAGTTGCGTTGTGTCTGCTGCATGTGTGAATAGGCAGCTCTGTGCTAACACCCATTAGCCCTGGCTGAACTCCACTCTTTGCTCTAGTTGCTAATAATCTTTGAATTCCCATTGAGCTCACACTGTGTTTATAGCTCTGAGCTGTACACCACATATTCCTCTGTCATCATACCTGTTCTACACACCCTTACTAATAACTTATAGGACTTGTTACTGATGCAGGCCAGCTATGGCACCACTGGAAATTCATCTTTCACTGTCAGAACTGTGCTGGTGAATGCTGGTTCATACGGTCTAATAAGTGGTGTTTATAGCGCAGCAAGGCCCATAGAGAGGTCTACAGCTTGTAATATATTTCTAACAAAGAGGCTTTTAATGATTGTTGGACTGAGGGAACATTTGTGCACCATGTACTTGCATTAATACGCATGCACAGGACATAGCTGTATTAAAATTTATGGATGCACACACATTAGAGCTGGCATCTGAGCAAGAAGAATAAGACGAATAAAGGGGAAACAGGAGAACCGGCATTTTTGTGTATTCTGCCATGTTTAACTCAGATTCTCTGTACAAAGAGATACACACACCTAGTTTGAAGCGCCGCGCGACCGCGTTTCCATACCTACAGCATGCGCCCCTGTTTGCTTAAGTGTGTTTTCTTATGTATATATGGAAAGCAGACCTGTGTGATGGGGGCTCTCTGCAGTCCGGGGCACAGCTGGTTGTGTTTAGACTGTTTGTCATGTGCTGTAGTGTGGTCTGTGGAGCTAGAGCAACTGACAAAGAGATGCAAAGACAGACAGACAGTCAGACAGGTAAATATACTTTAAACGCATCCATTAACATGTCATACAATTTAGTAAGCTGTTTAAAACAGCATGGGGGACAGACTGAACCTGGTGCCCCCTAAAGGCTGGGAGCAGTAACGTAACTGATTTGGAAGATTTCAACTACAGACATCTTATCCATTTGTGTCACAAAGCTCAAACTACCTCGCTGGGGACTATAAAGAGTTTCAGACCATCTAATCTAATGTTTTCTAAATGCAGCGATTGTCCACTTCACTAAAAGCATTTGAATTATGCAAGTGTGGTTGAAATGTTTGGTCTTCTCTCTGTTTCGTGCAATTCGAGCAGAGTGCACTAATTACCATGCAGCCAGTCAAAAGGAACTGGAAGCTGGAAGCACACGATTTGGCACCCCTCTTCTATTTTCTCCTCATCTTGTAAACATCCCCTTCTTCCAGTGCTGTGATCAACCAAAACTGCAAACTAATGAAGTTCACATTGCCAATGTGATATTTACACATGAAGAAAATAACATAAGCAGTAATTTAGAGTCATGTTTCTTGCACTTGACAAATATTCACTCTTCAGCTGCCAAATGCTCCAGCCAGTAACTCGAGTTGCCGATCAGCTTTTTGTTGTACTGGAGAGGTAGCCTACAGTTGGTTCACCAGAACCCTTTTCACAAACCTACTGTGTGCTGTGAATGGAGAGCCTGAATCAAAACAGTAAAGTTGGAGGTTGTAAACCCAAAACAAAAAGCTGAAAGACAGTAAAATCTCCAACAACACTGCAGACTAAGGTGTAAATTCTCAAGCACGAGGGCCATACTGGTAAAGCAGCGCAGAAACTCATCACCTGCATCAGGTTTGGGTTGGGTCCAGACATAAAATGCAATGTTCCAATATATTATGTTGTTATTTCAGTTGCATGTTTTTTCTTCTGCATATAAATATCACGGGCACATGTGCTGACACACAGGGGATCAGTCAGAGATGCAGAGACATATGAATGCACACACAGAATCCTGTACGTTCACAGACAGTGAACGTACAGAGTAGCAGACAGGAGGGTCAGGTTCAGTGATGAGTAGAAATCCATTCCCTATTTCACCCAAACACAAGCCGGTACAGAATGTCCCTGGCTCATTGCCAGCAGGTGAATATAGAGACCGTCACACTCTCTTTCTGTAACGCTTCATGTTCCTCCCTCCACCCAACGCTCTCTTCCTCCTATCAAGCAACAGATGAATGGTTGACAGAGGAATGGAGGAAATATCCAGCAGCCAGATTCCCCGGCTTGTGTAGCTGCGATGCGTGTCTGGCTGCTCACATGCCCCCGCTGTACGTTACACTGTAAACATGGGGATGCGTATAGAGTTGTAAACATCTGCACATTCATTCTGTTGATGTACAGTTTTGCTGTAGGCAAAGCTGGAAGTGCACACTGACACAGACACACACACACACTTCAAACACACAGACCTGCACGTATGGACAGTAACATATGTAATAATTTATTCATACTACTGAGTGCCAACTCTTATATAACCCACTGAAGTAGTATCAGAGGGTAGTGGGTCATGCTGTAGAGCCCAACTGGAAGCAAACACACACACACACACACACACACACACACACGTGATGAATAAGGAAAGTCTCACAGCTACAAATGTTTTCTGGACCCTGTGTGTGTGGCTTGCAATAGAAACCTATGTATATAGAAAGAAAAACAAGTGCGTGAGACTCGATATGTGTGTGTTTGTGTGCAAGTGTGTGTGTGTGTGTGTTCTCCCCTAATGTACCCACAGGGCCTCTGACATGAACTCACAGGGGCAGTGTGAGGTTAACTCGTACAAGGCAGAATCCTCTCTCACCTAAGGCAACACTATCTCTCTCTCTCCCCTGTTTCTGACTCTCCCTCCTCCCTCACCTCACTCTCTCTCTCTTTCTCTGCTCAATCTTTTTGTTTATTTATTTTGTTTATTTCTGCAAGTCTTTCACTAATCAACCTAATGTTTTGTCTCTTGATTGGCCGCAATAATGAGGTCCGGAGGTCAACAATACAGATCCTTATCCCTCAATGCATGTGTGTGTGTGTGTGTGTGTGTGTGTGTATCCTGCTGTTATTGAGTAAATCCCTACTACATATGCTTCATGCTTTCAGTTTATATGCTAGAATATTGGCATAGTTTGTATTAGTAGTATTGCACACAGCCATGCACAAACACAAACGCACACACACACGCACACAGATTGATGGCCCTGTTAATGTGGTTGTGTGAAATAGAGGAGACTCAGGCAGGTCATTGCCTTCTGACACCCATCCATCAACACATGTCACTGGGGGAACATTGTAGCTGCTAAGTCAAACATACACTGTGCTGTTAATGCATGCATGCGTGTGTGTGTGTGTGTGTGTGTGTGTGTATGTATTCCTGAGCTATGAACTGAAACCTGCCTAACTTGTGGAGATGAATGAGTTTTGGAAAGTGCCACATAACCATATCAGAGTCTGCTCTTGCTCTATATCCATCATGTTTCTAATATATAATGACATGTTTATAATCGTTTTCTTTTTTAAATATATTTAACATCTGGGGGAAACAATTAAGGCATTAAGACTATTTTCAATTCTATTTTAATATTTACTTCTCACATGTATCTTCCATATGTATTTTGAAAGAATCATTCGTCCTCTCCACAGTGGCAATCAGCAGATCTTGCAGTGTAGTTGATGCTTCAACTACACTGTTGAAAATGAGGGACAGTCTTTTATGTAAAAATGCATTCTGGAGTTCAGCCAACATTAATATGAACCTTTAGTAGTGTGGCTGACGCACAGTAATAGTTGATAGGGGGAATGATTACAGTGATCCATAACTCTCTCAACATATGGCGCGTGTTCAACAATAATAGTAAAGTGTATTTGTTCGGCACCTTATAAAACAAATGTTACAAAGAGCAGGGATGCAAGAGCAACAGCAAGTCAGTAAAAACAGATGCACCATCAGTGATTAACACAACATAAAACAGATAAAGAGTGAAGCATATAAAAATACTTGAATTAAATACATTCAAATCCCTCAGAGGCCCCCAATTCTTTTTTTTTTTATATGTGTCATAGATTGAATGGTTAGACTAAATCAAGCAGAGTTCCAAAACACAAAATGCAGAGAAAAGGGCCAAACAGGGTCCAGGTACAAAAATCAGTCATAACAAGAAGTCAAAAAGGCAAGTCTGGGTAAGACACAGGCTGGAAAGTGGAACTAGTCTAACAATCTGACAAGGGTGTAATGGACAGTGAGTGTTTTTAAAGGGACAGGAAGTAACAGGTGAGTATAATTAGGCTGATTGCATAAAGCTGGATACTGGGAAAACAGAGGGACAGGAAGTGGAGCTGGGATCACGACAGTCTCTGTCTGATTGTTTCAACGTTGGGATGGGACAGTTTAGGAGTTGCCCCCTGTAGAGAGTGTTTAAGTTGTTCAAGTAAAAGTATGCAAATATAATCAGCAAAATGTACTTGAAGTCTCAAAAGTCAAACTAGCCCCTCCAGAAAAAGTCCCCTGTGAGTTGTATATTAATAGATATTACACATCTGTCATACAGTATATGTAATATGAGCCACAGTTACTAGTAATTCCACTAGTTTAAAAAGTGGAGTACAAAGTGAAAACAAAAGTAAAATAAAGGGCCCAACATGTAATCAAAATGTCAGACTGTACCTAAAAAATGATTTTAAGTTTGTCACAACTTCTACAAAAAAAGTAGTTCCAGCTCTAGTAATGCCTGCTACTGCACAGCATGAGCTCATCGTGGGTACTTCATGTTGAAACGCAGCTGTTGGACTAATCTAGTTTAGGAAAAGCTCTTGTCAAACGTGATGGGAGAAAGTATCAAGTCTCAGAGAATGAAATTACCAAAGGCAGCGTGATAAGAAAGCTCCAGCACTTTGCAGTGCTCCACAATTTCACCCTCAAACTTTATAACATCTTGAAAATAAAGTGAAATCAGACCTCCGATTGTGCTCAGATAAACATCACTGAGGATTTTTTTTAAACAGAAACTGATTCCAGTGCCTTCGAGCATGACTAAGTTATTACTGTCTTGACAGCATCCAGTGACACGGGAGTGAATAACAAACTCACAAAAACAGGAAATAAAGAGATTTGTGGTTGACATATCAGTTCATCACTGCCTGAAAAATCTTTGCCTTATTGAGGATCTGTGTGTGTTTGGATGTTGAGTGGGCTGTGAGTATCACTTCAGCTGAACACAAGGGATTGATCAAATGAGGCCAGCATGATCTTTCCATCTTTCACCATCCACACACACACACACACACACACACACACACACACATACAGTATGCTGGAGCTCCCTGAGCACTTGTTGTTCTACAGATTTCGCTGAGTGAGCACATAAAGTCTGGGAAAACTCCCTGAGCCAAGGACGAGTGGACTTTGAGAGTCATTATCACCTCCACATCTGCTGGTTTCACTCAAGTCGAGATTCCCGCAGCGCTAATACCTGTTAGATAACTTCGTGCACGAAGACAGAGAGAAAGCAGAAGAAGAGGAGAGGAGACGGGAGGGGAGGCAGGGGACGGGCTATCACTAGGGGGCAGTCTAATACAAAGCATGAGGAGCGTGTGATCTGGAATCGCTGGCAGTCTACTGGGACGTGGTTGTATGATGGTTGATCACACACAGACTTGTTGCTTGAAGCGCCGGACTTTTAAAATCCAGCTAGAAAACAATGGAACAGTCCAAACCTGAGAAGAAACAGCTCTCTTTTTGTTGATGCACACGATCATCACTTTGTAGCCGCCCACATTTTTCAAGCACATTTGAACACACACACACACACACACACACACATTTAGTCTCTAATAGTTCTGTTCAGCACTCATTAAGCCATTAGAAAGTGCAGGGCAACTGGAGAGCTGGAAAGGGGAAGTCTTTGGCCTTCAATATTCTCCAGTCTTTTACTCTTCACGGTTACATAAACAGCATCTGAGATAGTCAGCCACATCCTCCATATTAGATTCCATTGAATCTGCACATAATGGCTGTGGTGTGGCCGTGCTGCTCTAGGGTGGAGGTCTCTCTCCATCTCTCTCTCTCTCTGTTTCTCTAGGTTGGTGGGAGCCAGCGGCGATGCTGCTAAAGTGTCTGTTTAGCGGGGAAGCCAGCGCTCCTTGATGTGGGCTTCAGAGGAATGAGAGCTGCGGCCGCAAAAGGAGCTCCATGGAGCTGTTTCAGCAGGCTGTAACCTGAGTCAGAAAGCAACACCGGGCACCTCCAGCCGTGTTCGCTCACTGTGTTCGGGTTTTGCTTTCTATAAATGTTCACGTGTATGTTTGTGTGTGTGTGTAAACATGCTTGCAAAGTTTGCAGCATGCAAAGATGAATCAGTACACCATATAGTGTATCAGCATGCTTGTTTGTGTGAGTCTTTGTGTGTTGTTCCTGCAAGCATGTGCACACACGTATATACCACAGTACGTGTGTGTGTGTGTGTGTGTGTGTTTGTGCAGCTTAATGCACAGGGTAGTAGAAAAACACACACCATGTTACTGAATAGGTTTACACAAGTTAAGTATAACCAGTATATGATCTGATTGCATTAAAATGTGTTACACTGCACCCAGTGCTTGCATGCAAAGTGAATTTGTCACATATTCAATTATCAAACACTGTTCTTAGAACTTCTACTCTAGCTCTCCTTACTTGGAGGAACTCCCCAAACTACACACTTTAATTCAATAAGGACGGTAACGCACTTATAACACAGTGGCAGTAATTCTGCAGCAGTGATGTGATTAGCGATTCAAATGCAGTAATAGGAGTGCAACTGCCTCCAGTTTGACAGTACACCTTCTCACCCGTGGACCCCTCCTCTCAGGCCTGTTTTGACACTGTAGCCCTGTTGTCCAATGGTAAAGTGAGCTTTTTAAGCGCTCCGGATTCATTATGGCCATGGTAGAGGGGCTTGAATAAAGAAAAGGGGACTCTTAATAAAGCACCCTGGATTTAAGGATGTAATTAGGGGATTTTTGGGGACTATTTAAGTTTATTGTACTCATTCTCCTCAGTGGGACTCCCACAGTGGAAAGTCCCAATTATTCACCTGCTGCTGTTCCCCTTTCTGGGAAAAAAATGTAAAGACATTCTCATAATATGCTTCCTCTCTTTATCCAGATCTCCTCTGCTGTGAAGTTGGGGTTCTGTTGTTGTGTGTGTGATCAAACCAAACCTGGTCAGTCAAGACACTAACCCCAAAAATCTATGCACCCCAATACAGGGGCAGTAGTCTGGGATGAGAGGACACGCTACACATAGCCTCTTGTGTGTGTGTGTGTGTCTATGAGTTTGTTTGCACACACATGTTCCCAAGCCTTTTGGAACTGGTGTGAAGGAATCCATCTCCAGTGGTGAGCCCCCCCCCTCTACTCCACGTTCTTCTTTTGCCTCCCTTCTCTTCCCTTTTCGCCCTGTTCATCATATCACCCTTACACTAACTGCCCCAGAGAGAGACAGCTGCGGAAGACATTATGCTAAGCTGTGTGTGCGCAAGTGACAGAGGAAGACAAAAAAGAAAGGAGAATGAGAAGATGCGGGGGTGAGGGGGGGGTGGGGTGTGAGAGTCAGAGAAAGAGAGCATTCGACACAGCGGCAGCACGGACTGCTGAACTTTTGCCGACTTATATGTACGTGTTTCTACAGTCAACATTTGCATTTGATTGGAAAACAACCCCTATATAGCCCCTTCAACATATGTCCTGCAGATTTACGTCGGTTGATTAGTGAGGGGAAGCGGTGCGGTGGGGGGGGGGTCTCCCTTTTCTTTTCTACTCATTGCAAAGGATAGTCATTCTTCTGCATTTGAATATTTGACCAGAGCTGAGGGATATTTCACTTCCTGTGCATTGAACTGTATGGGTGGTGGGCTGACAGCTGATGGCTGGAGTTCAACCCTGATGTTTGTCTTTATGGTTATTTCACCACAATCTGAGGGGTCATTTCACCCACATTTTCAAAATTGCCTATTCATCATACTAAATTGTATTTCTTGGAAGATCTTGAAAAAAAAACCAAAACACTCGTATTCGCTCTGTCTTTAACATTTAAGCCTGCTGCTAGAATCAAAGCTCTCTCTGCCAATCATCTGTATTATTGTGGGCATGGGGGCTGGACAGTTGGGTTTCAATTCATGGAAAAACGTTTGGGTCCATCATCTGCTTGTGCACATGCGTGTATTCTTGTATATGCTTGTGTCATGTGTAAAGAGATGATTGCATGTAAAGGGAAATTCCAGTTTTGTACAATCTGGCTCTTATTTATGTAGCTTGAACCCCTGCTTCCCTCTGTAATAATAACATTTAGCTCAGCAGCTTCTCTGCTGAGGTGTGAGCAAGTAGTGACATCACTAAAAAGAAGTACGATGAGGAAAGAACTCAAGTGGTCCGATGATCAGACAACATACATATAAACAAATTCCTGTGTTAACTGTTTAAAGGAGAAAACAGCGGTTGCTGAAAGGCATAGGTCAAGTGGCAGGTCGAGTCTGTAGGCTACTTGTACGAGGATGTTTTCCATTCAAGAGGACCTGTGGGCATTTAGGTAGGAGGAGACAATCTGAATCCATATCTAAGGTAATTGTGAGAAGAGTAAAATACATTTTTGGAAGGGTTGGTCTTTAGCCACTTGTCTCTATTTCAACAAGTCCCCCAACCTTAATATCTCAGTCGGTTGTCGCTACACTTTCATACGAACCATAGGAGCGTCCCTTCAAATAGCGCTCCTATTCCAGGATAACGTCCTTCCTCTGTTCCTCGTCGTGTCATATATACTGCAGCTACTAGAAGTGCCTAGCTATAATATGTCACTGTTGATTGTACTTGCAGCTTGTTCTCCGTCTCAAGGTGTTAAATGGTGATGCCCTGTCAAGTCCTCTGGCGTCTCACACCTGTGCTAAGGTACCCGTTTGCATCGATATTTGCCTGCATTTTCCTGTAATGTAATTGCTGTCAGCGACGCCCGAGGACGCATTGCGTTTACACTACAAAAGAGATCTAATGCATCCCAGGCCACTTTGGCAAGTGAATGCGTCACAATCTGTTTTGGGGGCCATCAACACTTGTATTTAGTGCTGTCTGTATTTGATTAACCATATCAAACTGGAGGACAGTCTCATTTGTGTCTTGTTTAAGCAAACAGTCCAGTGCCACAGTGCACAGTGGATATTTGGAGCATAATTACCAACATTTTATATCTCGTCATCTTTAAATTTACCTACAAATCCAGCGGGTAACATAATCTATTCAGCAAAATTGTTTACAACTAGTCTGAATGCCTGAACGCTAATGTTTCTTGACCTGTCAGTCTTTATTGTATCAATGTCACCATGTTCCTATAGTCAGTATTTACCTTTGGTTAGTAAAGTTGTATCATGATTGGAAGAAATGATAGAGAAAACTAAACAAATAAGACTTATATTCTCAAAAATCCTTCAAATCCCCATCCATATGAATCTATTTGTATGTTTTTGCAGGCCTGAATGAGGGTCCCCCCCATGTGTGTTTTGCCGGAATAAGTCTACAGGACTGTACGTCTGTATGTGTCAATGAGTTTGCATTTAGTGGCAGGATTGTCTGAGTGTATTTGCAGAGTGTTAATCATTGTGTGAGTCAGTGTGTAGTTTGTGGCAGGACTGGATGTGGCTCCTTCATTAAAATGTTAACCAGGCCACATGGACAATGGCTGCACTGTTCGTCCTGCTGTCCTCTTCATGCTGAACTGTGTTTCTCTCACTGCTTTCCTCTCTCTCCCTCTCTCTCTCTCTCTCTCTCTCTATGCCCCCTTCATCTCCCTCTTTATCTTCTGAAACATCCATCAGCCTTGACTGTCGTTGAAACCGCTAGCCCACAAACGCAGACCCGTTTTTTTTTTTTTAGTTTTACCTTCAGTCTCTGACTTTTTTTTCTTACTCTCTTTTGTGTCGGTTTCTTTTTTTTCTATTCTGTGGTTTCTGTGTCAGTTCTCTTTAGTTTCAACCTGAACACATTTCAACTCTGTATGAACCAAGCGCTCATAAATTTGATTATGTTCAGGCACGCCAATGTCGCTGAGTTACCTTTGTGTTACATGAAGTGTGTGTACATGTATGTAAATGCACGCAGTCTTTTCACATGTGGAGAGGAAAATCAGGGTAGAATTCAAATTATACTGTATTTTTAGCCTATGTCACTGCAGTTAAGTCTATTTAACTCATAGTTAAGTCTGTTAGAGTAAGATTTATTGTTTAACGTTGCAGCAGCTACCATCAATTATGATTTCCTACGACTTCATATATTTACCTCATGCATTTAGCACTTTGATTAAAACAGAAATGTGTTGGGTGTGCTGCTATTTTAGTGATTTTATTGGGCAATTGACAACCAACCAGAACCAAGTATATTCTGTAATTGTGCTATACTGTTTCCAAATGATTACAATAGTACCATTAGCTATGTTATTAGTTGTCCATCTTGCTGCTGGTATGAAACTTACATCAGCTTCCTTATAAGCCATATCTGTAGGATCTGAGGTTAGAAACCATACAGTGTATTCAAATAATTAACCAGCTGCTGTCTGTAGATTTGTTTTTTTTTATTTGTTTTCCACAGATATGAGACCAGGATTAATCTTTTTATGAAACTCATGGCATGAAAATTATCCAAATGTCAAACTTCTTCCTTTGGGTGCATACAAACCCGTGCACATTCTGTACTGTGTATTTAGACTTGTAACTCCAGCATGTGTTCCAGCTCTGTGGTAATCAGTTCAATTCAACCGTGAGGCCTGGTATCTGTTTCACCTGTCCCCAAGGATCAGCACTGGGGTGCTAGGGCAGAGGCACGGGGTTAAGGGGTGAGGGTGGTTCTGGGAGCAAGTTGGTGTGTGGAGTGGGATATGGGAAACCCTCCAGAGACCAGCACTCTACATGTAGGGCTGTGCCGGGGATCAAAGTGCTCCTGACACCCGTGAATCCCATGGGCCGTGCAGCCCTGTATCTAAACGCCTGCCACACCAGCACCACCCCCACATTCCCAAGCTTCAAATCAGCTATCGATCACTGCAGAGAAACAGGTGGGGAGTTCTGCCTGTATTTTTGAGCCCTCTGTCTTTCAGCACTGCAGCTATCTTCTGGCTGTTGCCACATTAAAAACGAGGAGACACTTCTTTCCTTTTAACCACTATTTCCTCTGAAAGAGAGAGAGAGGAAATCTTTGCAATTTAAGCCCTGGCGCTCAAACACACATCCACACACAAATTGACACCCAGATTAATGTTTCTTTGGGAATCACAGCAGATTTGACCTTTGACCTTGTTGCCACAGTTACACAAACAATTATGTAAACCATAATTACACTTCAAAACACACATCAGCGGCTCATGTGGGAAGACACTTCATGACCACAGGAAGGTAAAGGGGATTAAAGAGGAAGTGATGTCATTACTTACTGTCACGATTCCAGTGTTAGAATAGTGTTGGCGGAAAGTGCATCAACTTCGATGGGGATGGGGGGCGGGCACTCTCACGTGGCTGTTTTTCTTCTCTCTCTCTCTAGCACATACACGCACAAACACTCACACACACAACACACACACACACACACACACACACACAGACAAACTCCTCAGTCACCTACATTTCCACTTTGCAAATTACAGCCTGAATTACGGCCACCACCAATCATGGCATGCATCTGTCACCAGCACGCCAATCATGGGTCTCCGGGGTGCTTGTCGCCGTGCAGGGCGGTCGAGGCAGGCTTAAGGTGGTCATTTTCTGCTGAAGCCTGTAGTTAAAGTCCATGGGAACAGGAGGTCGGCCATTTTGGCGCCCTGCAGACCCTGACAGAACTGGCATAAAACTGTACTACACATTACCATCTCATTTTATCATAAATACTTGTTTTGCTGAATGCACCCTGAGGAGACATTTATCGCTGGCAGGTTTTATGGCAGCAACTGGTCTGAAATTTCAAAGTGGTACATGCCAGATTTTACATGGGACCTCTCAAAATAGTTAGTTTTGCAAACCTGTTATGTGTGTGATTCACCCGCAAACTATGATGGAACTTTTTCAAGCTGTTTGTGGAGTACATGGGACTGGATTACAGTCTTATTGTTCTATGGCAAAGCCGGCGAAAAAAAAAAAAGCACTGTTCTTTTTAACGTTGTAAAAGAGGCCCTGGTGTCATGGTGTGACAGTTGACTCAAAGGCAACTAGAAAACATCATAAAACCAACCACAAGACAAGAGTTGATTTGGCCTTGTCTTGGTTGTCTTTGAAACTTGTCCACTGAGTATAAATAGTCTTGAGTAATGATGACATTATGGCTGCAGATTACAGCATGCGTTGCAAACGTGCATTCTGAGTTTAACTTCCCTGACCTTGAGTGCGTGACGCATTCTGTCAGGAACCGGTGTACACAAGCGCGCTGGGATGAGGTTCCTTATGTAATCCCCAGTGTGCGTGATGGATCCATCCCTCGTGGTGACTTACCTCACAAGCTCACAACTCGCAGGAAATTAAAGAGCATCCAAAGATGTGTGTGTGTGTGTCATTTCAAAGGAGACCAAGTGTAAGAGCAAGTGTGTTTTTGAGTGTGTGCATTGGTTTGCTAATGTTTGTGTGAGTGTGTGTGCGCCTGTGAATAAAGTGACTGATGCTCAGCGGTTTGTGCATTGTGTTCGTGTATGTGTGTGTGTTCGTGTGTGTGTGTGTGTGTGTGTGTGTGTGTGTGTGAGTGTGCGCTCAGTCTGGGACTGTCTGTCTTCTGTGTGTGTTAATGTGTGTGTTTGTGTGTGCGTGTCCTCCTAATCACAGTCTTTAAGGTTGTGTGATCACAGGCCTCAGTGAGCAAACCCAACCAAACTACTGACTGACAGACACACACTCTCCTAAACACACATAAACCACATGCACATATGTTTCGACAAGTACACACACTATTGTTAGGCATACTTCAACTGTCACTATTAAACCCAATTTCTCTTGCGCGCACATACTCGTACAGTCACGCAAGCAAATGCGCAAAATCACACACACACACACTGTTTTCAACGCTGGTGGGAACCTGCCAACCTGGAGAAGATGGAAAGAGTAGGGGGATATGGTGTGAGTGTGTGTGTGTGTGTGTTGTAGAGAGTCATCTTTACTGAGATTAGTAACCCTAAATACGTCTAATTAGAGAGGTGTCGTGTCACTGCTGTTGAAAAGTGGTTTGCTGCGAGGTCCAATGACAGACTAGGATCCTCCTGGGTGTCTTGTGGAGGGACACGTTATGATAGGGATGTGGTGCACTGTATGTACGTCCCTTGCTGTCATGTGGCTCAGCTCAGGGAAACACTGTGTGCTTACGTGTGTGTGGTGGGGGGGGGGTGCTTCTGTGTGTGGTGAAGTTTTGTGTACAGAGTTGTAGACAGAAGTTAGAAAGAGTTTGCTTGTTCTTCTGCGTTAACATCAGAGGTATCCAAGGCGCAGGACATATCTCTGTGTCCACAAGTTGATTGATTATTCGATCATAGTATGATGATGACATTAGTCTTCATGGTTGTCGCTAGGCGGCCTGTAGACAGCGACGCAGTGATGGAATGTTTTGCTGAGTGCAGGCTCTGAGGTCAGGGGTGAGGTGCTGGGAGTGTTTGTGTTAGGGGAAGGTCTGGATAGGGTCAGAGGGTAAGCCACGGGGTAAAGGGAGTGGGTCCAGCTGATATTGGGTGTTGTTTGATGTTTGAAGATGTGTGTGTTTTTTGGTGGGGGGGGTTGGTGGTAGATGGGGTGACTGGTGAGTTTGAACATGACTGATGATGATAGTGTTTTTACCTGCGTTATAATGCTGTGTACGTACTTGTCAATGGCTGGAGATGCAATATGGCGAATACACATATTCATGCATGTGTTGCTGTCAGCAGGTCAGTGAGATAACCACTGACCTGCTGTCAGATCCTGTCAAGTGGCTGACCTGTCACTCTAACTTGCAGGCCCCGCCCCCCACTCCAATTAACACTGCAGACTGACAGTGTTGAATCGTGAGGCATCTGGATCATGTCTCACACACACACACACACACACACACATACAAACATTTGATTACACACACTTGAAGCACACCATACTGATTCCACTTATCAAAGCTTTCATGCTCAGTTTTCTCAGATTAAAACGTCCACTGTTTCTTTTCCCTTCACCTCAGCGCATATTTAACCTGGATTTTTTTTTTCCTCAGATATCTGATCCAAATCTGAATATAGATCAGCTCCCATTCCAACTCTTTATCCTCCTCAGCTGTTGTGTGTGTTTCTGATCAGATCCTCTTCTCTTCTTTGACGTCAGTGAGGGCTGCTCCCCTCGGGTTACATTCAAACACAAATGCAGATTTGCACCTGGGAGACACCCAGCACAAGCCACAGTCCTGCGCGGTGTCTGCCTCTCCACAGGAAGTGCTGCAGAGTGAGTGCCTTTCCCATCAGCACCTCTGCAGTGGCTGCAGAGATCTAATCTATTATCGTTTAAATGTTTCCACTAATAAAATAATTTCTCTGGCTGTCATATCACACCATGGTTGCCCTGTGCTCTGCCTCGATGTGTTTTTGATCTGATTCCGTCTCCTTCCTTGACGTCAGCGCTGCCCAACTGTTTATTTTCGTGCAAATCCCAGTTTATACGACTCCAATATGGAACAAATGAGAGCTAAGGAGATCTGCAGATCTGGGGAAGAAACCCAGAGAGACCTCCGGATACCTGCTGGCAAACGTTTTCACACTCTACTCCTCCTAAATAGATGCACAGACAGGTGGCTGGTCGGGAAATGAAATAAAATACAGTGCAGCATAATGCAGTAAAATAAAATCAACTGGCAACAAAAAAGACAGAGAGGTACTAATCCAACTACAGAATGATGTTGTTATAATTTATAGGACAACTGCTTATTTAGTTGCTTCTTTATTAAATTAATTTACTGTTGCTAAGCAGAGATGTCCCAAGCTAATCATGGTATAATTTAAAGGGCCGGTACCTGCAAAAATAGGGATCAGAGCCTTTCTCTATTCAACTCTGAAGTATGACTGTATTTATACTTACCCAGACCTGTCTTCTAAAATTATGTTCCTATGCAAAAAAACTGCAAATATGTTGCATCACTTTGGCCAAAGTTAGACACATAATGATTTTGTTAAGTTTAATAAACACACTTGGCCTCATACCCAACCAGTGCCTAGAAAACCAGTACACAGGTATATCATATGGGCAATATGCATCTGTGCACCAAATATCACATCAGTTATTGCTGTACCTAACAGGATAAGACCAGTACAGAATTTAATGTAGCACCACGAAATACCACCAAATTAGGTGGAATGGATTGGACTGACTGGGACAGTTGAAAATGGCATATTTGCATATCTAGCATATTTGTTGAGATGTTCCACTCTCGCCATGCAGATAGTAGGATGAATTGTCTTACATGAGATGCCAATAAATTTGATCAAATAGATGCAGGGGCAACTTTCAGATGCTACTACACCCTTGTCATATAGGAAAAATGTTTGATTCCCAAGCCCCATGTCTGGTTAGGTCTATGCAACAAAAGCACGTAGGTTAAGGAGACTTTGGCTTGGCTGACTTGTTCGAAGTCGCTGACATTAAGCCAGACTATGATCTTTCTCTAACCTTAACCAAGTTCTGTGCATGTCTAATTATAACCTTAAAAAAGTTTAAATACTTTTATTTTGTCAGAAACTTCTGTTGTCTGGCAACATTTTACTGATCTCATACTGATGTGATCATATCATTTACATACTTTGACAGCATATTCTCATCATGTCAGAACAGAGTCACACATCAAGTGTAGTGAAGCAGTTTTGGTAAAAAAAATATAAAACGTTAATAAACTCTTCAAAAATCATTACACAGTTTTTCACACAAACCTACATTATGCAACAGTCTGATATTACATGAGCTTGAGGTATAAAGATCAGTCTGTGTATACACAGAAAAAGTGTATACACTCTGCTCCGCAGACAAAGAGCAAGCTTAACTGGATTTAAAAGGATTTACCTTCCACCTCAGCCCTGTCCACTCATATTAAAGTACTGCAGATACGAACCCAGACAGAGGAGAAGAAGCAGATTTATTGAACGCATGTGGAAAATTTATACACATCAAGGTGCATTTAGAGGCCTTTCTGGCTGTGTTTACATGTAGTTGTGTATACACACTACACAACGTTGCTTTTGTCAGCAGTTACATTATGCAAACCATAGCTGATCTGATCACATAGAAGATTCAGCTACTAATTTGTCTAAACAAATGAGGGTCGCTGCACTGATGTAGCCTCCATAACCCAGATACACACACAGGTTGTACATGAATGCATACATGTCTCTCTCTAACATGCACACTCTTTCTGTCCCACTCTAAATGCATGGCCCCTCACCCCTTACAGGCCACTGTGAGTCAACTAGCCCCAGGGTTGCAGTGATTGATGACTTCAGCTATGGCCAGGCTGCAACCACAGACACATACAAACACACATTACTCACAAGATAAGCAAATGGTCTGCAAGCCGCCAATGGCCCTAAGTGCTCCACAAACACAGGTAACACTGGCCTTGTTTCAAAAGGGTTCATTACCTAACCACAGCTGGCTACCTTTATGGATCAACAGGGGCAATATGCTGGTCTGCTTTCATCTCTTGATGATCAAATCACTGGCTCACTTTTCACCAGCATCTCTGTGATGCCCCCTGGCCATGACACTCAGAGTGATGGAAAATAACACTGTGAAATAATATGAGTGCACTGCCAGAAACATCAGCTGTTGTATGTACTGGTTTGTGGAGGTGGAGAAGGTGTAGACTTACTGTACGGCACATTACGGGTAGTGTGTCAACGGGTGCAGGCATGACTAGCATATCACACGGGGAGAACCAGTTTAGTGTTCCTGCTTGTAATCTCTGCTCTGATGATGCAACGTCTCTGACAGGTCTGTTCCACTACTGAGGTGTACAGGGGGGTTTACAGGCCCGGATGTTAAGGAAAGCAGGATTTTTTTTTTACATTACTGTGAAATTAAAAAGGATTCGAAGGAAATAGCTAATTTAAGTGCATTTTTCTGATTTTCTGAGAGAACCACTCTGATTGGCTGTTCAGCTTACTAAGCACAACAAGACAAAAGGACGTCAATGCTATTTACAACTTCTTATTGGGACATATTTTTGGTTAGAAGTAGCATTAAAGCGTCTACGGCGGTGTGCAGTGAAAAAAGTAAGCAAATGAGGCCAAATGCTGTGTTTTCTATCGGCGGTCCTATGTCTTCTTCTGTTTTCCCTCTTTCAACGCTGAATGCAGACTTCTGCCACCTGCTGGTAAACAGAGTTATTTCGCAGAGCCGCTTTCTGGCCTCAAGACAACTTGGGGCGATGCACCGGTCGCCTCTAGTCCCAGTGACATGTTTACATTCAAATGACAAACCTGTCTTTTGGCCGTGGTCTGGTGACGCTACAGATGGTTCCCAGAGAGAAGAGGTCAGGGCAAATGACTGGGTCAAGAAACACTGGACAATGACATGGGAGACCACTGTTTTTTTTTTTTCATTTCAGACTGACAGTCAATGTTGTTTCTCTCAAAGCATTGTCATCATCATTCCATAACCTAAAACATATGTTTAACTTTGACAAAGAAGTACACCAAAGTCAACAGTCTAATTTCAGTCATTTGAAACCATACCATTATCTTTCCGTCTTTCCCATAAATAAACCCAGTCACCTTTGTGTCTACCTGACCAAGCATTACCACATTATAATGCAATGTAAGGCTGATATTGTGTGATGTGTTGTGATCCGCCTGCAATCCAAGCTGACTACAGTACCTGATATCCACAAAGAAGCAAGACAGATTTTTTGTTGAATATGCCTCTGAACTAAGGGACGACAGTTGTCACAGGCCTGAAGTCCGATATATAGCACCCTGGGCTCTGTTTAGAGTCCTCTCTTCCAATCTCCTCCATCACTTACTTGTGCAACAGGTCAGAGCAGACAGATGAAAGAATCGTCCACAGCGGGCCCTGGCTCCAGCCCCCCTCCATTCATCACAATCAACACCAGCAGTCGGCCCAATTAGGCCCCCGGAACACTCAGGGCCACAGCTTGATTGTTAACACTGTGAAAACACAGAGAAAAGTAGGGGGTGGTTGTGGGGCGATGATGGGATGCTGAGAGCTTAGGGGGAGTTGGGGAGAGATGGAGGGGAAAAGGGGGAGGGAGGTCAGATAGCTGGCGGCCCCATTTCCTCCCTAATGGCCTCCAAACGATGGAATATGAGGGAATGTTGCCCCGTAAAGCAGGTGACCCAGAGGAAAAGGGGGGCAACCACACCCACCTCTGAACCCGCATTAGATTTGAACAATACACACACACACACAGACACACACACACACACACACACACACCTGCACACAAGCCATGAAGAGACAGAAATGGATGGTCATGCATGAGCGTAATTATGCATACAAGGCCCGTTAAAAGCGCTCTCGAGGGAAAGCCAGAAACAGAAATTATGAGCAAAAGTATGCCAAGGAGATGTTGTTCTTACACATAATCACGCTTGTAACACACACACACACACACTTATTTTCAAGCATTCCCATAACCCCCACCACCACTTATCACTGATTTTTCTCAGTTCCCTAATTGAAAGGCTATTAAATCGCTGCAGTGCACATGGCTGTGCAGATCAAGTTTCCAACTGTACTTTACGGTACAGCCATGCAGCATTTTGTACTTATTTGAAGAGATACATGTAGCAAGTGTTGTTGCAGAACATCCACAGATTAACCAAACAGTCATTTCTTTAGTGGAGCATTGCATGTCTGTGGTTCAAAAATGTGTGGAGAGGGAATTCTCACTCACTTTGCATGATTCCCATCATAATTTGAGTTGATGTGCTGTATAGTACGATCTGAGTCATTTGATTAGCTGCATTTTTTGGCTTTTTTTTTTTTTTTTGACATTTGACATTTTGCTTTGCCAGTTGATATACACAAGACATTTTTTGGCACTGATTGTACAACTCTCTGGAACTCTACTATTCTTTACTTCGATGTCTTGATGATGATGGTGAAGAATCTATCACACTGGTCCAAAATCTCCCACATCTGCTGACTGTGAAGGAGGTCCTATGCATTTTATGTATTACTGTGTCACCTGCCCCATATATAGAGTTATGTCATAAAAATTGAATAATAGAATAAAAAATTGTGTTTAGTTGGGTAGATAACAGCTAAACCCGACCCTCCTTGTCTATATGTAATTTGTAAGGAGCAGCCGCCCACTTTAATTACGTGTTTAATCAGGTTAGTGTCCGCTGAATGCTTTTGTTGTAACTTGATCAGGTGTGAACTGAACAACAGTGGGAGTGACCTGCACAGGTACTGCTCTGATAAGATTGTTTTCTCTAATCATTAGAGACATTGCCCAGAGCTGCAGCCAACTTGCATTACTCCAATCATTGTAAGATATTCTAGTCGTGCATTAAAATAATTAGACAAAAAACTGTGTGTAGCTTTGGCCATTTGTGGTGGCCGGTCTTGCGGATTTGCTCAGTTCTGATGACACGGGGTGTATGAGCTGTGACACACTGCTCTCTGGTTAGCTCATTGACTGAGTCAAGGTCTGTTTTGAACCGTTTTTCTCCAGCGTCCTTGCTGCATCTGCCAAGCTCTAAGCAAAACCTGCTGTTCCTACCATTTCTGGTAATATAATCTCACTTCATTTGAGTTAATAAGTGAAACCAACTGGGTTCTCTCCCTGTTCTCTGTTTGTATGAGTGCGTGGGTGTGTGAGTGTGTGTGGGTGGGAGCTGGCATGCAGTGCACACTGTATTATGGTATAATATAATCATTTTTTTATATTATGCACTATGTATGTGTGCAATGCATGCATATTAGGTTATATACGTATATCTCAAACAAATCTTCTCAGCCTAGATTTTGATGGAGATATCGACGTCCTGTGGTGGTCTAAATGCAGTTTCCCCCTCAAAATATCTGGTATAAACATTGACCTGAATGTGTTTCTTCCCCCGCATGTGCGTGAGTGCATATGTAACTGTGGTTATTAAGTAATAAATGTCGACCAGATGTCCTATTTTTAGCTGCGCTCCTCTCTCCACAGTGAGGGCACCCTCGCAGTGAGGCCCTGTGTTTGTCCCCGGGCTGCAATTCAAATTCATCTCTTTACGTTGGTCTCTTCCTCTGTCGCTCCTTCCGCACCTCCTCCCCCCTCCACCTCTGGAGCTGAAAAGGCTGCGTTTTCCTGCAGAGGGGGATCAGGGGTGGCAGCGGAGTGCCCAAGCCTGCTGTTGAGAAGGGCTGGGGGGATGTGACGGATGAGAGAACCTGTTTGGTGAAAAGGAGAATGGATGCGCGGGTGTAGCTTATACCCCTATGCTCTATACAATACAGCGTAACCAGCTCCTGCCATGCCCATACCCGCAGACAGCCGTGTCTGACGGGCCTGACAACAATACTAAAGGTGTGGAATTGCAATTGTGAGGGGGGATTTTCTGTGCTCGTCACGCTCTCTGTGCGCGAGGCACGGGGAGCGTGACGAGCGTGTCTGTGCATGTGTGTGTTCAGAAAGCTCGCGTGAAACCTCCACTATATGGGTTTGAACCCACTATAACAAACATATACAATCAAACCAGCTGTACAAGTCAGTTTGGAAGGCTGCCAAACATTTATGGTAAAACTCCCTCCACCCATGGAACATGTACAGACACACACACACACACACACACACACACACACACACACACACACACACACACACAGGATGTACGGTACTGTATGTATACAGAAAGACTGACATGACACGCTAAGGGGTTAAAGGGGGATAATAATTTGCTATTAAAAACGAAGAGAAGGGCATGCAAACAGTGTTCCCTGGGAGACTCTCCTGGTTTTTGCTCCACTATGTGTGCGTGTGTTTGTGTGTGTGTGCGTCTGTGTTCATGAATTCCTTCACATTCCTGGGGATCAGTGTTAGGAAGCTCAGTGTCCTGCCAGCTGTGGGAAGATTTAATGCATCTGACACTCACTGCAGCACTACTTTTACATAGTACTGAGGCAGCTCTAGCACTTCCTCTGGTTTTCCCTTCTTGCACCTGGAGCTAGGAACCATTCAACCTCAAGCTCAAGGGCACTTCACCAGGCCTCTTGAGGTTGATGTAATTTGAGTGTGTCTTCAGGCATTTTCTCTGTGTGGGCGTACATATGTGCGCGCAAATTACGTAGATAATTGAGCCCAACAAGCTACAGGCAAAAGCTGAGGCGCTACACCACTCACCTGAGGTGTGAATCCCTTTCTCCACGCAAGTGAATAAGTGAGTGGAACACTAATGATCAGTTGGGATTCAAATGATTAAGTTGCAGCAATTTGCAGCTGCATTTAAAGCAGTAAAAACTTCACCGGTGGGCCAATTTCCAATTGAGGAGAGGGGCTCCACAAGCACTCCATGAGGAGAAATCCACTCCATAAAAGAATTAGCATGTTACTGCGAGCTTTTCAGTGTACTATACAATCCAGATGTGTGAGCATGACAAAAGTGAGTTATAAACAAACGGAGCGTTTTGGACTGAAGTTACATAAAAAGAAAAAAATACAGTTGCAGTGACTCTTAAAATGTCAGTAGGTGAATGCCTGAAGGCACTTTCCTCAATGCACCACTGTTAGTGGATGAAAGGTTAATATTACAGGCTAGAGCCAGAATAAGAACCACCGTGTATGACATAATAGATGTATATTGCAGTATGGTACCTGGGGGTATTGTTAAACAATATCAAACATATGACAAGGTTTATGAGGCCTGAATGTGCATAACGTGCATGAATATGATTTCCAAGAAACTGAGCCTCAAATATGAAAAGTTGATTTTCCCACCGATGCAATGAAAAATTATTTTTGGAATGAAACGGTCCATTTTGGAAGCTTGTCACGGGCTCTAGGAAAGTTCTAAGAAATTATCTCGGTGAACAAACAAACCACACTAATGTCTTAACATCATCCAAAACACTTCGGTCAGTATGTCTGCAAATTTTTGTCAACAAAATGTTTTTTTTTATTGGAGCAAAATAACATAAAAGGTTCCAGTAAATACACTCACCCCTGACCACCAGCCCAGCACCTCTTCAAAACAACTCTATCCACATGAAAGAAGACAGTGACTGGAACGTCTCACTCCACAGTGGAAGCAGAGGAAACTGACCCCTGACCCCTGACCTTTGTCCTTTGGTTAAAGCAGAGGTTGTCTCTTGGGGTTTGTTTTCAAAATAAAAACACATACAAGTTAATTAGCATAGTCACATAATCACAACATTTGTTGCATGTATGCAACAACTACACAAACTATAAACTGCAACATCTCTGGTTGGATTTGGTCGGCTACCTTTAATGCATGACCCACCCTCTCGTTTGTGTTTTTTAAAAATAAAGAGGTTGAAAAGATTTTAGCCCAGATTCAGCCTACGCACATTCCATATTTTCTAAAGTTTCTCTGCTGGAAACAATCAAAAGTCTTCTCTCAAACACTTTCTTTTCAAACTAATAAATATGGTTTCAAGAATTTCCAAGAAAAATCAGGGGAGAACGTGTAGCAACACACAAATAACTCATTAATGGCTACAGTCTGTGCATGAACTTAAGAGTAAATGACATAATTGAATAGGAACTCATACATTAGTGGGGAAAATTTCATTTGGATCAATGGAAGGTATTGATGTCAACATTAATGGCTGGGCAGACTGTTTTAACCCAGTTTGTGATGGAAGGGGGTGGGGGGAGTTGAGAGAAGAGTCAGCCCAGTGTAGAGGCTCTTTGTCTGGGATGGACTACAGAGATGCAAGCCGTGGCCTGGTTCTGGGATCTGGAGGTTGGCCAGGGCTTGAGGGGGAGCCAAGAGTGCAGAAGTGGCCGATCGGTCGCACACTGACACAAAGAGGCCTTTCTCTGGACCACAGGTCTGCAGCGGCCCGGGACTCGCACAGGGGACATCAGACTACAAAAGACAGACTGACACACTCATGCACAAGGACAGTGAATACCCACACACACACACACACATACAAACAGATATCGGGGACATGTTGCTGTTGCATTTTCCAAAAAAGTTTTCTACTTTTGGTTCTTTTCAGATTTTCACTTACAGCTAACTTTTGAAAAATATTTTTACTAGAAACATGTTTCAAAATGTATCTTTATATAAAGTGCTGTTGACCACTGCTCTCATCCAGATAAATTAAACAGCAGTGCAGGGATATTGGTTTTAATCAGTCAGAGAATTTAAATTATTTAGAATTGATTCATTCCTGAAGGACTGCGCAGAGCATGAGTAGAAGACAATAGCAGAGCAAGGAGAGAGAGGCCTGGGTGGTATACATGTCTGCATGTGCATGTGTGTGTGTGCCTTCTCTCCCTTTTTTCAATGTTATGTAACACACTGATTTATCTGGCTTAGAAACACATTTTTTGAGGGGAACTTCTATTTTTCTTTCCTCCCAAGCTGCCAACCCCCAACCCTTGTCATCCTGCAGCTTGTAAATGGGGGTGAGCTCTGGTCTGGGTTAAGCACACCCAGCCGTCCTGACCAGTTAATAAAGCTTAATTAGCTTGATTAAAGCCTAATTAGGAGCTGGCGGTAAAGGGAGAGCGGTCCCTGTAAAGATGACCTTTGACCTTTGAGCTTTAGCCTTTTTCCCTTTAGATCACAGCAACCTGGGACGAAGCACTAAAAGATCCAGGCGGCTGTACATGCACGTGTGTGTGTGTGTGTGTGTGTGTGTAGGTGGAAAAGTAATAACTGTGCTTTGTTGACACAAAGCAGCCTTGGTCTCCATGTTGTTTTAACATGAAGACAAAGCTCGCACACACACACACATACACACACACACACACTTGCACATTAAACTCATTCAGTTTTTGGTAATGTATTCTAATACAGCTCATTAGAGAACATTTAAAGGATCATTCAGACAAACTGTTTCCATGTGTTAATTACATAGCACGGTCCAATCTGTGATATTGAACATGAAAACCTCCAAATACAACGATTGTAAAAGCTCAACACAAGATACATTTTAAGGTTCCACCTTTAAAGTGAAGAGTGAAGCTGTTAATTGCTTATATTATCTCTGTTCATCTACATTTCTACATTTGCTAACTCTAACCCTATAAAACCTACACTAGAAGGAGACTGACCTTGATGCTTCCTGTTGGAGAATTGTGCCATTGCAGAAAGAAAATAGTCAAAGGCAGTGAAGTGAAATAATGTGTAAGGGAATATGGCCAGTTGTGCAATGTAAATACAGTGACGGGAAACATGTACAGTGGATAAGTTATTGTATCCACAGCAGAATCAAAGGAACTGGAAGATGGAGGCCAGTGGGCTGCAGGCCAGGCAGATTTGAAATATATCCATCAATCTGACAAAATGTAGGAAACAGCTGAACGTGTGCTGGAGAAGAGGAATAAGAAAAAACAGCACCACTGACAGGTCTCCACTGAAGTGAGTGCAATAGAAATGTTTCTGAGGCAGCAAATGACTGAATACAAGAAGAATCTGTGCAGCCTGTCTCCAATATAAATACATCAGATCCCTGCTAGCTCCTGAAGTATTGTGATTTCTGGTTGAGGAATCATTTAAATGGATACAGCTCATTCTCTAAGGACTATTAATATCTGTACAGTTCATGCCATTTCATACAATCCTTGAAATGACTGACAATAACATTACACACAGACATGTATGCTGCATACAGTAGCCCTGTACTGTGTGTGTGTGTGTGTGTGTGTGTGTGTGTGTGTGTGTGTGTGTGTGTGTGTGTGTGTGTGTGTGTGTGTGTGTGTGTGTGTGTGTGTGAGAGCACTAGAAGACATATCCATGTAATGACTGAGGTCAAACTTGCCCGGGGGTGATCTGCAAAGCGACAGTTGAACCACTCCACTTGTGTGTGTGTGTGTGTGCATGTCTGTGTCTGAGTATGTGTGTGTTTTATAGCCTGTGAAATGAAGATAGGGGGTAAGGTGATGCAGGGAGGGACAACGGGGTCATGAGATAATCAACCCGCGATCAGCTCCACCCTCTGACACATACCCACACACAAACATGCACACACACTGTCTCTCCTGGGCCTGAGATAACCGAGTGAAGGGGTCAGAGGTCGGGGCCCAGGCTCATATGGAACACATGGAAGGGATAAAGAGGCTCTGGATTCCATAAAGCATGAGCAGGGACTGACTTATTTATGACTGCACGGAACACATCACAACCCCACTCCCTCCTTTCCTGTCCAATCCACTCCCTCATTGACGGAAAGAGGGATTTGGTGAGAAAGTGAAAGAGAAGGAAGGGCCGAGAAAAAAAAAAAAAACCCTCTGTAATTGCTGTCCAGAATCCATCTCAAAGGCTCTCTGAAGGGGGCTCAAACTTTCCCTCAAGACTGAAAAAAGAGGCAAATTTTTAAACAGTCAAACATTGTCAGCCGCAAAACTGAAGCAGTAAAGAAAAGCCACGTGAGAGCTGGCGCACTAAAACAGCAGGATATTGTGACAGGCAGTGGTTTTGATTTAGACCACAGAGACTAATGGCGCGCTGTTTGCCTGCTAAAAGGCGCACGGTCTGTGTTTGGCACACATTAAGTCACTGCACGGACAGACATATAAACACAGATTGGCCTCGCATGCTGTGTTTGTTACACATCCACCTGCACATAAGCAGGGATTGTTCTTTACTTTCAACCCTAACTACCATCTACTGTGCAGGTATTTCTTGTGTTGAGTGAGGCTCGCCATTCTAACCAATCAGAGAGTTTCAGTTGCTTTCACTTGATTTATTTTTGAGGATTTTGGATCTACAGTGGCTTAAAGGGGGGAAGCAGCCCCCTCTATTGCATTGTTTTAGGTGTTTCTTTTTGATCAGGTCTCTAAATACTAAAAGAACAACGCTGCTATAGTTTTGCAACCAACATTCATTCATACTGAGTCGTTCCTGCTTAATACATATGTTCATATGCTACATTTACATTTAGTCATTTGGCAGGCACTTCTGTCCAAAGCGACTTACAAGGGAAGTGTAAGAAAAGCAAAAAATGTAAGTCAAAAAGAGTTAACAAGCAGATTCCGACTAAGTTTGGTGTCAGGCAAACAGTGAAGAAGACGTATATGAAGATTTGTCTTGGGAACAGTTGTGCACATTTGGAAATGATGTTGATAAATGCAGTGAGAATGAATCTAAAAACTAAATGTTTGGGCCAAATAAACCCAAACAGTGAGTTAAAAAATGCTAACAAGTTGTAAGTAAAGTGTATGATGACCCAGTTACACATGAGGTATTAAAAAGACGGACTTGTAATGGTTGACATGTTCTAATAAAATATGAAAACAGAGATGAAGAGATGTGTCCATTCTGCACTGGCAAGAGAAAAAAATGTGTAAACAGAAGGAGTTTGGCCACTCGAACAGAAGAAAGAAAGAAAGAGATAAACACCAGGACAAGAATGACGCGACGGTGACCATCTGTCCAGCACTGGTCATTTTACTGTAGCTCAGCCAAGGATAGTAACCTCACACACACACACACACACACACACGCCCTTTGTCTTTCAGTGCATGTGTCTGTCTGGGCTTGTCTGTGTGTGTGTGTGTGTGTGTGTGTGTGTGTGTGTGTGTGTGTGTGTGTGTGTGTGTGTGTGTGTGTGTGAATCCATGGTTGTCATCAGGTCGTTGGCCTCATCACCTAAGGGTCCTGAGACAATAGCTGTGAGATAATGAAGACAGGAGCCAGTAACAGAGGCCGATGGAGAACAATGCGGCGGTAATGGCTCTGGCACAGTCAGGGGAGTTTACTGGTCCTCTCTGGGACGCTTCCTTCCTGTCCTGCGTTATCAACACACAGGAAAGGAAACAACAGATCCTCCTCCTCCCCTTTTCTATTTCTTCTCTGAAAGGCTGGAGCTCTCCTCCCGTGCGCCGTCTTGTCTTTTCTCCCAAATCTTCTCTCTTGTTGGATTTTATCGCTCATTTCCATTTACTCCTTCAGCACTTCAGGTTCTGTTTAACCCCGTTTCTTTTGTCTTCTTTGCATTTGTGTCATTTCTCCAGTTCAGTTTTGTCTGTACTTTCTACTTTAACTGAAGATTTTAGGACTTAAAGCTGTTAAACACTTTCTTTTGTTATGTTGCTGTGCTTTCTTATCCCAATTTTTTGTCTTATCTTTTTTCTCTTTTCTCCCAAACTATTCGTACTCCTTTGCCTGGTTTTTGTCCTCTCTGATCTCCTCTCCTCTTCCCTCCATCCCAACCTTTGCAACAACACACAGGAAGAAGATGGTGTTCTTCCCTCCCTCCTTTTCGTTGTCATGTGTTTTCATTCTCCAAGTGGAAATGGGGGATTTCTTCAATATGTGATGCTGCCCCCTCCCACCCTTGCTCTTCCTCTTCATCCCTTGTTTATCTATGCTCACCCTCCCTCTCTCATTTCAAAGCACCCCGAGGTGGCCTGGGAGGGGAGTGGAGCAAGGAAGGCCTCTCTGGGGTTACCATAATAACTAGGCTCCCTTGTAACTCATTGCCTATGCTGCCTGTTTTATCTAAGGCTGACTGTGTGTGTGTGTGTGTGTGTGTGTGTGTGTGTGTGTGTGTGTGTGTGTGTGTGTGTGTGTGTGTGTGTGTGTGTGTGTGTGTATACAATTCTGACCCTTCTTTATCCCCATATTCCAAAGCACCGTCTGATACTACAAAGACGACAGGATTGTTGTCCTTACACCCTCTGGAGAGACTTTCAGGATGTTGTGTTTGCAGAGGACAGGAGGTACTAGCTGTGGAGGACAGAAGAGGAGAAAGACAGGAGGGTGGTGCAGCTGAAGAAGTACTTCTAAATATTTTCCTGTCTTTGTGTTTTGCTGCCTTCATTGTCATTCTGCAGACTCCTGCTGCATAAATACAAAAATAGGACACCAAGCAATTTATGGCAGCAGTGAGAGAAACAAAAGTGACTTTAAAACTGATCAAAGAAGAACAAATGGGACCACATGAAATTGCATACCAGTACGGTGGTTAATCCATTCCTGCTGTTGAAAAGAGCCACCATTTTCTGATTGGCTGATTTATGTTTGCCTCATACATCTTCATGACTAATGGGGATGTAACCTGGTATTGTGTTAAAGCTGTACTCCATCCACTGAGGCATACAGGCCCCCATACACACGCCGACGAATGGATTGATAGATGGATGGATGGGAGGTTACATGTCCGTCAGAGCCTCATTTTGGAAGTGAGTCAGTCAGCGGGACATTGTTTTAAGACAAAGACATTCTTTCTGTCACTCTCCTTCTTCACTTTCACTTGGTGCAACCTGTTGATTGATAGCAGCAAACATGATTTGGTTAAAGTTTAATCAAACATGCAAGGCTTCTGTTACTCTCATCATGGGTGACACGCATGCTCGCATGTACACAGTGAACTAATCTCTTTAGCATCTCCATGGAGACATTAGTGTGTAGGCTCCATGGGGGTTTTAGCAGTGCCCTGTCCTCAGACCACTGAGACTACGACTGTGGAGGAAAACTAGGCACTGGGCCATGAAAACACGCTACTGTGTGTGTGTGTGTGTGTGCGCGCGCGTGCGCCCTTTTGCATTTTCATGAAGTTAATCCTGGCTCGGCCAAGCAAGTCTGGCTGTGCATAAATAATCACTTTAGGAGAAGTTCAAACAGCATCAGTATGCATAACCCTCCATCTCCCTGACACTAGAAACCAGGACAACAGACCGTCTCTGCCACCATTATCCTCAGGACCAACATGTTTTCTGGCTACTAGACCACTGGTGTGACTCCTTGTGAGGAGGAGAGGGGACGAGATGCTAACAGAGGGAGAGAGCTGAGAAATACTGATGCAATTACAGGAAAGCAATGCATGAGGCGATGATAAGTTTCGTGAAATAACTAAGAAAGAACCACAGTAAAGAAAGAAAGAAAGAAGAAAAAGGATTTGGGGCTTAGAGGAGGATACTTCTCCATAGCCTCCGCTCTCTCTATTGGCCTGTGGTTCGCTCCAGTGATCTAAGCTCTACTCCCCAGCTTGGTCCCAATTGGCCCTCCATGGGTCAAATTAGCTCCAATACCAAGAGCTTAGTTGGGCTTGAAGAAACAGCTGGCACCATGTGGGGCCTTGCAGATCCAAAATGGCCAGCCGATAACAACGCTAAAGCTCACACTATCACTGCACATTCCTTTCCCACAGATTCAGGAAAATATTTGAATTGTAAACATGAAGATATTATTCTGTTTCTGAATGGATGAAACTGTTGGTGGTGCCACGGTGAGGAGGTGTGGACGGGTTGGTCGTTTGGTGTTTTGAAACTCGGGTCTTGAGACCCATGTGCTTTTAAAAGCTTTTCAGATTGTGAAAACAAGTTTATGGACTAGGACCTTTTAGCCAGGCTGAGTAGGGCTGTTGGTTGGTTTCACCACATTGGTTCTGACGAAATATCTCAGTGTGATGGATGCTATCAGATGTGGTAGATACATTCAATGTCTGTGGGAGATGGATCCTAACTGGCTTTGTATTGTATCGAGCATCTACACCATGAGGTCCACATTGGTTCAGAATAAAAGATTTTAACAGGCACTGGATGAACATAATTTACTGTACCGCTATCATGAGGTGAAAACTTCAGCTGGTCGAAAACTTTGGTTCATGACTAAATACCTGCAAAATGAATTTCATTCCCATACTCGGTGGTATTAATGCTAGTTCACCTTTTCACCATGCTGACAGGTTAAAACAAGAAGGCCTTATTTCAGACATATAACAAAAAACCAACAGACATCAAGTCAAGGGATCTAGAAGTGCAAGTGATTTCTAGGTTTTAGAACTGGCTACTGCATCACTCTTTTAAGTTTTCAAAATGACCCCGTGTTCGGGGATCCTTGTGGTGCTCCGAGTCTGTTTTCACTTTTGCTAATCTTAATTTCATCTCCAGTATTTAGAAAACACACGTATGTTCACTTTAGTACGTTACTTGCATCCAACCCTGATGTCATTTGATATTACGCATTTTCAAAAACACAAGAACAATAATTACGTTTTTATTTCAAAATACTTCTAGAACCACAGCTGGACTTACCAGTGCCAAACCTTGTTCTCCTTAATCCAACTGTGACAACATGTGAGCATTAACGTAGTCCGTGCCTCCTCTGTGCTGCAGTGCTTATATTTATGTGGATCAAACTGTCATTCACAGAAAAAATACAGCCTACTATAATTTGACATGCACATAGAGTATTTTCCAACGGCCCCTCTGACTGCTTGTTACACTTTCTGGTAATCGTCCCAGGGTCGCCCAGCTGCCAGCAAAGTTGGACAAAACAAACTTTATTGCCAGTAGTATATTCACTGTAATGTGTAAAGGCTGAAATCAACAAAAGCCTAAGACAAGTCAAAACGCGAAGCAAGTTTTTTTAATGATGGACAGGTGGAGAGATGATTGAGAAAGTAAAAGTGAAAAAAAAAACAAACATAAAGTGAAAGGAGACACAGGAAAGACAGAGTGGAAGGAATCAGGGAACATTTGCTGCTGTCAATCTGTCTTTTAATCCCCTTGGATTTTTTCTGCCTCCCTTTCCCACGTTCTCAGTGTTAATTGATAAACACAGGGGGGGAGGAATGAGACCCCGTGACTAATCATTGTGGCTACTGCTGCTGCTGTGTGCGTGTGTTTCTGCAGGTCGCTGAAGTCAGCAAGGCCCCACTGGAGTGGCACTACTAAGGAACTGGCAAAACCAACCAGTCTGGTGCCGACCGATGCCAGCACCGCGTTGTCTGGTTTTTCCTCGAAACAGAAGCACTTTAACCTGCTGTGAGCCAAAATACAGTTTGTTCCATGAATCCATACTTCCTGTGCTTTCACCATAACTGCGATCAAACACATACATGGGTCACATATGTAAAAACGCTCTTGTGTCTCTGTCTGCATCAGAGCATTTAATAAAACATGTTTGCTTTCTTTTGGGAGCATGCACCAAAACACATCTTTCTGTTTTTACCACTCTTGCCACATGTCTTTTAGGGGGAATACAAGGAAATGAGATCATGATATGTACTCAGAATAGTTCAATTTGGTTCTCATTTTCCAGGAAAAATATCTGCGATGCCAGGTTTTTAGCATGTGTGCACCTGTGTGTTTGTGTTACTTATGACTATACACACTGAAACAAAGACACCTTCTTCAAACCTTTATGGAAGACTAAATAAATCTTTTAAGAACGTTTCTGAGACTAAATATAATTTTATGATTAATTGTCCTCAATTATGAGTTTTATACCAAATGTAAATTATAGTAAGTCCAGTTTTCCTCAGAAGTGACCAATGTACTTGTGGAGCAATCATTCGAAAATTACAGGAAACCATTCAATCCAGGAGAGATGTATGTGCCAAAGAAGAGACTTTTTTTTTTGTTTTAAGTTGTTAAGTTTAAGAGCTTTGCCTGGGTCAAGTAGCAAGTGCTGTTGAGGTGACCACTCTGTAGGCAAGAGCTTTGAGCCTGATGACAGCACTCACTGGAAGCCAGAGCAGAGACATAAACAGTGGTGTAACGTGTCTCTTTCGGTTGATCAAAACGAGACACGCTGCTGCATTTTGGATCATCTGCAGCGATTTGAAGCTAGTAGGCCTGCAAGTGTCTGCACAAGGTGATGTGCAGCATAAAAGCGGTGGACCAGATCTATTTGATGGTGTAGAGAGCAGGTCACTTCAGTTCAGTTTATTTTTTTAGCAACAAATCACAACAAAAATCAACTCACTTTGCATAGTGAGGTTAAGATCTTACAGAATTACTGTGTATGAAAAACCCAACAAATCCCCCTTGAGCAATACTAGGAAATTAAGAAACCTCTACCAAAACAGTCAACGGTCGCATAATCCAGTTTGTGCTGCTTCCTGTCTTATGCCTAACATCAGCTAACTGTGTCCTGGTTCTAGTTTAGTTAACTGACAGGTATGAGGACAATATTGACCTTTTCATGCAACTCCCAGGTAGAGAGCAAATAATCACATTTCCCAAAATGTCAAACTATTCCTTGAGAAATGACCAAAACAAACTTCCACACATTTATGGTAAAAGCTGAAAAGATGTATTTCCGAGCAACGTTCAACGCCACTAATGTTGCCTGGCTGTGGTCAGGGTCTGAACAGTCTAACCAATCACAGTACCGTCTTGAGCACACCCCTCTCTCTCCTGCTCCTTCCTGCCTCTCCCCCCCCCCCCCCCCCACCCACACACACACACACAGGCTCATAAGTTGCCCCTTAGTCATACTCTCGACCGCAGCAGGACTCACACCCACACGATTGCTCCCACTCGCACACACCCACTCGCACCGCTCACGACTCTGACTCACTCACATAGCCTCACTGCTGACTCATATTCAGGAAATTAGGGGACAAGTCGGATCAAACAGAGCAACGGTTCATTCGGTGGTTTAGCAGTGAAACTTGAACACAGCTCCGGCAAATGTTGTTTTACTCCCTTTTTTTGCATCCCAAGCAGTCTGCCTCCCCCTGTCTACTTCAACAATACAAACCTCTGACCAGTGAGAACAAAAGGAAACCTCCAGATGAGAAGGAATTCTATTACGCTTTTTGTAAATAGTTGTATGTTGACATGTGGATAGATAATTGATGTATTTTGTCTTGACGTTGTGGTTGTATAACAAGGAAAACATGAACACAGCTCCATTAAGATCAGTTTAGCGCAGATGTTTGGACAGACACGGAGCTCAGACCAAGGAGAGTAGAAGAACTGACAGATAGACGCAAACATACTGCAGTTGGAATGACTGAAGCGACTGAGGCAAACAATCGAATAAGAAATAAGAAGAAAGAAAAAGAAAAAGCAGATAGGAGGGGTGGTAATCAAAAGCAGACCAGTACAGAGGTATACACTGTGAGTTAACGATCCAACCTCGACAGATTTGATTTGTGATTCCTACAGTCGGATACTTGAGACTAAAGACTTCAGCATGCTCCAAACCACTTCTATGTACAGTATGTATATCAGCAAAACTAGCACGCACAGATGTTTTCACAAGAGACATGAAAGTAAAACAAAACCGTGACACAGATTTGGGTTTTTCAAACTGGCCCTTTCACCATTTGTTTTTGGTTTTAGTTTCACGTTGAGATTCGGCCTAACCACAGTGACGCTGATTCTTACCAAATGCTAAGAGTGACCCCGAAAAAACTATTTTTAAAACGTTTTTTTACTTATCTGTGGTGGCAGCTCGTCGTGTTTTGGGGTTTTGGTGCTGATGTTTTGAGATTTTCTGGCTCTGAGTTTGCAACAGGGAATGGAAGTAAAGGGAAGACACTACATTTTCAGAATCTGACCGCATATGGTACATTTAGTTATGCAAGAGACATGGCAATGCACGCCTTGGTCAGTCCACTGTTTGGGAAAAAATATTTGAAGAATAATGGCATTCATTGATTTTGTACATGTATTAGAGGTCCAGAAGATGAATATAATAATAATAATAAATTTATTTATAGAGCACTTTTCTAAACATATGTTACAAAGTGCTTCATAAGACAGACAAGAAACACATGTAGCCCAACAAGATCAACTTGAGCAAGCACTAGGCAAACAGTGGAGAGGAAAAACTCCCCCTAGGGGAAGAAACCTCCAGCAGAACAAGGCTCAAGTTAAACGGCCATCTGCCTCGACCGGTTGGGGAGCAGGAAACAGTTATGCAAACAAAACAATAATACAAATAACTACCACATTGGTCCTTGGGGAGACCAGTTCCAACGTAAAGACATCTAATGGAGAGTCTTCCCAAGGACAGATTTGTTTTAGCTTACAGAAGATTGCAAAAGGCTCGCCGGTAGAGGTATGTTTTAAGGAGAGTTTTAAAAGATGTTACTGAGTCAGCTGATCTTATTTCCTCGGGTAAGCTGTTCCAGAGTTTAGGGGCTCTAACTGAAAAGGCTCTGTCACCTCTTGTAGTCATTCTGACATCAGGGATATACAAAAGATTTCTACCAGAGGATCTCAGGCTACGTGCAGGCTCATAAGGCTTTAAAAGCTGGGATAAATAGCTGGGAGAAAGGCCATGCAGAGCTTGTAATTAATAAAATCTTAAAATCAATCCTAAAACATACTGGCAGTCAGTGTAAGGAAGCTAAGACAGGAGTGATGTGATCGTATTTTCTTTTTCTAGTTAAGAGTCTTACAACTGAATTCTGAACAATCTGGAGCCGATTAATAGATTTCTGGCTGAGACAGGTGAACAGACTGTTGCAATAGTCAAGGCGTGAGGAAATAAATGCATGTAAGATTACTTCAGTGTCATGAAATGAAAGAATTGAACGTATTTTGGAGATATTTCTAAGATGATAAAAACATGCCTGAACAAGCTTTTTGACATGATGCTCGAAGTTAAGTTTACTATCAAACCAAACACCAAGACTTTTTGCAGTGGGTTTAGAATTATCTAAGAGAGAATCTGTGCAGGATAGAATGTGTTTGGCTATACGATGTGGGCTGATACCAACTATTTCTGTTTTGTCAGAATTCAGCTGCAGGAAATTTTGAGCCATCCAGTTTTTTATCTCATTTATACAGGAACTCAGTCCCCCGTGGTCTGATATCTTAAAGGGACAGTACAGCTGAGTGTCATCAGCATAGCAATGAAAAGAAACACCATGTTTGCGAATAATATGTCCCAAAGGTGCATATACAAAGACAACAAGATTGGCCCCAGCACTGAACCTTGTGGGACTCTGTACTTTACAGGAGAAAAAGATGACTTGTAGTTATTAACGGTAACACAGAACGATCTGTTGGACAGGTATGAGGAGAACCAGTCCAGTGCAGTGCCTTCTAGTCCAGCCCAGTGCTTTAGCCGGTCTAACAAAATTTGGTGGTCTACTGTTTCAAAAGCAGCACTAAGATCAAGGAGGACAAGAATAGAGCACATACCAGCGTCAGAAGCCAACAGAATGTCATTGGTTACCTTCAGTAGGGCGGTCTCTGTGCTGTGGTGTTTGCGAAAACCAGATTGCAATTCGTCAAAAATGTTATAATTGTCTGCAGCTAGAAATAAGTGTTTAGACACATACTTTTCTAAAATCTTTGATATGAAGGGTAATTTGGAGATTGGTCTGTAGTTTTCGGGGGATGAGGGATCTAGACCAGGTTTTTTCAAAACAGGTTGCACACATGTAATATACTGACTGTACTGATGCCCCTACCCTTCCTCCGTTGCTACTTCTTTCGCCTTTATGAGCCAATACTTGATGTTTTAATCAAGCTTAGCTGCATTTTAGTTTAATACTAATTAGCAAATTTTCCCGATTATTCTCCGTTGTATTATATTGTTAAATAAATCTGTTTTCTATTTTGTAGAGAGGCCTTCTTGAGAGACAGGGAAGTTACTGAGACTGAAAGACGGACAGACAAACAGGCAGTTAGAGGACTGGTCCTGTGTTGCTTTACATCTAATTGGAGCAATCACAGTAAAAGGCCAGTAAATCCCCACCATTAGCCCGTTAAGGACAGGAAACAGAGGCTGACTTTTATCGCTGCTTCTCCCCACTGCTGCACATACCTGCGGTTATGCGTCCACACACACACATGTACGTACAGTAATGTGCACCCAGATTTCCTTTTCTGGGTGTTTGGGCTACATTAGCTTAATCTATTTTTAGTTCCCTGTGTGCTTTTTTCATTACTGCACAGTAAACAGTACCTCTGCTCGTAACTAAGATGGAAATAAAGATTTCTACTCCTGGACAGGATGGGGAACGTCAGGGAGCTGTTACCCCTGGTAATGAGTCTCTCCCCGGGGGTTTCACTGGGCTCCCTGGGGGCCTCTCTGGCTGCCGTCTGAATGCCAACTTATTGGAAACAACACAGCTCCGTACAGGCTGGTGGAAAAGTTGTTATGCTTCAAGTCGTCTTTCTTTTTTTCACTCTCCTCTCTCTCCTCTGTTTGCCCTGCCATTCCTGCACTTAAAGGGGGAATTCCCCTATTCTGTGGCTACGGTAGGTGGCTCTGAATGGCTCCGGCTGGGATGGGAGCACAGGGTAGAGGTTGTGTGAGTGTGTGTTAGTGGGGGGGAAGTAATGGCGCAGTGAAAGGCTCTTTTGTAAAACTCCTGCTGTTTGACAGTGGGGCTATCGTCCCAGGACTCATCTTCAGCCCGCCACACCCACCCACCCTTTCATATGGTAAGGTCTCCTAATGGCTTTAACACTTGCCCGATTGCTGCGGCACTCCCAAGCAACCAGCAGGCTGCCCCCTGGCAACCAACGATCCTACACTTGTCCTCCCCCACCCCCCGGTAACCAACCACCACCGCTGTCCTGGTAACTGCTTCTGCCCCACTGAACCAGCCCCGGCAACTGCTTTTGACTCCCAATCAGTTCAGGTTCATTTCTGACTCTTTTGCTGGAGGGGCTGGGAGGACAGAGAGCAGAATAGGGATGGACAGGGATGTGTACAGCTCCCACCCTTCGCAACATGCACATAAAAACCAGGCTGAAATATTGAAAGTGGAGTATCTGGTTCAGAGGAAGTAAACCTTTGGAGTACCTTTTCTATAAAGGCCTACAGCGACTGTCACTGCAGTCTCACTTTTAATAATAAGAGGTGTGTGCACATCCATAGTCCACGAGCATGCACTAAAACACACACACACATACATTCAAACACAAACAGTGTGGCGAATGAGGTGTTCCTGTCAGTTGGGGGTAGCACACACACACAGAGGGACTTGGCTAAATTAAGGTCAGCCTTTGCTCTGTGTTAGATTTGCATTTGAATCCAATTGTGAGTGCCTAGATTTATGCCTCTGTGAGTGGTGCCCAGCAGTGCTTTCTTTTTACTGACTCTCTCTCACTACCCATTCTCTTTCTCATCTTCCCTAACTCTGTTGTGCAGCTTATTGCTCCCCTATTTTTCTCACCCTTGTCCTGCACAGATAACCTCATCTTTATCCATTGTTTGCAAGGACAGCATCCACATTTGATATGAATTTCATGCTTCCCACTTAATCTGTTGGTCATTATTTTGGCAATGCTTTAATGACTGCTTTATTTAATGTGCATTAGAAGAAACAATCACTCATACGACCTCATCGTTACAGAACACTGTTTATCCACACATTTCAACACATAAAAATCCAACTGCTACTGTATAAGAATAGAGATATAAATAATAATTAATTCAAACTCTGGACAATGGACAATACTTTGCTAAGAAAACCTCTCTTTCAAGTTCCAAAGTTTCAGTTTCTCTTCTCTCTGTCTGCAGGATCTGCCAAGACACTGTTGTTGTTGGCCAGTCAAATACATTCAAATACACATGCATGTGTAGTGGAGACTAGCAAAATAGTGCTACAAACAGATGGGCCTTGTTTTTGGCACCTGTGGAATTGTTGTTGTCAGCATGATTTCAACCACTTCTCAAAGGTTAATTTCTTAAATGTAGCCATGTACAGTAGTTTTTGATTGTTTTGACTGGTGGTTCCCAGTTATCAAAAGTCATTTAGTCACTTCATAAGACAAAGTCTTACTTCATTAGACATGAAGTGACAAAATCTTATAAAGTCTTGTCTGACTGTGAGCAGATTTTGACTTTTTCGATTTTTACTTTTACTTCACATAAGGCATAGATGTGAGATCATTTGCATTGTGATCCTTGAAGGCTCCTAAAATGCTTTGTGGATATGGTCATTAAGTATCAACAGTGCTCCCATAAAGCTCTTTGTTAGCAGCTAAATACTTATATGTCAACAAAGTGGCTTATCCTTTACAGAGATCACTCACTTCAAAGTTATGAAGGTTCAATGTGGAACAAAAACAGTGGTTCTAGATAGCAGAAAGAGATCTACTAATAAATATGGAAGCAAAACTAATGGAATGGCCTAAACCCAATTTAACACACATTCCTTCCCCAGCACGAAGAACCACTGGAGACATAAATTCCCCCTTAGCTTGCCTTGACTGATTGACAGGGAAATCTCCAGCATGAATATTCATAACCGCAGTCCCACCAAGCTTTCTCACAGCTAGAAGAAAAGTAAACTTTGCCAGGGGAGAGAAGATCGCTGCTGGCTGCTCACTTCATGTGGAAATGTGGGGCTTCTATTCAGCTCCCTGCAGGCATTTCCAAAGAGAGTAAGGATGGGGAGAGCGGTGGGCCATGGGTGGTGGGTGGGTGAGGGCGTAGAGGGTTGGGATGGGAGGGTGGGGGGTACCTTGAGTGAAAGTTGACAAGATTTAAGGATTTGTGTGGCCCAAGCTTTTGTCTCAGTGTACATTTAAGCGTGAATATGCACGATTCTACATCTCTCATTCACGTGAATCAACAATGGTAGAAATTGTAAAAAGAAGACGGATCGAATGACTGGAAAAGCAGAAAGTAACTGTATTAATGTAGCACACAAAAACAACACAAAAACACACAACTGCTTGCTTGATGGAGAAAAAAAAACTAGTGAGATTGATGTGTTGAAGCAACGGGTGACAGCTGAAACCCTGGGAATGGGTAGTGCTGGTGCTGGTGGATTGAGTGGATGAAGTGAAGGGGGGCGGTGAGGAGTTGACAGAGGTCTCTTAGCAGTAAATGACTACTGTGTGTAATCGCTTTTAATTGGAATGTATGGAAGACAAGGCTCACTGAGGGGATCAGTTGGCCCTAAATCTGCTTAATTATAGGGGATCATGTTGGACGGATGGGCTCAGGTCGAAAACGTTGCTGCGAGGATGAAGAGATATAAGAGGAGAAGAAGAATGCTGGCACAGCATATGCCTTATATATAGAAAGTCATTCTCTTAGTCGTATAGACACTTAAACTTGTGGGATTAAGGAGATCAAGTTATAGTTCAGGGTATTGTTTTTTTAATTTCCGGTTGTGTCAACGTCCAAAAAAACTTTTATTGGATATATATGTTTCTAAGTTGGTCACCAGTCAGTTTCTTAGAGTGTCAGCGTGTGACAGTAGTCATTTTCACATACACTCTGGACTATCTTCAGAGAATCAGGTCAGGACATTGTGCTGACTTCGTGCATCACACAGCAGGAGAATGGTGACATTTGTCAACAAAAAGTTATTTTTTAACTCCTAAATTCCAAAAGTTCACGGTTTCAGTGCATGTGTAAAAGCAAGCAGTGTTTCTATGTTACGCAGTGCTGAGTTTACTTGGAGACGGTACGTTTCTCAGATGACTTTGACTCACATAATTGTAGCTGCTGGCATTTCATAGATTTTAGTCTGTCACAGTTTACTTGATAGACTTGGTTTCCTTCTGCCTGCAGTCATTATGTTCACCTTAGAAGCTACACATGTCCTGACTAGTTCATTCCTACTCAGTATTAATAACATGACACTCATTTCTGAGATCTAAGAATGAGTCAGACATGGTAAGATAATCATCTCCCTTACAAACTGAATCAAAGACAAGATAAAAATCTTGTGCACATAGTTTCAGTTTATACTAGTGAATATCTGACTAAGGCTTTATGATAATAAAATAACAAAACAAATAGTGTTGATAGGGAAGTCTAACACATAATGTGCACATGTACACAAGTGTAATGTGAGCAGCACACCAGAAGAGCATAAGGAAATCTGGGATGTTGGTTGGTCCAGCATGTGTGCACGCAAGAGGTGTTTGGTTCCAGTGCAAAGTGTAGGTTACGTGCATTTTGAAAGTGTTCAGAGGGGCACACAATTATATATGCAGATAAATGCATGAAAATATAAGCGTGAGTAACAGGCTGCACAGTCAACACATAGGCTGTGCAGATAAAAAGTTAATAATAGAGCGTATTGCTTGACTGACGTGCATATGAAAAATACTGCAGACATGCTGATAGTTTGCTCATTCAGAACAATGACTGGTTATATGGATCTGACCAGTGTTTTAACAACAACAAAAGAAATCAGCGGTTTTGGGGACTTGAAGTGTCCTAGAAGCCAAAATCCAGTTATCTTTCACTGACCAGTTTGAGTTTAGCTCTTTGCTTCTCTTAGACTTTATTAAGGTTTGAGATGTACAGTATTATAATAATTTTTTCAATATATAAATAACTGCAATGCAGTACAAGCATTAGTTTACTGCATTGCATAAGAATACGTTTTATGTTCAGATAGGCACACACATGGTGGGCAGCTGTAAGCATGAACTTTGTCAGTAATATGTCGACTGCTTGGTTGAATTGAAGGAATGTGGTGAAAAAGGAGCTTGTCCTCCTCCCCCGTCTCTCATCCTGTCTCCCTCGCTCTTTTCCTCTCCTCCTTCCTGCTATTCCCTGTTTCATGCCTTGCGGCACTCCACACTGCAGTTTTATTGTCCATGTCCCATCTCCCCACTGGATGTTCCTCGGATGAGCACTGTGGTACAAGCCTTCACACTAACCTCCTTGTTGTCATGATACTGGCGGTTTTCTGTCCGCCTCAAGGTTGCTCAATCTTGTCTGGATGCTCGGTCAACATGGCGACAGGGTTGGGGTTGGTGGAGCCCGGTGGCAGCAGCTAGAGACTTTTTCCAGAGGGCAGGCATGGGCAGACAGTGGACTCTGGGTTTAAGGAAGGAAGAGGACTTGGGGTGGTGGGAGTTGGAGTGGTGGTTGGAGTCTGGCATCTCAATCTTTCTCCCACCACCTCCAGCCTCACCACTACTGTTACCTTCCCACCCTGTAATGATCTCTGCGGCAGGGTGACCCGGTTCTGGCTCCCAGTGTCTCAGGACCGATGCTGGGCCATAGCAAGACGTACCGACCACGTTCCCATGGACCCGCACTTCTAGGCCCATCATTACTGTTTAATATCCTATAATATAACCCCCCTCACCCTCCACTCATCTCCAAAACAGTTAGCAGCCCACACCGCAAATAAGCTAGGATACTCAATACCCCTGACCCCCCCTCTTTTATTTGGATCTAACTAGTGCATAGCTGCACAACTGCTCCCAGTCATTACAGACTGGCCACTAAGTAGGGGCTACTGTGAACTGGATAAACAAGCATCAGTGTGGACCATATGCAAGAGCACCAGGAAATCTGAATGAAATATTGGTTTCATTCAGTGCTGGGAAACAAGATTCTGGGCTTTTGTTTGCCTCAATAAATCAGAATGGGATCAATATTGTGACATGGTGGTTTGTGGCGTGAGTTTGGAGTTTGTTTCATTGTTAGTCTGCCATTAAAAGAATTGTGTTGTTGTCTGAAATGCTGATGTATCTGTGTGTTTTAATTGAGACTTTACCTAAAGCAGCAGCGCACATACTCTTTACAACATGAAGAGTTAATACAAAACACACAGAGATAGAAGGGAGTCATCTGCTAGGAATATTATAACACATTACACGCGACTCATGATCTCATTAATAATTCAACAATCATTTATGGCCCCTCCTTTTTCACTTTGATGTTAGTCAGAGGAGCTGTTTGCCATAAATGTTGATATAAAACTTTTACACAGACAATCTAGTGAAAAAGATTCCAAGAAACCAAGTGGTGCCAGCGGCAGTTCTGCTGTAACAGTGCGAAACAATCCCAAGTTTATTGGTCAGTGTCATCACAAAAATCAGCAGTGTCTCCAACATAAAATGCTCCCCGTGTCTCTTTCGTCCCTAACAAAACACCTTAATAAGGAACTACTTACACCTTAACTGACATATGTAGTTGAACCTACACTATGCAACGGGCTGCTACAGTGGAAGAAGTAGTGTTAGATAAGTTTGAAGTCATTTATCGAGCAGAGAAGCCAAATGTTTAACGTTTCCAGATTCTGCTTGTCTCTGGTCTACATTTTTGGGACTTTTATATCTTTGGTTGAGAAAACAATCTCACCACACGGGTCTATTTAATTAACTATTCTGGAGTATTTGATTTTATCACATGATGTTGCTCAACAGATAAATGTTGCCCACTTGTCATGCAACTGTACAGTAGATGTTCAAATTCCCATCTGAGCATTTTAAGGGCTCCATGTTTATGTAGAACGCAAAATAGGGTCAATATCTTTAGGTTTGGAGTTTTGGTCGGAAAAAAAATCTATTTGTCCCCATGGGCTCTGGGAGGATGTAAATGATATTTTTTCTTAACACATGCCAAAACAGAAAAAAAATGAACTAATTAGCTGCCTGTCTACAGTGTTGTGAGCATGTGCAGTATACAGTATGTAACGTCTGCATACATGTGCGTGTGTGCACACAGCGGAGGTTCAGAGATAGCTTTGGAGGTGTATTGAGTATCCAGGGGCAAGGACCTCCTCTGAAGAGTTTCATTCACAGAGTCAAGATACTGATAAGAAGCAGAGCCAAGCTGCCATGAATCCACCCTCTGTTTGGCCTCTCTCACTCCTCTCTCTTCTCCTTCTCTCTACTTTCCTCCAGCCTTTTATGCTCCCTGTGAGAAAGTTCTGGAGATGAGGATGGGAAGGGGGAGGAAGGAGCCCTGCAGGCTCTCGAAGTTTAATTAGCAGGATTAGAATCAAGAAGTAAAGGGAAAGGGAGAGTGGGGGAAGAGAGAGAGAGAGCAGTGGGCAGGGCAAGTCAGAAAAACATGTCCATCTGCAGCTGCCTGCTATTATCTATTACTGTTATTTTTCATATAACTGTAAAAATAAGACTCAGAAATTAATTAATTGTAAAAGACAATAGAGACACTGTACAAATCATATAAAGTTGTTTTGAAAGTTGTCATTTGACTTAGGGGGCCATTGTAGTGGTTCTTTGAGAGTCAACTTGTTCCTCCTTCACTGTACACGTGGATAATAGTACATCATCAAAATGTCAGACTGTTTCACCCCAAATCCACAAGCCGCCTCTTACCTTTTACACAGATGGCAAGCTGGCACACACGTGATAAATTTACTACCTCCAATGCTGCCATGACGTAGGATCCATTCCAGTCTTGAACCTTTGATACAGGATGGCTAGGGGAAAACCGAAAACGTTTTCAGTCCCTTGAGGTCCCACACCTTCCACTGTTGATTTACAGGCATTAAAGTCATTAAGGACTTTTAAGTGACCTTTTCAGGACAGTTTACCAAACACATGAAATTTCATCTTCTACTGGTGTCATTAAAATTACTTTTAATGTACCAAAAGGAATGTTAAAACACCCATTAGAAGTTTTACTACTACAATTCCTTGGTCAAGAAACATCTGCTGCAATACTTTGTGATGAATAATTCACTGACAATATTTTGTCATTTGAAGTGTCTCTATGGCAACAGGGTAATCATCTCCCCAGCCCTTAAGTCATGGGAGAAGTCTGGTCCAAGTCTTTTGACACAGAGTGGCTGTGTTGTCTCTGTTATTTGAGATCTAGTGTGTGAGACTGTGACTGTGTGAGTGTGTGGGGACCATTGTCTACCATATCTTTCCATCCTACACCTGCACCAAGGACTTACCTCTAACCTTAAAAGGACCACACAATCCACACATAACTGAGTCCATATGATGCAAACATTACATCAAGCACACACCAGAAAATGTGTATACATATACATTATATCTGGGGGACTACTTAATGTGCTGTGCGAGCTGGAATCCCCCCATAGACGGCAAGGGTGAGGTCAAGCTTATTCATATAGAAGGTCACAGCTGCTAAAACAGACAGCAAACAAAATTAGCCTGTTTGTTTTTGAAAGAAGCCTATATTACCCACAGTCAAATAAACTTCATTCTATCCCCCTGAGTCCCCTGGACTCTCAATCATCCCCCAGCCTTGGTCAGCACATTTCTGCCCCATGCTGAGGCAATCTAAGGCCTGGCCTGTGTCAGTTCTGCTTGGCCTGATCTCGCCTTACATAAGCCTAATGCCACTACCCCACTCCCTCCCTCAGCTTGCCCTGCATCTCCCCTTATAACTTTACTCAGCACATGCATGGCTAAACTCAGCTCTTGGCGACTAACAGACAGGCTGGTTGACTGAATAGTTTATTTTAATTATTATTTGCTGATGTAACCTGCTTACCAACTGGTTTTCTGCCAGTCTGATTGCCAGTTAGATTTGCTAACTGGTGACTAAATGACTGAATGGTACAATAGCTAACAGGATGTTCAACTGGTTGGCACACACTCAAACTACTACTCCTACTCCATCCAGTTGCCTGATTGGCTGTTTGACAGCCTGTGACCTCTTCACAGAGAGGCCCCAGCATCATTTAGTCTCATTAGTACCAAGTCTTTGGCTCCCAGACAGGGACAGCTCCCTGGGGGAGGGAGGTGTGTATCTATGTGTGAGTGTGTGTGTATGTGATATATGAGTGTGTGTCAGAACTCCTGGAGCCGAAACACGGCGTGTCCTGTCTGTCATTGAAGCACAGATGTCCAGCGGATTACATCACACTGACCGCACCCTGATCTCCCTCATGTTTCCTATTCCCTACCACAGACCCCCACCCCGTCCTGCACCCCAGCCATCCCATCACCCCAATCTGAACCCTCATCACCTATTCACATCCACCCAATCACAACCCCTACACACACGTTCTCTGACATAGACTATGACTTTTGATTTATGATTCCTATCGCTGCTTTCCCAACACCTTGTCTGATGACTTCATCTTCCATCACACCTCACTTCATCTTCATTAGGCTGTGAGGCAAAGTGGCCCATGATGCCTTGGAATGTGAGTTGCTCACTGGAAAATGGATAAGATGATACAGATGAGATGTCCTCAATCTTATCTATACAGGCAGGTTCACTAAAAACACATTCTCGTTCATAAACAGGAGGGCAGTGGAAAGTTTTCACAAATAGATCCTCGCAAAACCAAATAGATTCAGTATCAACGCTGTTAATAATTTAAGAAAATGGCTTATGGTCTTACTTTGGGCACAGTAGAGAACTTCCAGTACTATATAAAGAAGGCTTAAGACTATCTTCTTCTGTCTATTCTATCACAACCAAAATATAATTATTATGCTTCCGTCACAAATGCATCACCCTGTCAGTTATGAGATTACTCTTTCCTGCCCTCGTCATGTGTGATTTGAGCCCCAGGAGACCTGAGGGGAAAAAAGAGTAGGTCTTAGAGGAGTTGGGCAAAGAAAAGGAGAAGGAAGCCAAGAGCTTCAGTGATGGTCCCTAAGCGAAAGGGTCGTCACTGCCACTGAAGTGAAATCTGGAGGGAAGCTCCTTATTACCAATGGGGACTGAAGCAGCGGGTAGTGGCTTATGTTTTAAACGGCTTTAAAGGACTGTTGTTTCATTCTTTATGTACAACTTAGGTATCCACCCCTACCGTGACACCCTCCTGTCTGATGTAACTCTAGTTCTCTGACCTCTGAGAAGAAATGCACCAGTCTCTAGGCAAGAAGAACAAATAAAGTCTTCTAATCAGTGTAAGAGCATGCACTGCAGCGCAGGCAGACCCAGTCTCCACTGTCCAACATCTTCCTGTTGGACAGTGGAGGCCTGTTGAAGCTAGCCGCAGCTCACATCCTGACAACAGCAGTCTTTGTATGGAAGTCATTCCCACAGTTTATAAGTGAGTTGAATCCCATTCTGCAGCTACCTTCTGCAATTGTCTACAAAGACTGGAAGGATTGGTCCATGACCTATAATTGAGTTTTGCAAGCAGCAGATACACTAGCAGTAGTAGCTAATATCTCAAACAATATAAAACCATTAGAAACAGACTAAACCAACGGAAACAAAGAACAATAACATGAATATGAAGAACAGTGAAAAGAGTTCCCCCAGAAGCCTTCTTCCTATGACATACAGTATAAAATATTTGTTTGTTAGTTAGCTAATGGATGAGTAATGGGTGGTACATTGGACAGCGGAAAAGACCTTTTCCCATGACATGTAACATCAAATCTATTTCAGCATACAGTGGATGACTGATGGGTGTTAAATCTGCATAGAGTCCTTTTGAACCGAAGTAGCAATTGCCTGAAAGGTCCAAATGTCCTGACCGGTCTAAAGTTGGTCCCACTTACCCCCATCTTCTGTCCTCCATTTCGACCCCCGGACCACTCTCCGATTTTTTGTGTCACCCTAATGCCCAAGCACACTCTGCCTCTTACTCCCTTTCTCATCCTCACATTCTAACACAATACAGTCATGTCTGGCTGATGAATCGATGGCTCTGTTCGGGCCATGAATGGATGGGAACGACAGAGAGTGAATAGAGCGGAGAGGGAAAAAGGAGCAGTTTATGTGCAGAGAGTTGCAGCGATGAAATAAATAGATGTAATGGACTTGTGCAGATGGAAGACAGAAGAGGTCAGGGAGAGTTAGGCAGAAAGATGAAGACAATAACTCTGCTGCACCCCCCGGGGCTTCTGTGAGAAGGTCAGAGGTTGTCGTGCTTGGACGAGATTCATATCCGAAGCTCTGTTTGCCCTTAAATTCTGAGCACTGGTACCAGCCTTTATTGCTCCAGACGTCCTCTCTTATGACCCCCTGCATTCCCTCTCCCTTCTCTTTCTTTTCCTTTCTATATCCAAAGATCTCTTAGTCATGAGTGCATGCCTCTAAGTACAACTTCCCATTTACATTACATATTACATTACAAGAGCGATCCAGCAAGTATATGTGTGCACATGATTTCTGTGTACGTGTGAATGTGAGTGCTCTGTTAAATGTCCCCAGCTCCAGCAGGTTTATATTGCCGGTGCAACCAGAGCCTGTCACAAAGAATACCCATGTCTACGCCATGCCAGTCAGGCGGAACCGGGAAGTAAACTGTAGGCACTGGGGGAACGGGGTGATTCGGATGTGGGGATAGCCTATATAACTAACACACAGGGGGGCTTTTGAATTACACCCTTATCCTTTGGTGGAGGCCTGTGTTGGGTTAAACGCTGGTTTGCAGTCAACTCGGGAAAGGAATGTAAAATATGAGAATGGTAATCTAAAAACTTGAAATTTCCCTTTCAAATAATAGCAACTTAAATCACAAGATTTAAGAAGATTAAATAATTGTTTAAAAATCTCAAGGGTAAAACTCACTAAAATGTGTAGAGAGCACAAAGAAGAAGCAGTAAATACGAGTAAATCATGGTTATACCATTAAATTATAACGATGAGAATCTAATTAAAGTGGAGTATCATACTATTGTGAAAACTTTTGATTGAAATCAATGAATATCAAAAAACATTTTAATTTGACAAAGTCATTGTGAGAAGCCTAACTTTTTATATGTACTAAATCTTGCACTCATCATTTCTTAAAACTGAAAACATGTAAAGCAGAGGTAGCTCTTACTAAAGGGTCAGTTCAACTTAGAAGTCTAATGAACTTGTTCAGTCAACTTAACTTAGTTTTACAGTTTCATCAACCAACAATATAGTATTCAATTGATTACCTCACATTATCCAGGGAAATGCAGGATATATCATCCTCTGACATTAAACAAATGGATAACATGCTGGTAACTGCAACCAAACGGCCCACTAATTTGCATATGACACATTTCCGGTACCCAATCATACTACAGTCACATGAAAAGACTAGTTATTTATTTTAAAGTTATTTTTAGGTACATGCTTTATTGCAGTGGTTTGTATAACCAAAGAACAACAGCTTGAAAATATAGCTCAGGATAAGAAGGTCACACTGGAGTTTAAGGCCACGGTGAACTTTGAAGCTCCATGACCCAGACGTAGACCTCAGGGTATTGGTGAGGTGTATCGGTTTTGGTGGTGTGTGGGTGTAACTGAGCCAGACTGACAGCTGCTGTCTGTCTGCTCACTCTCTGTCATCGGCTCTAGTCATGTACCAACACCGTGCACATACCGAGCACCAACCACCTGGCTGTATGCAGGATGTATATATATAGCCCGGATCAGACAGAGTTCAGCATGTGTATCAGAAGAGAAAAAAAAAGCCACTCTAAGGACATGGTGTAAATGCTGGATTTGATTTAAAGTTACAGTTGTGTATGTACATGTTTTTGTTTGGTTTTAGGCTTATGCTCTTAAATATATCTTAATGCCAACAAGCTCACTTAAAGGCAGCTGTGACCCCATTACCAAGTTTGTTCAGCCTGTTAGTGTCTGCCACCTTCAAGTTGCTGCCCCGGCAGACCACAGCATAGAAGATGACACTGGAACCACAGACTCACAGAACATCCGCAGCATGTTGAAGGACCTGAGTCTCCTCAGAAAGTACATTCAGCTCTGAGCCCTGTTGTACTGAGTTTGTTGTCCAGTCTTGTTTATTGTCCACGCTCTCTCCCAAGTATTTGCACTTGAATACATTTGCCACCTCCTCCCCCTGTAGAGAGAGAGGAGTGATTTTCTGAAGCCCAACACCAGATCATTTGTTTTACCAATGTTGAGTTGTTTGTTTGAGATGTTTGAGCCCACACCAGTCCACAAAACTGATTATTTCTTCTTCTCTTCTTCTCTTACTGTCAAAATTGAACGTTATCACCTTTACTATCTTTACCTGAACTGTTGCAGCTGAGCATTTTTCTTTTTTTTCCATGACCAAAACATCCCAAATCAATGGTGGTTTCATATTAAGGTTTAGTTTGACTCATAGTACATTAAATCTTTAACTATATGATATGGATCATATCAGATGTCAGCAGTGACCGCTAGACCACTTCACCGTAACCTGTCCAACACTATTAAAATACATGTAAATCAGCATCGGCTGGAGATGTGGGAGTATCTGTTTCCACTCAGTCTTCTCTCATCCCCATGTCACCCCCCAGCAACAACTCCAGCCCTGTCCTCTGGTTAGGGCATAGGGCGGACCCCTGGGGTCAGGGGTCAAGGGTTACTGAAGCTCCTTGGGCTGGACAATAGTCAAAGCACCACCTGGAACAAATCAGTGGCCGGCTCAGGGGATCAGCCATGACAGCCACCCTTACCAAGGCCAAATAAACACAGAGGAGGCAAAGGATTGTGGGTAAATTATGCTCTCCGCACACACTCACACTCACCAGCTTTGTCTGTGCATTGTGTGTTTAAAGGGCCACAACTCACTGTTGCCCCAGTGTTACCCTCAGCTCACCTCCCCCCAACCCCATGTGTGAGATTAACTGTTGGAAGTGGAGAAGGTGAAGGGTCTAGAGAGAACGAGTGTATCATGGGGGGGTTTAAGCCTGAGGTGTACGCGTGTGTGTGTTTGTGTGTGTGTGTGTGTGGGTGGGTGGGTGTGTACTGAGGATGGGGCCTTCTCTGAAGGGGGAGCTTTGTTTTTGGACCTGTATTTCATAGACGTTGTTTGTTGGTTCAAACCCACTCCACGTGATGATATGAGGGAGACAGAACGTGAGCTGGAACCAGTCCTACTCTCCGTCCTGCATGTTTGGACATGTCAGTAAATGTTTCAATGTAAATGAAGCATTTTATTCAGTATAAAACCTTCCCTTGTATCCCCTCTGATGACTTTGTTGAGTTGGTAGTGTATTTTGAATCATTGTTATGCTGCATGATGAAGCTATCCCAACTCCTTTTGTAGTCTTCCCCTGAAAATAAGCAGACAAAATGCTTTTCTACACCTTTTTACTTTCCTCAGTTTGACAGTGGCTTTTTCTTTCCCATGTCCCATGGACATGGCCTCAGCAGTCATCTTCAGCAGTTTATTGTGTGAACAATCAATGGCATCATGCCGCCCTTTCAAACAAAACAAAACATTTAAATATAATGACACATCTAAATTTTGACTATCAAATTAGTGCCTCGATAATCATAACGGGTAGTGCAGCTTCATACTAATGGTTTTGTGTCAATTCTGAATGAAGAGCTCAATGGGACTTGATAAATATGTGAATGTTTTTTAGATTAATGATAGCAATGACTACGCTGATATAAAATACATTTAAAGCTTATGTTTTCACCAGTTGTAACTATTTACTGATCCCACTGCTTCCTTTATCTGAGTGAAATCAGAAAACATTTGATTTAGTGTCTTTTAATTTGAGGGTGTGTAAGATTTTTATATCCGCTGTGTGCTTGGATGTTCAGCAGTGAAAGCCGAGATGCCTGAGATGGAGTGGGTAGGGGGGTTAGCAGAGCTCTGTTTTGGATACTGAAGACGCAGTGATGACCACAGTGGTTTCTCTGGCTCCAGCTGAACCTCACTGTAAGTTGGTCAGCATCGGCCACCACTGGGCTTCAGCTATGCACAGTGTGTGTTTTCTGTGTGACTGTATGGTATGTCATCAGTTTACTGCAGGGCTCAGTCTATGAGACCAGAGGAAAGAGGGGGAATCAGTGGTGGGTGAGGCAGAAAACATAAAGCTGAGTAGGAGGAAAGGGAGATTTGCTATGTGCTTACGGGTTTTAGAATGATCTGCTTAAATGCACGTTGTTGAAAGTTTTTCATATCATTGTTATTAAGTAGATATGTGGAAAAAATCTGAGGATGGTAAAGATTGTAGGGTTTTCTGCTCTGTTAGTAAAATGGCAATCATAGGCATAAATGTTTTGTTTGTTTAGTGACAGTGCAGATACAGGTCATAAAAAGGCCAGCTGCTAGAACTGAATGTGAGCTGCTGGAGTTATATGTTATGCATCCGAACTGCTCTGTCACCAGGACTCCCTAATGCCAAGTATAACAAACACCAGTGATTATGCACAGTTTCACTCTGGTGGTGTCAAAAAAGCTTTATTAGCTTGTTTTTTTTTTCCAAGCAGAACCAGCAACATCAGACCGCAGAGTCTGAGCAGTAAAACTACTGCAGTCAAAGTCCCTCTTTTTAAATTTGAATAAAGTTCGGCTTATCCTGTTCACAGTTGGGTGGTGTGGTTTGATATAATGCATCAAATTAGACCTCTTTATACAAAGGTCATGCACTCAAAAGTGCAACTGCAATACACAATGGAAGGCCAATGAATGCAGTTCTTGTGTTTATTTATCCTTAAATGTAGGTTTCTCCATCACAGAAGTACAGTATGTGCATCTATATGTCAGCATTTATTTGTGGGAAGGACTGTGTTTGTTTTCCTGTCTTGTCTTCATGTCTGTGTGTATCTGTGGCTTTGCATGTCCATACCACAGTTGTATTTGTCTCATGCTGCAGATGATCCACAGAGTTCAGAGCACATGGAGGGATAAGGGGGTGGTTAGTGGCGGATGGATGTTAGTGGTGGGGAGTCCACTGGGGCTGCTTGGTCGATGATGGTCAGAGGTTTCAGCAGACCACCACCCCCACCCCACCACACATATCCCAGTCTGCAGGCACTCTGTCATTAGGGTGACAGTCAGGTCCTGTTTAGCACCAATTGGCCATGCTAATAACAGTTTTAATAACCCGGGCCTATGTAATATTTCACTGCTGTTTGGACCACAATGTCACGCTAAGAGCCCAGCAATGGAAAAACAGCTTCACCGCCACAAGGATGGAATGCCTCGGTGAACTCTGTCTGGGGATGTGTGTGTGTGTGTGTGTGTGTGTGTGTGTGTGTGTGTGTGTGTGTGTGTGTGTGTGTGTGTGTGTGTGAGTGCGGCATATCCTATGACAGACTGACCATAGTATGAATTCAACTCTGAGTTTCAGCTTAGATTTGTTTGTCCTTGCATGTCCTATTTATATGTGTACGTGTATGTTACATGTATGTACCTTTACACAGACGCGTGCCTGTTCCAACCCAGCTCAGTCGTCAGCGTAGATTTGTGGGTGCTTGTGTGCACACCTGTTTCTCTGTCTGTGTTTGTGCAATAGATTAACTCACTGAGTGTGTGTTAAGCTAATCTGTGTGTATGTGTGTGTGTGTGTGTTATATAAAGCTTTTCCTGTTTTGACAGTAAAGTACAGGGTGGTCAGAGTAGTTGCCGGGTCACTGTAAACACAAACATGTACATTACTGCACCTACATGCTCAGACGCATTCATTCCTGTCATCGGGTTGCATCAGAGAAAGGTCAGAGTTACGCCTTAACTGCAGTTAGAAGCTACATCAAACTTTAACACCCTTACAGGCGCACGGAGGAGTCTTTTCATGATTTGAATCTGATTAAATAGAAAAACTGGACCACATTTAATCACTGCAAATATTTTTTTACTATTTCACAGGTCACAACATAATAGGTATGGCCTCACCTGCCAACAGCCAGGGGTCTGCTCATAAAAACATTGCTCCACAGCAGCGTGTGTCAAAAACTCCTTTAACTGGATGCCTTTTATGTTCCATAACCTTTTCTCCTCCTCACTGTATAACATTAAAAACGTGTTATTAAACAATAAAGAACATTTTAAAATATGGTTTGCTGAATCATTTCCAATGTGAGATGAGAACAAGACACAATGGTTTTGGTCTCATCAGCCTTTGAGCTGCTGAGTCCCTCACCTGCACTGTACCTGTGTGGATGGAGAACTAAAGTCCATGGGTCGGGGATCAGCTAAGAGAGACCTGCGAGGTGATATTTCCTGTTTCAGTATCCCAGAGCTCAGTAATAAGACACAAAACCACCTTGTCGTTGAACAACACAACACAAAATCAGCCCAAAAGCTTTCTGTCTGTTTTTAAAATCTGTCCTAATCCAATATTGTGATTATTGTATGTGTGTTGAACTTACTAGTTGCTGTTTTTCTTACACATATTGGACCTAAACAGTACTATGAAAACTGTATAGACCTGTTAAAATCTGAATCAGTCCTGTATAACTGTTTTAAAATATTGAAGAATAGTTTTTGAGATAAATAGTCTCAGCTCCTCTTGATTTGAATGGAAAAGGCTGAGATAGAAACAACAGACACACACACACACACACACACACACACACACACACACACACACACACACACTCCTTGAGCTTCTTCAGCTTCCATCCCTCACGGTTTTGCCAAAGAGGCAAAGAGCTAGACAGTCTGTGTGAGCAGAGTGAAACCTAATTCTCTGGCAGCCCTCACCCTCAGCCAACGCTGTGAAAGATAAAGACTCAGGGGGAAACTGGGCCTGGGAATACAGCTAGTGTTGGCTTTTATTAGTCAGCCCACATCACAGAGGGGACCTTGAGCAGGTCTTAGCCCACTGGGGAGGGCTGGAGACAGAGGACTGCGGAGGGAGTCAGTGGGACGGCGGCTGGAGAGTATCAGGGATGAATCGGGGAGCTCTTTCATTCCCTGCCAGCCTGCAGATTTCTTCCAACTGGACCAACACACAAAACATTTCTGCCAATTCCAAAAGGAGAAAAAGAGAGACAGACAAACAGAGTCACCCAGACAAACCAGACAACAAATCATACAACAACAACAAAGACACGGCCTTGAATGACCTTACCCTAACAAGTGTCTCAACCTAAATGATAATCCAGGACAGGTCATTTGGCCCTACCCTCTGCTATGATCATAGGAGCATATTCTGAATGAGCGCCGCGAAAACTGTTACCCTGCTACTCAAGGCCCTGCATCCTACATTTCCCATAATGCAACTTCAGATGGTATTTAATAACAGCCTTCTTGGCAATGTTAATATATCACCCTACGAACCTGTGCCCAGGGGGGCTAACGTATAGGCTCTAAGACAGTAAAGGCTCTTAACTAGATCCAGTATATCACTCTGACTCATAGAAGTCTTTATTATGTTACTGAGAAGTGTGTTTTACTTCTCAGATGTGTTGGTAATATTTGTTTTATGACGATTACTAATGGGAACTCATAGATCACCAACCACTTCATTTAACCCCGTGGCACTGAAAATGCACCAGTTTCCTCTCCCTGAACACACACAGTCTTGCACATCATTTAAAAGCTTGCCAGCCTGTATAAGGTTTCTAGAGCTGGTTGCCATGAGTCATGAATCAGCTGCCTCTCTGAGTCTTTTGAGGAGCACATGAGCATTTCAGGGACGTTTGCATAACCGAACCTAACACACAACCTCAGTTCAAAAAGCAGTCGGGGCTCCTCGTAGGATTTGGTTAAGCAAAGCAGTGTAATGACTGGAGGTGAATCAGTTAGCTCTGGTGTGTGATTTATTGCTGAGGTGAGTGACTGTGCCTGCCTTTTCTCTCTGGAAACACACACACACACCTGTCACTAACAGTATAAAGGCTTGAAGACTCACACCGGATTAACTGTGCCATTTCATTCATTCATTTATCATCTATCAATGCCTGACACGCACCTGCAAGCACACAAGAACGCACATGCATGTACCTGCAGTTTTTCTGGGAGTTCACTGCATTTATTTTCAGTGTGGAGACGGATCACGAACACTTTCACAGGTAGAATTCTGCGAGAACATTATGCAACAGCACATCAGTGGCCGAGTGTTCACCTTCAGCTGGTGCAACCAACTCTGTTACAAACCAGCCGGCGTGGGCGAGTTTGTAGATCCAGCTTCGGTATGTGCAGTGTTTTCCCACTTTCCATGTGCTGTAGATTAGTCTCTTTGTTCTCTGCAGTGCTGCCATAACACTTGCTCATTAATCACACTCTTTACAGTAGTCCTCTCCTCCACCGTCGCTCCCTCCGTGGCTGCCAACTATTCCCAGGGTGTGAACTCTCTCTCCTGCTAAAAACCACAGCGTTATCCAGGCAGCAGACAGGAGAGAAAGTGGGTCAATAGAAACCACAGTGGAACCACCTGAAAGCAGCAGGAATGCAGGACCACCTCCTGGTGCTCAGGGCTGGTGTCTGTTAGGAGTCCCACTACTGTATGTCAACCTTAGTAAGAAGAGATTAGATCTTGGAAGCTTAAGCTAATTCATTTGTCAGTACTCTTGAAAGATGATGTTTAAGTTAATATTTATTAAACCTTCTCATTTTAACTCCAGTGTAAAAGTTCAGTAGATGATGATGTCATCCAGAGGAGTTTTGCGGAGGCAAGTATAATATGAAGCAACTTTAAAATGACCTAAGTCGTTTCTTAATCTAACTGTTCTATAAGTGAAAAGGCCTTTATTGAATATCCACATTAAAAGATACAGCAGAACTATTTTTAACAGCATCATCAACAGTCCAAAACAACAGAGGATCCACAAGACATGACGCCGTGTCCAGGTTGTTCAAATGTTTGATACCAGTTACACTTAAAATGCCGAACTCCAGTGTGTTTCAAAGCATCTGCATGTCTTTTGCACCCGTCTGTAAACTCTCCACAGTAATGTGTTTTCTGTCGTGCGCTGCTGCTGTCAAATGCTGGTAAGGATAACAGAGTGGTTGTTCTATTCAATAGCGTCTAGTCGGTCTCTTCCTGTTTCACCTCTTTCCAAAACACATCTACAAGAAATGGAAGAAAGGTTTTGTTCCCATCCCAGGTGGACTTCCTTTGTGCTAGTTGCTGTTATCCAAGTGTCTGCTACAGTGTTAGAGTGCAACCGAAACTCCCTCAAGGACGAACCGGGCACTAACGTTCCTGTGCAGTTCACAGGGATGTGGCGCTACTTCAGCAAACTTTGGTCTCACCCTGAATTCTAAGAGAGAGGACTCCTCCTCAGTCTAAATTAACAGAGCAAAGATTAATTGCACTGTGTTTGCTCTGTGAATAAATATCACATTTATTAGTCTCCATACACATGTTGAAGCCATAATCCTGTCCTCTCTTAATAATACACTGTCGGATTGCTCAATCCGTCTCTCCTCATAAATATCACTTAGAGCAAAGCCAATGGTAGAGAGCCAGTGTTTTAACATGGGCCCCAGTGCTGCACTTCATATTGGAGCCTTTAGAGGAGACTGTTTTCAGTGTTTATGTTGCTGTCCAGCAGTGTCTGGGTTAAATCCATCATGAGCTTTCAGACTTTAAATCAGAGCAGCGTGAAACAGGAGGGGGCTTGAGTTTCTCTGCGCAGGAGGCCCTGGAGCCCGAGGCCTCATTCGTTGCCTTTGTTTCCAACTTTCAACCATGCCCACACTCAAACACACACACACACACACACACACACACACACACACACACTCCTTCCCAAAATATCTCTTGCACGCTACACTCTTGCTTTTCGTTCCACCTCCAGCCCCTGCTTCTTTGTCGTTGCCCCCCCACCCCTCTTTTTGCTGAGCCAATAGTGAATTAGCATTTTTCCACAGCTTTACTTTTGTCTTAGTTAACCATCCACGCTGCCCCCACCCTCCCGACCCTTCACTATCCACTGGTATGTGGCCCATTATTAATCCGCAGAGCTACCCGAAATCACCCCCCCTCCCAAAAAAAAATAGCCCACAAGGGGCCACTGCTGGGAAAGGGGGTCCCTTCACTTCTCATTAAGAGCCAATAGCCACCCCCCTCCTGTCCTCCAACACCCCCTGCCTATTGCTAGCTCACTGTGTTGCACTAATCGCATGCTCTCATTAGCATGGCGCCCCCATTTGGGTCCTGCCGTGCTTTATCGGGACAGGACAGGAACGGACGCCTCTCTTTTTGTCAGAGCTGGCTTTTAGAGATGCAAAATATGATACCCATTCAGCCTCTTCACCTACCCCTTCAATCCCCCACCCCCCTCCCTGCGCTTACTTCCCTGCTATGAAGCTGCATCACTAAACAGCCTTACCTCTCAACCAGGCACAGTTTAAGGAAGTTTGCCCCTGATCCAGTGACCCGTGCCAAGTCTGAGAGAGCACTGTGCCAGTCTGCAGCCACCCCCTGCTCCCTCTGTTTCTCAATCAAACACGCTGATGAGACTTGAAGCCGTCCAAGCCCGGGCACACTGCAGAAGTCACAAGGCTCTCAGCTGAGTCAGTCTCAGCCCTCAGTCTGCCACCCAGACTGTAGAGAACTCAGCCTAACACCTAACAAAGCCAGCACAGCTTTACTTCTCTGCGGTTTTCAAAGGTTTAACTAAACTCATGATGATCAGCAACGGATGAGGCATGGGAAAAAGTTGCTAAGTGTAGCAGCACATGTGGATACACACACCCATACTCACACTCGTTATATCTGGGCACATATCCATAGATGTTCTTCAAACCCAGTCAACTATAATGACCATGATGTAAACTAAATATTATTTCATAATTAAATATAAAAACCTGCCAGCGACACCCTGGATTAAACTGTAAATCCCACTGGTTTGATGGAAAGTGTAGTGTGACAGCTCAGCCCATAGTAAATAACCCTGTTAGATAATGACAGACAAGTGTGCAGACTCACTGACTTCAATTTCAATTATTCAATTTTGTGTTTCGTGCCATATTCTTAATCCAGCTCTTTGTGATTCATGCGAGTTTGACACAACAATGCATCTTCATTGTTTGTTTGCTATTCTGATTCCGATTGTTATAACCCAACATGGTTCCCTTTAGTGCTCCACAAACACGTTTTATATGGATATAAAACTAAATTGTTCAAAGATAAATTCAAGTGCATTACTTAAAGGAATATTCAATTTTGTATTTGCTGTATACAAAACAGAAGAGGAACTCAAACAAAGTGTCAGTAGTAAACTTGAATTACACTGTAAACTGTGTGTGTGTGTGTGTGTGTGTGTGTGTGTGTGTGTGTGTGTGTGTGTGTGTGTGTGTGTGTGTGTGTGTGTGTGTGCACAACTATTGCATGTACAATTGGACAATAAGTTATTGTCTTTACTATTCAGCAGGTACAGTGCATTATTATTCAGAGTCCTGTCTCTGACCTCCTAATAAATACAAGTCCAATTCACCTTCTATGACCTCTGGTTTGGTCTCCACCAGTGCCGAAGAGAAGCATCTTTAACATCAACCGTAATATAAATGAATAACTAAATGTCATTTTCTAAGTGGTAGAGCACAGCAGAGCGTTTCATGCCAACATTAACTTAGACAACATTGTACAGTATTATCGTTGTCCTGCTCTTGTTGCTGGTGAATTGGTTGTATACTGTAGTTTGAAGGTTTCATCTCATTTTTCGTTTTATAACATGAGTTTTTTTTTCTGACATTTCTAAAAGAACTAATAACTTTCGCTGTCAGACACTGTAAATCTCCAGTAGAGCATTAAGTACAAGTAAACTCATCTTCTCAGGTTAGGTACCTCAAAACTATACGGAGGTATTTCTGATGGAAGTATGTTGTTACTTTTCACAACTCAAGTCAAATGTTAAATGGTAGCTACGTGCAAGATGCCCCATCTATGTCTTGAATGTGAATATGTTAATGTACTAAAGCTTCATACTTCAATACACTTGTAACTGTCATCCACAAAAAGACCCCCCACCCCGAGCCTCCCTCCCAGTGGAAACAGTGGGTCTCAGAAAACACTGTGTCAAACTGGTCATTGAGCTCCGGCCTCCTGGCTCTGCATCTTTTCTCTTTGGGTATCAGAGTAGCCCATTGTCCATCCACACACAACCCTTGAAAACGACATAACCTCCCACCCTCAGGCCCGGATCTGACATGGCTGACCTTGGTGTCAGCGCCCTGCACCCCACCCTGCGACCCTTTTGCCCAGCCATGGGGTTGGGGTGCCTTTTTTTTTTGGGAAAGTGAGCAGAAAGACAGAGAGCTGGGGTTGACTGTGTCTATATGTATGTGTGTGTGAAGGCATGGGGGTGGGGGTGGGGTCACATCCCCAATCAGTGATGTAAAACAGAACCATTGTCAGGGTGGCAGAGAAAAAGCTGTGATTAATGCAACAGGGTGTTTTGTTTGAGAGATGAAAGAGGAGGAGGAGGAGGGGGGGGTGTAGTGGGGGGGGGGGGGTGAACATAGAAATGGGAGAGAATGTGGAAAGAGAGAGAAGAAGAAGAAGAATCAGGGCATGAGAAGGGTCTCGACACATTCGAGAGTCTGTTCAATGTCCAGCAGTGGAGATCTGGGGGAGAAATATTTCACAGCTGACAAACGTGTGTGTGTGTGTGTGTGTGTGAGCGAAGAGCGAAGAGGTGCGGGTGTGGATGAGGGACAGGAACTGATGATGAAGTGTAGCTGGAGTGTGTGTGTGTGTGTGTGTGTGTCTGGTGTGTCTGTGTGGAAATATGTTATGTAACCTCCTCTCCGGGGAAAGAGAGAGGTAAGGGTCACATCAAGAGAGAGGAGGAATGTGATGAGAGGGAGAGACTACTTTCCTCTCCGTCTTCCTCGTCTGTCTGAGCCGGGTGACTCTCAGCAGCCCGCTTCTCTCCGCTCCTCCGCCCTCCGTCATGCATATATCAACACAATTTCCTTTTCTCCCGCTCCCACCACATTTCTTACATAAACACCCCGACACATACTCTGCCTATATATAACTACATCTCCACCCGTACGTCCATCATACAAACTCGCTCGGCTCCTTTTCTCCTGCTCTCTTTCAGCCTTCGCCTGGGTTGCACCAGCTACTCCTAAATTCATTGCTGATGAATTTAGGGTCTAGAGGTGTGCAGGCATTTAAACGCATCACTTCAGATGTGAAAGACATATCTGCTCTTTAAATACGACATGACGGCATTTCAGAAACAAACCCAACCTCAGCTTGCGCCTCATTAAATGTCAGCACATACTCGTGATTTTCTGTGAAGCCCATGTGTCTGGATGTAGCACACATTTGGCTCTCCGTGTTTGTTGTTGTTGTTGTTTTTTCTTGATTCATTTACATCTCTGCTTTAGGAACCTGTGCCTTCTGTTTTTTCACAGTGTTTCATTTGCTTCATTTGATTGAGTCCTCATGTGCGCAATTATGCAAATCGTTGTGTGATGTGAATGTGTTGCTATGAGTAAACGAATCTCCAGGGACCGGCGGGACGTTGGTGGTGCTGCTGGGCTCCTCCGGCTACAGTTGGGCCACATGTTATTGTCCGAATCAAAATGTAGTTCTGTGTTGAGTAACTTCTCTTGGGCGGCGTCACATTATTGAGGGATGTGTAATGTAATGTGTCATCCCCCGGGGTCGATTGAACAGTACACTGTAATAATGAAACCAGATGATGCCATTTTGGTTCTATTATATAATTTCATAGAATAGGTCTTCTATTTAACTAATTTTGCATTTGATTCCTTGATTCTTCCCCTTGTATTATGTGGTTCTTACTCTTTACTCTGGTTTCTTGATGTTTTTGCACACAAACACACACACACACACACACAGACAGAGAGGGAGGCAGAGAGAGAGAGCACATAACTGATAGAAAGTAAAAGTAAACTGGTGCATATGAATGTAACGCGATAGGGTCAACATGGTTTGGAAAAGCGATTAAATGCACCTTTGTGAAGTTGGACCATAGTATGACAGTGGATAGTATTTTTCCAAACTTTCCAAAACTGACAAACCAACTATTTTTTGGTCTTATTTTAAAAATATCCAGTTTTTGATGATGAAGAATGCCTCTTTTCTTGTCATATCTAGAGCCAGGAAGAGCAGATGAAGGTGGACGTGTCTAAGGGTGAGAAGTGAAAACCACTGAAAAACCTCAAGTCTTCTGGTAAAAGTGAAAGGAGACGGATAAACAGAAAAAAAACATCTTTGTCGATGTTTCTCTTTGCAGAGAGGAGTTACAGAGAAAAGCCAGAAAGTGTGAATTCTTTTAAAAATAATCTGATGACTCGCTGCTCTGTGCTCTGAGCTCATTAAAAAAAGGCCAGAAGAGAACGAGAGAAGGGGTGAAGGGAGAAACTAGTTCTTCTTAGCCTCATCCGTGTGTTTGTGCCAAAACCGGGAGAGGAGGGAGCCTCGCTGAGAGTGTGTATGTGTATTTGGAGGGAGAGTTTGGAGGTCGGACTTTTTGTGACTCAGAGTCGTGCTCTGCGGCCCATAATTAATGGTCCCTGATGGAGGTGGAGCTAGACAATAGGAGCCTTTCAGCGGGGCTGTGGGGCCCCAGTCCCGGACCCGTCCTGGCCCGTCCTGCAGGCACATTGTTTCTCCACTGTAACTTCTGCCAGCTGGGCCGAGAAAGGGCCAGAGACACTACGGTCCAGGACCCTCTGTGTGTTTGCATGTGTGTGTGTGTGTGTGTGTGTGTGTGTGTGTGTGTGTGCACAGTGATGCATCTCACTAAATTGGATTACAGGGCTAAAAACACATGAGTAGAAAAGAGTGGGAGCGCAGAGTGGACAGAGCTAGAGAGCAAAGACTGAAAAAGCAGCACAGCATTGCAGACATACACATTCAGTAGACACATACGTTCCTGGTTCATCATTATATTCTAGTTTCTTTGAGTGATGGTGAGTTGTTTGCGTTTTGATTCTTCTGTATTCTTGCTGCTTACACAGTCTAGGACATGGAATAGGAGAAAAACAACAAAAACAAGTAGACGGCTACATTTACCTGATATTATTAAGTGAGATAACATATTTTTTTCTTTCGCATTTCTCTGGCTAAGATCCAAAAATTGAATGCAAGCCTAACCATCCTCTAAAGTTTTCTTTTCTGAACACCAGGGGTCAGTGTTCCTACAAGTAAAGAGAACTACCAGCACCGCCAAACATCCCCCTGCTCACTGATGATCTTGAGGACAGGCAGCTACTGCTGTCTGGTTTGTAGTAGCTCTATGGTGATTTCTATAATTAAAACTAAAATATTATTAGTTTCTGAGTTTTATTTAATGAAGTCTGGGTCTTCTGCTTGCCCTGATCACCAAAATAACTAAATCAAACTGATTTGATTTTTTACCTTAACCTTTAAGTCTGCATCATCATGTTGTTGATATGACTTTGTGCATGGAAGTGCACAATTACTCCTGTGCAAGCACGTCTGTGCATGCCTTGTATGTGTAATAATAACTCCATCCACTATGGCTTACCTATGTTCAGAATGAACAACTGGACATCCATACCAGCCTAATCTCACACCCACTGCTCTGGTCGCAGGTTTGGTGCCGGAACACCATGAAAATGCACCTGCACATGAACCATGAACGACATGACCATCTCTTCAGACATGTTGTGTTCTTTGTTGTTGTTATATACTTGCCATGTTATGTTATGTTATGTTATGTTATGTTATGTTATGTTATGTTATGTTATGTTATGTTATGTTATGTTATGTCACATCCTATTATGCCATTTTGTGTTGTTACAGTATGGGCTAGGGTAAGGTCATGGCAAGACATGTCATGTTCTGGTATCATAACAAACAGTCATGTGATGTGAATATACCTCATTTTGCAATATTGTATTTTATGTTATGTTACATTACAGCACATAATGTTATGTCTCATGATCACTTTTTGATGGCATAGTGTGCTATCTTTGCCAAGTGTTGCCATGTTATGTTATTTTATAAGCTGTTGTGTTATTCATGCTATGTCATATTAAATATTTTTATGTTACAGTGCAGTTATGTTACAGTCTTAAATGATGCCACACCATATCACTATGGACGACCTCTTGCATGAGAGCGTGAGCATTTCAACCCTGCCATCGCCCATAAATTCGTATGCAGCGGATGGGATTTACCTAGGCTGACAGGGGAACAGGGTGAGACCTGGAGCCCCTTAATCTGCACGGCCGAAGCCTTAATCCCATTACTGTGCGAGGGAGCAGGAGCCCCAGGATGCTCTAGCTCACTGCCCACAGCCCAGCGACAAAGCTTACTGTCAGCCTTTGAAGTGGGAGTTGACCTAGAGGGACCCATGTCTGGTTTCCTGGAGGTGTGACAGCAGCCGCAAACTGGCAGCTATCTCTTGGACCTCATTTTGCATCTAATCTGAGTAGTGCATGCACATTCACCACATACTGGCAAAATAAACTATGTGAATAACATAAAACAAGATCTAAACTTCTAAATCAAGAGAATTAACAAATATAATGTCGCTAAAATAATAACACAAAAAAATATTTATTTTTATATGTCTTTATTGAGAACAACCATAAAGCCCAATAAAATAATAACTGGTTAGTTTTATTTTGAGTGTTAAAATTGTGCTTTTATTGAGGCAAATAAAACATACATGCACATTTTCCATTGACAATGTAATCAATCCAAATGACATTTGCTTGTTGTTGCTGTTTTTTGTGGCCTGCTGTTCTTTTCTCTCTCAGCCCAACCGGTCGAGGCAGATGGCCGCCCACCCTGAGCCTGGATATGCTGGAGGTTTCTTCCTCTAAAGCTCAAGTTTATAAATCTGTAAATAATTATACTTTGTAAGGCCACTGTAGAGGTGACGTCTGCTGTGATTTGGCGCTATACAAATAAAACTGAATTGAATTGAATAGAAATTTACTTGATTTTATTATAAGACATCTGCAGCTGACACTTTATTCCAGAACATAAACACTAACATTAAGTGAAAACAAGTAACAAATAGCTCAATTTATATGTGAAGATTTATATGAAAAGTAGAACCTGTTGGAAAATGCAGTCCTCTTTTGAATGTGAGTTCCATTCCACCAAAATACTTTAATGTTTTTATAGGAAATAATAGTCATAGCACATCCTGGATCCAGCCCAGTGTATTGTTTGTTTCTGTTTCCACTTTTATTCACTCTGCAGCAACACTGGCATTTGAATTTCCTGTCTCATGTGTGCTGCTGTGTTTGCGGCAGCTTTTTCTGTATTCTCCATTACCAGGGCGTTTGATGTGGATTCGTCCCAACAGCCAATAGCTGTTTTGCTCGAAAGATATAATGTAAACAAATACTCGAGGAGGGTCAAAAGGGTTCCCAACTAATTTCTCTATTCTCTTCCATATGGATGTCTCGCTGGAGACAGGCTGTGCCACTGAAGGAGTGTTGGCATGCAGCAGCCTGTCAGTCTCTACTGTACTGCGAGATGTGTGTGTAGATTTACAGTATGTGCAGCTACATGTCCACGTTCTTATAGTATATCCTTAATGTGAGTGTTTATGTGAAGATGTGTTGGCTGATTTGCCAAAGGGGAAGGCAGGCAGTCTGTCTTGTGGGCAACAAGCTTCAACCTGCCTGTGTGTGCATGTGGGACTGGAGACCTGTGCTGATGATGGCTGGAGGTTCAGTATCAGCCTGTGAGGGAGTTTGGGGGAAGCGTGGCTGTGATTGTTGGAAACAGCCTGACTGCTGCTGTTTGCTATAGACTGAGTTTGGATCATTGAGCTTAGGGAGTTTTTGTGCATGTTCCACACCACCACTGTCCCATGCCGGACACACAACCTTTCAGTCCCCCCACGTCTCTCAGGATTATTTTATACCGTGCATGCGCGTGCCTGTGTGTGGCTTGAATCTATGGTTAAACAGCTGTGGCTGTGCCAAGCATTCAGACGGATGCTAACTTTAGCATAATGTGTACATGCGCCGCTTGAGTATACAACCACAAATGCATGCTTCTCTTTTGTTGTAGCCAAAGGCAAAGCAGAACCAAGGGAATGAGGGGAGGAGATAAATATATATACTGAACGTATGTGTTTTATGAAAGGGGTGCCTGAATTGTGGCGAGACTGTCGCTGCAGCAGACGAGGTCATACGTTTTGTTTACATAGACATTTAAGAGTTTTTCGTGGCCTCCACTTCCCCCTCTGCAGGCTTACATAATCGGCCAAGTAGGTCAGAGTTTCTCAACCAAACCAAACTAACACGGCTTTTGGGAAACCCTCAAAAAGTTGCAAAGATAATCTAATTCATAAGGTGAATGTTGTTATGTTATTATGTGTGGCATTCCTGCACATTTCCATTTTCTGCTTTACCTACTCAGTGTGGCCTTGACCCTTCCACTTCATAATATTGTTGATCTTGGACTTTTTAGCATCTTCACCTGATACACTCGTTGTCAAAGGCTCAGATAATGAGGACCATTATGAAATGCCGATATCTAGGTCACAGTACTGTGGCCAACTTAAAATACGGGGCCTGACAATAAAGCAATTTGTGATGTGGGTTACTGACCTCGTTGAAATTTCTGCTTGTGCAGGCACGGTTGGGACTGCTTTAATGTGACAAGCTGAGCACACACTTGTGAGATACAGTAACTGGGGGTCTCAAGCAGAAAGTAAATCTTTACCTCTTCCAGTGTGTATGTGTTCATATTTGCATTCACGTCTGCCCATGAGTCCTTCCTGAGGCTCATGAACACTCGCAAACGACGTGTGCTTTGTTCTAATTGTCTGTCCTGCCTGCTCACATTAGCTACCTCTTGGTTCAAAAGGCCTGATGTTTGTCCTGGGCCCCCATAGGAACAAATCTAGCCCAAGATGGGGGGAAAGGATATGGCAGGGGACAACAGGGGAGGCTGGGCAGTGGTGGTGAAAGTATGTGTGTGTATGTATCCGTGGGTCTTGCCATGGTGCCTCTCCCTTAATGGGATCAGAAGGGTGCAGCGGCATAAGGGGGATAAGGTCAAGCTGAGGTGCTGCCAAATTTGGTTAGCCACAAGTGAACCCAACTCCAGTGGGACAGGTGCTTTCTCACACCATTGCTCCCGCTCTCTTGTTACCCCACTTTTTTTCTCTTCCCAACACCCGTTGTTCAAGTACAATGTATTTTGTAGATTGTTCAAATGTAATAAGTTCTTGAGATCGTTTTGTGCTGCTGGTACAACCTATAGAGTCATATTTCACAAGAGGTCAGTCTCAACAATAAACATCATTATTTCACTTATAGCCTTGGTTTGGTGAAGTGACATATGTAAAGTGGCAAATAAGTTAAATGTTCTTATCAACTTTTTGTAAGATTGCGTTTGTGCATCAGGGGACATGTGTGATATCAACAAATCATGAGCAAAGGTCACCTCCCAAAACCATTTTAATTAGTAAAAAGCTCAGTGCGACATTTAAAACTAGCCTCTATTCTACACTCCAATCTAATGTTGTTTCCAAAGCAAACAAACCAGCTTTAGCAAAAATTGAAACAGGTATACAGGGTGACGGAGGAGGCGAAGACTGTCAATCATGCAGCTAGTTCGTTTTAGCTTTCTTTTTTGCAAGACTGAATTATAGAGTAGATTTTCCCATGTCAAACACCGGAGTGATGCGGGGCGGTTGTGTGAGAGGATTCCTGACATGCATCTTTCTCTTTGAATGTGTGTGTTTGTTTCCTGGAGTCGGTTAAGGTGCTTGTCAGCGCACGCATGCAGCACAAGTCTGTGTGTGAATGCCTGCAGATGCTTGTACTTGGGTGTGTTAGCACACACCATCACAAACACCATCAGTCTTTTGCACGTCTTAATCTATGCTCGGGCAGGAAAGATTAGCACAAGACGCAGCAGCTCAACACAACTTGTTCAGGGCTGCAGCATTTACGGTTGCGTCAACATGAGAAAAAAAAAAAAAAGAAGTGAGGCAGAGAGGGAGAGAGACGGAGGGTGTTTGTATGCTGAAGAGGAAGCCACCGTGGTGAGATAAACAGCTCTTATCTGTGGCTGCGAGCGTATTGCAGGGCTGGTTGAAACCACAGTGTACGTAAGTGAGCAGACAGGTACATCGGCAGAGTGTGCTGATGTGAGGGAGATGAGAAGCTACGATTAACCCACCAGCTGTAATAAACACACACAGTCACATGCAGTGAAACATATGAACAGCCTCCTCGCATGGGAAATAAAACATGCATGATTGCACACTTTACAAAGCACGTTACACATATGCTTCACTCCAGAGCCACATAATGACATATGTCCTTATCCAAGCCATTTGGGTTATTTATATATTTCTGCACTGTGTTTAAGATCGCAGATTGATAAGTGTGATTTAGTTTCAGTCTGTCACCCTTGTTTTTCTGTTTGTTTTTGTACGTGCTTGCTAATAGGAAGCACTTGGTACGTGATGTGCATTTCTTTCATTTCATACATTACATTATGTGGTCTGCCACTTTGTATGAACCTGTGACTTCATGTGCATACTTTACATTCTTATTTATATTTGTGTATATGTATATTTATATATCCATATTGCTTCTTCTTCTCAATCAGCCCAGCAAGTTCACCAAGTAAAATGCTAAATTGGCAATTATCCAACTTTTGCCTTAAATCCATTTTTGCCTTAAATCTTTTAATTTGTCTTATTGTTTTTTTCTACTGTAAAGTATACAGTAAGTACTCTATTAACAACTATGCATGGACAGACTGATGAAATCTTTACTCTCCTTCGTTCAAGAATTATTTTTTTTTAACACCAAATGTCATTAGCCACACTGCGCATGTGTGTGAATCCCATCTACATGGCAGCTTTGTGCATCATTCGTGCTTCAGAGCATCTCATCCTCATTTGTACAGTCCATGAATGAGTCATCCCACATCGGCTCAGTACACACTGTTCTCATTCACAACAAAGTCTGAACATCCAACCATCCACTATAGGTCAGGCGCACATGGATCGTCCAGTAGTAGGGGGCCACACATAACTGCTGTAGTTTCCCATGGGGCAACGGGCAACTTAATCAGTGCTTGAGCTAGAGAAGCCCATATAGTGTGTGTCTCATTCACGTCTTTTCCCACACTGAGGTAGTATGCTAGTTGACTGTACCCACAGACTGATTCATTCACAGTCTTGTGTACTTTGCCCATGCACAACCACAGACACATCATAAAACCGACGTACTGTGTATTAAAGCTGCTTTTAACTTCCACGTTCATGCAGGCAAAGAGTAAACACATAAACATCTAGTGGCTTGACTCAGCCTTATATCTACATTGCATCTGCTCAGACTAAGCTATCACAGCTTGTCCCCTGACTTGATGGGCAGTTTCATCTGACCTTAGCCATGTTGCCTTTTTACTTAATGCCACTACTATAAGTTACAGGTTAGTTAGTCACAGCTGCATCATCTTAGCAAGTAAGACAGCATTCACTACTGGTTAAATAAGCCCTCTGAGCTACATAACATGCAAGCAGCATGCAAGCTGCCTGAGCACCATATAAACCTCATTTGACTTAAGCCACCAAACAAACCACTCAGCTGGCTTACCAAGCAATGTGGCACATGCCTTAGTTCAAAGCATGCTGATATATCACATAAGTTCTGGACATATCTCATACACATCTTTAACCTAACCAGCAGCCATTCAAGGGAACTGGCTGCAGTGTCAGCCATGGTTTTTACTGTTTGCCTTCTTATAAGCAGCTCAGTTTAACAAGAACAAGACTGACCTGCTAACAAAACCCTTATACCCAAATGTCACTGTCACTGTCAGGTGGCAACAGACCAAACTGGACACAACAAAGTTTGGCTGGAAGGCTCAACGTGTCTGCTTTCTCAATATCATCCACTACCTGCTGTCTACGGCCCTAGATCTGCTTTTTGGCACCATTAGAGCAACATCTATATCTTTATGTAACTGGTTTATCTAAAGTCTTTGGAATAACCTCATCTATACAAAATCTCTTACTTGAAAGCACACATTTTACAATGAAACAGCTCCCCATCTTCTGTGAATTCACTTTCATTCTAGACCACCAACCCAACTTAGTGCACCGAGATGAAACAGATACGCACACTTGCATAGACACAATTAGGAACGCAAACGCACCCAGGAACAGTTACACGCACGCACGTAGCCTCCACAATCTTCACATACAAAAGCACTTATTTTAAACGATGCTTCTGCACCACACTTGCCAGTACAGGTACAGGAAGCGTGCCTGCATTTGTCAGTGTGGTTTTGTATGTGGTGTGTTATCAGCACAATCTCTGCTCATATGGGTCTGCATGTGTGTGTGTGTGTGTGTGTGTGTGTGTGTGTGTGTGTGTGTGTGTGTGTGTGTGTGTGTGTTTGTTTGTATGCTCAAGAGTTCACACTGTTCTTTTCCATATCTTCTGCCAAGCAAACAGTACATGTGCAGCATGGTGTACTGCAGCAGGGTGTTAGTGAATGCTTTGTTGAGAACGTTTGCCCTTTGCTCCACCACATCACTGAGGCGCTGGCGCACATGTGAGTTTGTGTGTGTGTGTGTGTGTGCACGCATGTGTGTGTGTGTGTGTGTGTGTGTGTGATGTGGTTTCAACCATGCAGCATCACAGAGGTTTCCAGTCATTCTGCTCAGCAACCAGACTTACCAACAGATAAAGGAACTTAGTGTTCTGATGTTATCGTAACCCATCTTCATCTCTTTCTATTTCCCTTTTTTTTCTTTCTCGCTTTCCTCTTGTAAAGAAAAATCACTACAATATTTACAGTTTCCTATAGAAACATGCAGTCTCGAAGGAACATGAAATTACAGTGATCTTATCACACCTAATGGTATTTATAACTTGTTTTGGAATTACTGTAATATTCCTATGTGGGTAGTTTCTATGTGCATCTCTGTGTTTCAATAACAACGGAACAACATTGGAATGGAATAACAATATCGATTTCATATTTCATTGATATTTGTATTGGAATTAAGTCATTTTGAAATGATATTTGTGATATATATAATGATCAATTATTAGTTTGAGTTGTTATTGTTGGGATGCACAGATTCGCTTTTTTTCCGTCTCTGTTTCCTTTCCTCTATCTGTTTCTTTTTTCTGTCACCCTGTCTCTCTCTCTCTCTCACTCTCTCTCTCTATATATCTTTCTCACTATCTTTCTCGTGCACACAGCAGAGCATGCTGCACAGTCACCGCCACAGCTGCACAGAAACCAAACCAGAGATACCTTAACAAGGTGTCCTCCTGTACTGCGAAGACAGACACCACAGGTGATTTGCAGAAGCTGCGGGAGGAGGATGACGAGAGAGCACATGATTTACTGGCTTTTCTTTCTTTCTTTTTTTTTCTTTCTCTTTTTGCAAAGAGTTCACAGCTCCTCATTTTTAACATAAACCCCACGTGTTGCAGTTAATGACATGTGAGAGAAACCACTATTTTGAATATCTCCCACACAGTGCAAACATCCTGGACATCCTCCCTCGTTTACAGTAATTCATCATTGGGAACAGTTAGTTGACTCAGCCATTAATAGGAAATCATTAGTTTTTCATCTCAGAAATCGAAAAATGGGTAATGTCTACTAACATGCTTTCTATGACCTCACCTATTTTTTTCCAGGGGACCTTCGCTAATCTCTTTTACAGTAAACACACTTTAGTTGCCATTGGCAAAAATAACACCTTGTTGATTTGTTGACTGTGTTGTGAAGTTGTTCTGTGTCACTGCCATGCTGACTTTTTTGGTATGGTTTATTGTGAGGTACTCTCCCATTTTATTTCATACAGCTTCGGGTATCGATACAAATTAAAACATTGAGTGACCTTGAAACCTGTTTGACCGTGTCAAAATCTAATGTGTGTCCAAGAGAGTAAGCATTTTACGATGTCATAACAGGAACAGCACAGTTGTGATTAATATTAACAGCTGCTGAATTCCATTCAAACTGTGCAGTTCAAGGACCCGTGAAATGTTCTTGCTGGCTTATTAACATATTTACTTGAATTTCACTCGAATAGAACAAAGCTATTATTGATATTAGTGGTTACATCTGTGTTTCTCTACGGTGTCACGATGGCTGTTGAATCAACCACAACCCCATTTACTTTACATATTCTCAGTAGTTCACTCGAGTGAACAGTGAACTGCCAATTTCAAACACTTATGAATCATCATAATTTAGCAATTTAAAATAGTCAGATCACATTTTGACGTAGTATTGTTAGTGAAGAGTGGAGTACATTCAGTACTATAAGTATTAGTACTTTGTTTGTTCCATGGTTAGAATTTCTGAGGACATTAGTTAGAACATGAATTTCCCATTAATAGCGTAAATATAGTGTACTCTGGTAAATAAGGGGTGGAAATGTCTACTGTTGTGGTAAATGCCCTTTAGAGATCTGAAGTAAACTTTGTGGTTGCATTCCAGTAAAATAAACCTCATTAAAAATCCCACCGACATTTTTAACATTGCTAATAACTAAAACTCCAGATTTGGATCTTTTCTTTCTTTCTTTCTCAACAGTAGTCTTTGCTGTGTAATTGAATTGGTGTGTTAAGATGTAAGTATAGTAAGTATATATTCTGAAGAAACATGTTGGTGCAAGATCATAATTAACTAGCCATGGTCAATGTAACATAGTTTAACAGAAAAGAAACCCTGAGAACAAATATTGCAGCAGAAGAAATGAGCAATTGTACAACTTGCTGAAATAACTTTATTCACACGTGTTTTAGTAGTTGGAAAGTTCTGTGGGACTTTATTGTTGAACCTTATTTTACAGTAGAAAAATGCAGCCAGGCAGTTTTCTGTCACCTTCTCACTGCTTCATGAAGCTGTCACTGCTCACACATCTCCCTCATTCCCCAGTCTACCACAAAGAAACACCCAGCACTGCACCCAGTGTGCGGGCATATTGATTTTTACACCCCCACCGCCGCCACCACATCCACTTTTCCATTTACACAATGGGCCCCTAAGCAGAGCAGGGGCCTTTTATGAACTTGGCAATCTCCTCTTTTTTTACAGTCTCCTACATGAATAGGATAGGTAGGGAAAAAGGAGCTAAGGAGGGAAGGGAGAATAGAAAAAGTGACACAACAAAAGAGGCGATCAGGGGGTCCTGGGATAGAGGATAGACCAGGAGGAAAGGGGGGGGGGGTCTTCTCTTTTTCCCTCCTTCAACGAGGCTGTTTCTCCACACTCTGCCTTTGATGTACAGCAGTAGACTGCGTGAGATGTGCACTGGCGGGGAAGAGTGTAAGTGTGCATGTGTGTGTTTGTGTGCGACTGGGACTTGGGTGGGGGGGGTTGGGCCGAGGTGAAAAAGCAAACTTGATGGGCTTCGGAAGTGCAGATAAAAAGAGGCACAGCTGGACTGATGGGAATGATGAGAGCCTCCTCCTCTCCCCCGCAACATACACACACCATAAACACACACACACACACACACACACACATGCACAGAGTGAAAGTTTCCTTTTTCTTTCACCCACAGCCACAGAAAAAACACTCCTCCACATCCACTCCGCCGGCTATTTCTCTGTCTCTCCCACACACACACACACGCACAAACACACACACACACACACACACACAATGTTCCCCGGTGTTGTTGTTTGACACAGTGGGCTTGTAAAAAAACTCTTTTTCAGGCTCCACACATCATTCTCCGTCAATGGTCAGGTGCTTCTGTTCTCCCACACAAATCAATCAGCAGTCTGCTAGTTGTCTAGCTGCCTGAATGGTGTGTGTGCGCGTGTGTGTCTTTTCTCCCTTTGACTATCTAACTGTAGGTGAGTTATAGTGAATCCGCTAACTCTTAGAAAAGAAAGTGCTGTCTGATCCAGCGTGGCTAGAAATTACTCATGCAGTTTAAACAATTTCTCACTTGGCTCACTGCTGCTCGACTTGCTACCTACAGATTTAAAACATTTGCCTCAGATATGTGTGTGAGTCACCGCCGTCAACCCACACATCGATCTGCTTTAAGTCAAATCTTCAATGTTTTTGGTGTCTTCTCGGTAGAGCAACAGGTAACGCGAGGAAAAACAAACCAAATGATTTTTCCTTTTTGACATTTTCAAAGAAAGTTTAAAAATAAATGTGTGAAGATATTAAGATGATTAGATTAGTGAGAAACATGTTCGCTTGCATGTTCGTCTTCGTCGAGATAAAACACTACAGTCGCAGCATTTTAGATTATTAGAAGACGCCCACTCGAACGCTGTGTAATTACCACAAGCAACACATTGAAATTGAATTACATGTGATCATATTTATTCATATACATTGATCGGGTTTGGGAAAGACTGACACTGGCTCAATATTTGCACAGGCCACCACTTGTTTTAGCTTAACCACTGGTGTTAAACCAACAGCTACTGGTCAGTGCCATCTGAGCACTCTGTATAGTACGGCATCACTCCAGTAAGTAATGGAGTTACTTTTTGTTCTATGGTTCACGTGTTCTTGGTCGTCACTTTCAGCTGACCAATCAGCAGCTTGGATAAAGTGTGAATGATAATTAATGTATGTTGTAACCTAGTGACATTGAGCAACTTTTCTTTCCATTTAAAATAGTTGACATTACCGCACCAGCATCCAAATGACAGAGTGCCATCATTGACTCCAGGTACTAGCTGCTGATGACTCGGCAGGTTTTGCTGATTACCCTAACTAGCTCTTAACTAGCTTCCACCTGTTAGCACTGATTCCCACTAGACACTGGATCATTAGGTTGATTCATATTTGCAGAGTGAGTTACTAAGTAATCCTGCCGGGTGCAAAACTGCCTAGAGCTGGCACACCACGTATCACACCTATCAACAAAATCAGTTCCAGTTAGTTCCACTGGGAGCCCTGAATCACCAAATTCAAATGATATTTCAAGTATGTCCAACAACTGCTGCATGTCTTCTTTGGAAAACAGTAGCCTCAGAACCGTTTAAGTTTACTTTTTCCTTACACAAAAAGCTAAAGTTATGTGACACTGGTGACGTCACTGTAACAGTTGTTTGACATTAGACTAAACCATGTGAAGATGTGAATTACCTTAAGTCTTATGTGAGAAACAAATTGCACAATCCCATCCCATAGACCAATCATTTTGACTTTTCTGAAGAAAAATAAGATTATAGTTTTGGACTAAATGACTTGGTCAGATGGATGTTTTTGGCCTGGTGTCCAAGCTGGCACATGGACACCACCAGGTGTCCACTGATCGGGGCCAGACAGCACTCTTAAGCCGTGCCACCTTTCACTCACTTTAATAGGTGGTGGTTTGAATGCCCAATGACACTAACGCCAGGTTTTGGTGGGCAGCAGGCCTGGACGAACACAACCTCCTACAAAACTGAGAGAAAAGATAAAGAGAGAGAGAGTAATAAAATAAAGGCTGACACCGTAATGCTCTGCTCCAACAAGAACAGAGAGGGAAGGCAGAGAATCACCAAAACAAGTCACTCACCCTCACACACACACATTCACCAGCCTGCCAACCCCCGACATTTACATTAGAAGAGGAAAGACACAGTGGGCCTGTGGAGGAATAGCAGGATGGGGAGGAGAGGTCGGACTATGCTATTGGGAGGTTGTAAACACTGTAAGACAGTATCTCCATGGAAGCCCGCGCACTGCTCTGAGGCATCTCAGCCCTCTCCTTCTAGTCGCCAGCCCCACAGCCTTTCCAAAGCCAAGTACCCTGACCGCCAGCCCCCAAATCGGCCCCCTCGCCTCGCCTGCCAGCCTGGCTGTCCAGCATAGCAGATGTGCACAGACGAGTGGCCTTGGATGACTGGATCCCCATGGCTTTACAGAGAGCGAGGGAAGAGAAAAGATGATGAGCATGGCCTTGATGAGGGCTTGTGTGTGGGTCCTGTGTTTGTAGAGAGCTTATATTTATTGTAGATTGTGGCGTGGATTTTGTGGATTCATATATGTATGTATGAGTGTGTATGTGTTATGTTCATGGTAGTGTTTATACATGAAAGGTTTCCTTCATTTCATTTAGTTGGATTACATTTATGACTTTTTATTCATTCACACAAAAATGTCACTAACTACCACATGCCACTGCACCACTTATAATATGGTGTAAAGATCATTTTCATTTTTTTTCAAATCAATTTTATTTGTATCGAGCCAAATCACAACAGATGTCATCTCAAGGCACTTCACCGTGTTTAAAGATTTAGGCCTTACAAAATATAACTGTATACAGGATTACATAGAAAACCCCACAAGCCCACTTGAGCAGCACTAGCCAACAGTGGATAGGAAAAACTGCCTGTACAGGTAAAAACCTCCAGCAGAACCAGGCTCAGGGTGGGCGGCCATCTGCCCTGACAGGCTGGGGTGAGTGGATAGTCAGTGTTGCTGCTAAATTCGTATCAGAATCACAAGAAAAAGTAATGGTTTCCTAATTTTCTGCATAATGGTCATGAAGTCACAAATATCAATAAGCACAATATTTCTAACCTGATAAAAGTCATCACATGTTATGACTTTATTGAACACACTCATTAGACATACAAAGTAATGGTGGAAAAAGTAAAGGTTAAACCATCTTTGGCAGAAAACAAAATTGGTGTTAACAACTCTCTCAAGACCATTCTACAACATTTCTGTTGGATCAGTGGGCCTCTCTAATAGGCAGATGTTGTATCTCTAAAGCCATACCTCTCCTCTATGATGGCAAGCTGTCCAAGTCCAGATGATGTCATCATGATTCCTTCACCATACTTCTGATGGAGGGAGCTTTGTAGCACACCGTTGGGATGATGTTTTCATCTTATGTGGCAAAACTTGGTACCACTTGAACCATCCAACCTGCCAGACGTGTTGAATTTGAATTTCCAGCCTGGCTATTATACTGCGCAGCCAGGCTGGCAAAACTTCACAAAGTCCCTGCACGTCGACTGCACGTTGGCTTTGATGTTAAACACCTCATTTCTGAGTGTGTATTTCTATGTGATCAGAGGCCGTATAGCAAACTATATAGCCCTTGAACTGCACCTCTGTAAAGGAAGGATGTGAGGATGAAGAGGAGGAGGAGGATCACAGGTTGGTTTAAATGGTGCTCTGGCCTGAATGAGCCTCCTTTGAGCCTGTGGTTCCATCATACAGCAGCTATTATGTGGCCCTGTGCAGCCGAGCCACTACATGGAAGTTCTTTCAGACAGACAGGAACAGACAGGATGGCAAAATCTCAGACGTGTTCGTCTTCTGTACAACTTAAATTTCCACACTACATTTTCAACATTCAAATTATTTTTTAGAAACAATTTTCCCACATCAAAGGCTCACGGTGTGGTAGAATTTGAGTTCTGTGTCTGTGTTAGCAAAAGTGTTGGTGTGTGGATGCCCTGTAAAACAGATTCCCATTCAGGAGCTCTGTATAAAGACCTTTTATTAGGAACCCTGTTCGTTAGCCCTCTCACCTCGTGTATTTGCCACTTCACTCATGGACAGAGAGTGGGAAGCAGTTGAAAGACATGAAGAGGGAGCAGGAGAGAAGTAAAAGGGTAGTGTAGGAAAAAACAGCCTTCAGGCCTTTTTTTCTGGACAAAAGACAGAGCTAGAGAGTGAAGGGAGGGAGTTTGAATGCTCAGAGAGAGGGGAGAGTACTAGAGAAAAGCCGAGAAAGAGAGAGAGGGTTTACAGAGCTGGAGCGGGCAGCGGCTGCCAGGCGCTGAGGAATTCATGGTCGATTTGTCCTTGTTCGCAGACGGTTTGCAATAAAAAGGAGCTGAAGGGGAGAAGGGGCTGGACCGAGCTGGGGGCAAGCAACAGATTGCAGATGCCTCTTTTGGAGAGGGCTCCTTGTGAAAAAGTAGGTACCCCTCTCTGAGTCCCGAGCCACCCTTTAGAGAAAAGAGCCCTTCTCTACTGTAAAGGAGCGCTCGGGACATTGTGGGGCTTGTCAATGGCTCTCGGCTGGGGCACCAGGAGAATACAAGGAGGCCCAGTGTTCAGCACCGCAGCGCCTTCTATAGAGGCCAGAACTGTAATGGGGGCCCTGGGGGCTCTACAGGGAGTTTAGAGGGCCCAGTTTCAATGGAGACCAAATCTTTTTAACTGGTGCATTGTGCAACTCTCTCTCCCTCTGTCCTAGACATGGGAGAGAGGGAAATTCCTATGCAGATCAAACAGAATGTCTTCATTTCCAAATGAACGTGGGATGGATGAAATTCGGGCACAGTTTGAGATATCGAGGGAACATTGTTAGTGTAGAGAGGGTGGGGGTTAGGTAGGTGTGTGTATGAGTGTATGCACAACTATATTTCTGTGTGTGTGTGTGTGTGTGTGTGTGTGTGTGTGTGTGTGTGTGTGTCAAGTGTTGTTACTGCAGACGGTGGTGAGCAAACGGCTTCATCTCAGGTGAGGTTAGAGCCAATCACCACCTGTTAAAGCACCTGTCAGTCAACACAGTGGATCACTGCACTGAGGGCAACATCCAGCTGTTTTCCAGTGTGTGTGTGTGTGTGTGTGTGTGTGTGTATGTGTGCACTCTGCGTGATGATTTAGTGTGACTGTGTTAGGTAAGATCAGTCATGAGTTGTTATGACTCCATTTTCCCATGAAACCATTATTAAAATGCATATTTAACATTCTAAAACAAAGTATAATCACTCCAAGATGAACAAACACAAACACAAAAAGCTGGCATTTCAGTCACAGAGGACTCGGTTACCCACAACTTTGAAAAGACAAACTTTACACAGTCACCATGACGGCTGAAGAAAGCTGTAGAAAATGTAGCTGATAAACAAAGTGTCGTCCAATGGAGCGACTGTAGGATTTCCCCTAACCTCGCCCAGTGGTCTGAATACACAGTGGGAGTGCAGGCCTTGTTAGACCGGGCCTCTGTTTGTCTAACTCTCCTACTCGCCTGTATGTACACTGCACTCTTAGAATAGTGGAATATGAAGCGTTAAAGGATAAGCGAAAGTTGCGGTCACTCCAGTGTGGGTTTTATTTTGGTATTGTTGACCTTCATTTTTATGTTGGTTAAGGTCATTTCAAAGTAATCACTGACATCTGAGAACATGGCAATAGATTTAATGTGTTTTAAGTACTCTTCAATGTATTCATCCCAGTTTTCAGCTTCGGCTGGTGTCTGGAGAGGCGATTTCAGACGCTGTGAGGCCATCTGACAACAGTTTGGTTCAAGCATGGTGAGCTTATAGTTCAGGTACCTCTGAACCATTTGCAGGTATCCCCGGCATCGGAGTCGCCCAGTATGTTTCCAGTGTGTCATTACTGGTCATACATACCTGCCCAGTGTTTTTGCTGCTTCTTCTTGTTGTTGTTTGTTGCCTGCTGTCATCTCTCTCTCCTCTTTCCACTCACCCTAACCGGTGGAGACAGATGGCCGCCAACCCTGAGGCTGGTTTTGCTGGAGGTTTCTTCTATTACTGGGAGTATTGGTACAGAAAGGCCGAAATTTGCACAAGCAAGCCATGTCGATTAGTCTATCTGCCTTTAAGTCCACAAATTGTATGGCATGTTCCTTGATCTGGAAAATTATTATGGTCATGTTATGATAATTGCTTGAAACAGTGGCCAGGATTAAAGGAACTAGAGTAAGCCTGTTTAAAAATCGGAGTGATTTTTTTACTTTCTGAAAAGCAATAAACGTGCTGTGATAATGTACACTCTGCACTGAATTCATACAGCACACATCTGTACTTTTGAAGCTATTGTAAATTACTGCGGCTATTCTAAACTGAACTTAAACACAAGCTGAATCCCCAGTGGAAACGGTCATCATCCATGAACTTCTGGACAGGAACCAGCTCTTCCTGCAGAGTTCCCTCACCTCGCCAGCTGTCTGTAATGTGTGTGTGTGTGTGTGTGTGTGTGTCTATCTATGCATGTGACAGAGATAGAGGGAGATGAGAGAGCGTGACACCTCTGACTGCCGGGTTCCTCCAATTGTTAGGCAGGAAACCCACTCAGCGTCAAGATAAAAGAAAACGAGGAGGAAAATACTGAAGAAAGGGAGAGAAAAGGGGGAGGGAGGGTCAGGGGGGAGAGAGGGGGAGGTACAGTGAGATGCTCGCTCACCCTGGGGAGAAATTAGTGCAAAGGTGAGGGTCGTGGAACAACAGAGAGCCATGTGAATAACAGCAAGAACAACAACAGCATGATGAGTCAGGCCTGTGGTTAAGACAATGCAGGTTTAGAGAGTGTTTGGAAGAGAGAGACCTCACCGTGACGCACAGTCTCATGACACTTGATACAGAGTTCAATCACAGCCATGACATTAAACAGTACGTAAAACTGTTAGTGACTGGCATGGATGCGCAGTATTTACATCATCATCCTCTCACATGTTCCTATGTTCCTGTAGCGCCACTGCATCCTCTTAGTACAGAAATGAAATGACTTTTGACCTGTGACTGATGTCTTACAGTTTGACATCATCACATCACTTGACATGCTTACAGAAGCAGTGGAAGAGAGCGGGGGTTAGGCTGCATTTAAGCTGCAGTTTAGCTAGTTTGAAGATCTGGTACAGCGTCTGATATGAATCTTAGTGGGTTTTTTAACCACTACGTCATGTCTCCTGTCAAACCAACAACATGAGAGAGTGTGGAGAAGTACACGTGTGCAGCATGTATGCATGTTTATGTTTTAGTCAGTACTGGCCCACGCGCAGTGGAATATCCCGTCTAAGCTTAGTACTTAGTTATTAAAACTACCAGAGGTCCTTTTCTAGAAAACCAACGTGGGCGCTTCATTCTCATTTGTCTTAGCATACTGTCCACCTTGTGAATATTTTTTAATTTATAAATTATACATTTATGAATTTATAATTTCAATTCAGGGACTTTCTGAAACGTTTACACACCGGCATCAGTGAAATTTGGGGGAAAACACCAAATCAAACCGTCAAATTTGAAAGACGAGTCGAACGTTTGGGCGACGTATGGGCTTGTACTGCCAGGAGTGAGGTGAGAAGCCAGGTGACAGTTACCCTAACTTAACATAACGACGGGAAACAACAGAGAAAAATCGAACCTGCCTCTGCTCGAAGCTGCCAAAATCCCCTCAGCAGCATCTTCAAAGTTCATTCATTAGCATATAAAAGATAGAGGCCCATTTCTGTCGAGGTGCGCGGCGGAGTATTTCCCAAAATATCAAACTATTTTAGTGATGACAGTTTTAGTAAGTGTGACACACTAATGCAACATGGAAAAAGTTACCGTGGAATGATGTTACACTGGAATCTGGTTTAGTTTTAATGGTAGCATCTTCTGTTCCAAGAGCTGCTTCCTCTCATTGCCTGCTTTACACTGACAAACAACGAAAAGACCACACGCATTCACACATCATATAACAACATGCAAGAGTCCTTGCTTCAATTCAGCAGGTCATGTAGACATGATGGATGTCCCACTGGGTATGCTAAGTGCTTGTGGGCCACTCTCCCATTGTCATGGTTACCCACCGATGGGCACACACTGTCACGGTGACGGTGGAAAGGGATGAGTCAGAATTAGCTCTCACGACGTGCTTTCTATCAGGCCTGAGTTTACAATCTGTTCTTCTTGTGGCTGCTCCATGGAGTTGGGGAGATGCCAAAGCTGTTGACAATGAAATTACAATTCAGAGATAAAAACAACCAGCCAACCTGTGGTTGTCTGAACTCTGTGGTACACTGCGGTAAAGCCCCACTCTGGCTCATCTGGCTTCCTGGGCAGGGCTACACCAAGAGTGTGAATAAATACTGTATGACTCATGTGTTATGTGTTTGTTGTGAAGGTTGTAGTTTCAATGGCTGATATTTTGACTTGATACTGGTGTCTGTCGTTGTCCTCCATTTCAGGTTCAATGGGTTAAACGTCTAATGTTGAAGAGACATTAAATAAATTCATTTGCATGAAGGCTATCCTGCTGCCTCATATTCTCACTCGTGCAGCAAACAGCGGTCGCAGTCCCTAAAAACGTGACTATTTACTATATTTATGTTTAAAACTACAGCACCCAGCTGTTTCAAATAATTACTCAGCCTACAACATGAGCTCAGAGGACAAATTCTTCTTGACCAGTGTAAAAGTGCAGCGGCACTACAGCACAGCTGCATTGTGAGTAACGCACAAAGAGTGACGTCTTCAGTGAGACCACGGGGACTTGAGTCTTATTGCAACAGACAGTTAAAGTAGAACGTAGTGAGAGATGAACTAACACACTGTTGATTTTGGTCTTTTAGTGAAACAGCACACTGCCAAAGCTGCCTTTTAACTGAGTGACACTTTCTAGGAGCAGGAACCTGGTCATCTCTATATAGCACATAAAACAATGGCGAGCCTTAACGCAGTCCTGCACAAACTCAATTGGACACTTATCTCACATGAGTCATCATGGCTCAAACAAAAAAAAACAAAGCAGAACAATAGACAGTCTATCTGCGGCCTTGAGGCAGGTTTTGCAGTGAGTCTACGAGCACTGCAGTCACCTGCTCCACTGCTGACAGCCATTTATTATCTTTGTAACACCCACGTTCATCAAACATGGCTGAAGCAGATTCCTCTGCACAGGCATACGGTGTCTGTGTGTGTGTGTGTGTGTGTGTGTGTGCATGTATCAGCGGGGTGACAGCTACCTGCAGGGAAGTGCCTCAGTATGTGGGTCGTGTCCGTCAGCTTCTAATCCTGTGTGATGCCGACCTGTTTGAACAGCCAGCAGGTTCTCACCAACAGTTACGTAAGAACTGAAAGGAGGCCAAGCAAAGACAAACACTGACAAAGAGAGGCGGGAAGACAGAGATACAGAGAGATTGGTTTGCACTTGTCATAGTTAATTCACCTGAACTGTACAATTAGACAGGAATTTCTTGGCACCTCAGAGTGCGCGTGTGTGTGTGTTTTAAGAAAAAGAGTGTGTGTGTTTGTGTGCGATAATGAGCAGGTGTTTGACTAAAAACCTTGACTAAACAAAGTTGGGCAGCTGGAGATCCCCCCATGCTGCTCCAAGACTAACATTAAACAAGTACCACAGGTTAATTGGATGCCACATCTCAGTAAGTGGATGGAAAATAACCAGTGCAACTCTTTCAGTTCCATCTAAAGCTGCTTACTAGTTACACTGCAAAACAAGGCCTCTTTGTGTTGGATATGATTACAATGGTACATTACAGCAAAATCAACTCATTGTTAATGCCTTAAATAACTAGTCTGGTATTGACAGCACAGTAGGAATTTAGCTCATCCAGTGCCAACAACCACTGCCAATACAGAAGATACTCTATCTAATATCTACAGTGGCAAGAAAAAGTGTGGAAAGTTTTCTGCATTCATTTGTCATAAAACATTATTTATTAACCAATATTAAAAAATATAATGTGCCTCAAATAATAACACAAAAGTATTCAGGTCTTTATTGAGAGCAACCATAAAAAACTGTGCTAGTGCAAGTGAACCCTTGGAATTAATAACTAGTTAATTAATAACTCCATTTAGTTTTTGTGAAGCCATTCTGATGTGGACTTGCTCTGGTGTTTTGGGTCAATGTCCTGTAGCATCACTCAACTTCTACAGAGTTTCAGCTGACATACAGACATTCTCACATTATGATAAATACGTTTTTGATACATACTCAATCACTGCAAGCTCCCAGGCCCTGATGCAGCAGAGCAGGCCCAAATCATAAAATCAAATCTATTTGATAATACTCTAGTCTTGACTTAGATGAAGATTAGATCACATTTTATGAATAATTAATGAAGAAAACCATACAATTCCAAAAGGTTCACATAGTTTTTTTTGCCACTGTAGTATGACAGAATGAAAGAGGGTGGAGGTGGAGGAAGTAAGGAGGTAAATTTTGTTCTAAAATCCATCTCCAATCTGAATTATAGTATTATATTCATTACCCAAAGTCTATTCACACTGTAGTTGTTACAACAAGAAAGCTTAAAATGTCAAAAATGAAATCAAACACAACATCAAGAATAAAAGCAAAACATGGAGGACAAAGACTAAATGTCAAGGATAAAGTATATGCTCGAACAAAATGTCTTGTGTAGATGCACAGGTGAAAGTGCACTTTAGAATGAACTCAGACAGAAATAAGATCAATACTAACAGTTGCTATCTGGCAGGAAGCACAGAGTCTTGCTTACGCTGATGAGAATGGTTTTAATATTAATTCTAACATTAGTCTCAGTATAATATGATACGATAGATGATATGATAACTAATGGATAACTGATTGCTCTTGCCTTTTTAATAGAAAAATGCACCAAACTAAATAAGCACGAGCCAAAAAACAAGAAATAAGACCAATTCATAATTAGAAATGCTTTTAACATGTTGCAGCATGGAGACCTCAGAGGGGTCACTGCTGCTGGGTTCAAACACGTGGCGTCACCACACAGACACTCTTCTTCAGGGAGTGTAAGCAGGGTTAAACGACATTCAAGGTTTTTTCATTCTAAGGTTGAATGTTAACAGTGTTAATACAGCATACTTGCCAAACCTTTAATATCATTTCTTTTCTCCATGCAGTTGAACTATATTATTCAAGTGCACATGCAATGCCCTATAGCAACATCAGAGTCATAAGCAAATACAGTAACTACAGTTAAGTACAAGTAACTAATATAAGTTCAGTTCAGTTCAGTCCTTCTTAGCAATCTAAAGTAAACCAGACATCCACCACCCCCAGTCTAACACATACACTAATTTACCTGCGAATGACATCATTGTGTACAGAGGCCCGATAAGGTCAGTAGTCAACAAAAGCACTGACCTGTTGCATAAGAAAGCCTAGTTGGGCTAAGTGATTGACTGAGACAACGCCACATGCATAGAAATGCACACACACACACAGTCCCACACACAGAAAGTGGACTAAGTAGTTACTGATTGTGGGAGTCATTTGATAGGCTTTGCTATTGCACCTGTCATGTCAAGGATAGGTTGGCTCCCGCCTGTTTCTCACAAACCATCATTGTTTTCACTGGCATGCAACACTGGCCACAAACAAAGACTGCGTGTTTGTGTGTGTGTGTGTGTGTGTGTCTGTGTGTGTAGGTGAATGTGTGTTAATGCCAGTCACAGAGTGTGACTACAGATCTATAGACATAGGCTGTTGAGTTCACTGCAAGTATGCCACTACTGCTGTGTGATTCCTTTTTTTTATATTTTTTATGTTTGTGTTGCTATTTATTAGTTAATTAAGCTTATTTATAAGTTTAAAGTTTAGATGGCTACTGGTGGAACAAGCAATCAGAGTTTTTACTTAAAGCTAGAAAATAGAAATCGATAAATATTCCTTTAAAATATATATTTTATTCCTTTTATTCCCTGCAGACTGGCCTATTTCAGAATGATATGATCTTTTTTTGGAGCCAGTAAAGTTCGGGGCCGATATAAACTACACTGTGCTTAATATACTTCCGTTTAGCTTAATCTATAATCTACTAAAACAACTTTTATTAACTGACGTTGATTAAAGTGTGACTTGTTTCAGGCCTCACCACACAGAGTGGAGCCTATGATCAACTATCTTTGGCAGACATGAGGACAAAAACAAAAAACAATGCCCAAAACACCACTTTGTAAGCTAAGCGAAGGGAAACTAGATGACTAAGAATATTAAGATAATAGTGTATCTATTCCTGTTATTGGGACATATTAATAACCACATTGTCCTCTCACACTGCTGATCTTTATTACAAACATACGTGTAGCAGCTCGTTTTTCATCCTAGTGACTAATATGCAAGGTCTCTACTTAGCAGAGAGCAGTGTTCAATAAGAGATATTGAAATAAACAGGGTGTGTTTCGCAATATACATGTATCAACTTGCGGTTGGTTGTGTTTGATTTGTGCTATTCAGTTTAATCAAATCCAATGCTTGTGTCTGTCATGAGGCAGGTGTCATACAGTCGTAAATCAAAGAGCACCTGTGACCTGTTTTCACGTCAGCCTATGAGCCCAAGAGGACTTTTTAATCCAACAATGAATCTTAGGCAACAGCTAAACCTTGGGAAGGTTCCCTTAAAAAAACACATGCTGAATCAAAGCGACCTCGCAGCACTTTGTGTCACGTTCGGGGAAACTGGCGCAGCGAGTGACTCAACTGAGTGACACGGGGCAAATTCTGCCATTCCAGGCATAGCAGAGACGACGGAGAGCCCTGAGCCTGTGGTGTGATTCCAAGCTGCAGAAATGAAAACGAGATGAAGAGACGAAAAAGAATGACGGGCGGCAGATCTGCCTTGTTATGTAATTAGAAAATCTTCAAGCAACAACAGCACAGTTATAGTTGAAGTAATAATCAAACTGGGGTTTCAGTTAAGGCCAATGCTAACATTTTAATGAGGGAAAGCTGGTTTGTGTAATAACATTAGGTTATCAAAACAGAGCATGGTCTGGGAACAATGGTTTGGTCTGTTGTTAAAGCTAATTTATTGCACTGGGCCTCAATATCTTATTTCTTAACATTAAACATTGGTGCAGCAGGAGATTGGCAACATGTGAAACACATGCATGCGCTTTTTTCTGCAATGTCTTGAGAACGTACTGGTAGCTTACTAAGAATAAATAGCTTCACCAGCAAGGTTTTGCAGTCCGAACACCTCAGTATCCCCCTGAATAGCTTTCAGGACAGACGTACAGTGTAACATGTTGAAAAATAACACCGATATGTTTGTTTCCCATGCAAGTGCAATGACTGTGTGAAATGCAGGTCAGGTGAGTCATCTTCTCTTCTTTGACAGGCCTTTCTGTTTTTTCACACTTCAGTGGAAAAATATGTGTGTGTGTGTGTGTGTGTGTGTGTGTGTGTGTGTGTGTGTGTGTGTGTGTGTGTGTGTGTGTGTGTACAAGCGCATGCACACAGGCTGATTCATAAGCGTTTATGACTACCCTGATAGCACGGCACAGCAGTGCTGAAAGGCCCAAGGACATACAGGTGCAAACATGCTTACACACAAACAGATATTCATACACACACACACACCTTTTTTTTTATTTTTTTTTTTTCTCACCATCGCTGATAGCATCGCAAGCGAACCTTTCTACACTTGGCTTCTCGCTGCGCACACGACTTCTTTCTCTCATTCACTAAGTTCCTCGCTGCACACGCGCACCCATGCAAACACATGCACAAGCCGAATTGCCAGTGCTATAAAAAGACAGCAATGTTTAACCCGTCCTTGAAACTGAACAGACGGGCAAAGGAACACACAAACACATGCACACGGTGTCACAACCCGGTTTCAACACACAGGCTATATTACATGCTGCGGGGTTTATGTTTAGACGTGGCCACTCTGTCTGGCTCAGTTTCCTATATGCATGCAAGCGGGATGTAAAGTGCCAGCGTGTCCGCTAAACTGACCAAAATGATGGCATCAACCGTATTCACCACAACACGTGCAATTTAACTCAATTACAAAATCCTTTATTCTTGGCAGTTTCCCATGCTTCCTTGTTTAAAATTATTATTACATTTTCACTTCTGGGTATGTTTGTACAACCTGCGCACAAACCAGTGCCCGTGCATAGCTGCATGTTTTGTGCACATGTGTTTGTGCCCATCTGGTTCCTCCACCGTAAGGTGATTTACCATTGCCAGAGCAAGCTAGCTAGCCCCCAGCTTTCTCCTTTTGCTGTTGTTTAGTTAGCTGCTTTGTGTCTGTTGCACCCTCTATGTCAATCATACACAAACACATGCATGGTCATTCATCACATTTGGAAAGTAACATCAGTTTGCATCTAGAAAACACAAACGTGCAGACACACATGGGACTACACAGCAGAGCATGATTGGTGCTCAGTTGTGTCAACGAGCCACGCTCCTCTGTTTTTCTCGTTTGCCTCGTCATTCATCTCTCTATCTGTCCATTCTGCTCTTCTCATCTTCTCCCTCCTCCACTTCTCTAGTGCTGTTGTAACCTTTGACCTGTTGTTGACCCCCCCCCCACTAGGATCACTGTAACATGTCTGGATGTAAACACAGAACCCTGGTCTGTTTTTATTATTACTAACCAGACGAATGTATACATATTTCTGTAAACAAAACAAAACTTCCTTCCAGCACCTCTAAAACTTGGTAAGTTGTGGTTTTATGGGAGGGTTATATGCAAAATTACTTTTTAGCCAGGAGCAGTGGACTTTCATGTCACTGTGAGGTTACCAGGCCACCAGGAGATTTACCAGGAGTCAAGCCGTTTGCCTGTTTTCTAGCTTCCTATTCACCTAATGGACATAGGAGTGGTATGTGGAGAGCAAGATATTCTCATATAGGTCCCAGCAAGAGAGTGAATGTCAGTTTTTCACCAGTCTACAATTAGACAAACATTCTACAAATGGAACATTGAACAGGCAGGGTGTCTATGGCAGGACACCACGAATGAAGCTGCTGCCTACTAAAAAAACATTGCTGAACGCCTGAAGTTTGTCAAAGAGGACATTGACACCACCACCAATTGGAAAAATGTTTTGTCGACTGATGAAACTATATTGAACTATTTGGCATGAAAAGGTCACTGCATATCATCATGAGAACATCATCCCAATCGTAAAGTAAGGTGGAGGAAACATCATTATTTGGGCCTGCTGTGCTGCATCAGGGCCTGGCCAGCTTGCAGTGATTGAGGCGAAGATGAATTTCCAAGTGTATCAAAACATTTTTTAGCATAATGTGAGACTGTCTGTAAGTCAGTTGAAACACTGTAGAAGTTGGGTGACGCAACAGGACAATGATTCAAAACACTGCAGCAAATCCACATCACAATGGCTTCAGAAAACTAAATCCGCCTTTTAGAGTGGCCAAGTCAGAGCGCAGTCCTCGACCCAATAGAGATGCTATAGAACGACTTGAAGAGAACCACACATGAGGCATCCAAAGAATATGACAGAGCTAAAGCAGTTCTACAGGAAGAATAGGCTAAAATTAATCCAGAACAATGTGCAGGTCTGATCCACTGCTACAGGAAGCACCTGGTTGAGGTTTTTGCTGCCAAGGGGGGGGGCAACCAGTAATTAATTACAAGGGTTTACATACTTTTCCCACTAGCACTGTGAGGTTTTTATGGCTGTTTTTAATATAGACATTTTGTTTGTGTTATTATTTTAGGCACGTCGTGTTTGTTAATACTCTTGATTTAGATGAAGATCAGATCATGTTTTAGGACAAATTATTGCAGTAAAACACAGAATTTTCAAAGGTTTGAGCTAGGACCCTTTTTCTCGCCACTGTATGTGCGTGTCTGCATGTGCATGCGTTTTCCTGCCACCGTCGTGAAGGTCACAGAGATTATCAGCAGGGTTGTGTTGTGTTTGCCTGGGCATGCATGTCTCTGCGTGTCCTGTGTACATTTGTGTACATTGTTGATTTGTGTTCCTCTAGTGCAAGCCCAAACAGATGACTATACATCACTAGTTACCTTTAAAAAGTTCAAATATTTCTTCAGCATAATGTTATTCTTACTTTTTGATTACTTGTCCAACAAATGGAACTGGGCACTAAAACCTACAACAGAGAGTAAACCTCACAGAAGAACTCGACTCATTAATGTCAAACAAATAGCAAACACAGTAATACTACAATGATTATACACATTCCAACATGCAATTTACAGTGTCTGTTCCATGTATTTTTGAGAAGTCAGTCAGTTACATCTAGATTTGCATAGTTAGAACTTTTAAATGAGTCTGTTGGTTCCCTGTAGAAATTTCACTACTTAATGGTCTCTAAAGGTTAATAGTTAATGAAAATACAATGCCAAATTAAGTTAGTGTTATTAGATCTCACACAGGCTACCTACATGACCCCAGGAGGAGCAAAGGTTCATAAATGGAGGTGCAGCAGTGGAAAAGGCATCTGTCAGCTAGGTAGAAATAAATATGTCGTGAATCTAGATAGGACAGAAATACGTAGCTTGAGAAACATATGGAGCGAAATTGTGTCTCGAGCACACGCGAAGGTGTAACATGAACTTATCTGTAGACGTTTTCTTTTGGTTTGCCTTTGAGCATTTGGAAGCTGACAGAATTTTCAGCCAGCTTTACGCTGTTCAGTGATGTTAGAGGCCGTTTCTGATACCAGAAAGAACATACTGCCGGATTTCCAGCACTTGAGAGTGATTCTTTTCTGGTAACATGGCCACTCGCCTAATTACAGCTGCACTGCCTATGGTTTCTTTTAAAAGGATGAAGATATGTTGACAATGAACATAACTGACACGTCGATGCTGAACATATCACCTGCTTGCAACTCATTGTGTACGTCAGTGCATACATGTAGCACTATTCTTTAAAAAAAGTGTTGCATCATATTATTATGATCATTTTTTATTATTATATTGCAGTTTAGTTGCTGATTACGGATTTATTTTGCAATTTGATTTGATTTGATTTGATCTACTTACCCCCCACCACTGTGTCTTACTCACATTGTGGGGACATAACTCTGTTTACAGTCACACTAAGAAGGCTGGACTCCTTCTTAGGGGACTAAAAGTAAGTGAACCATTAAATATTAAAATGAATACTTAAATTAAGATTAACTTAAATTTAGATTTAGGTTAACATGAATAGGATCTTCAGAAAGTGAATGTAAGTCAGTGTAATATCCCCTGAAGCACTGAAAACTCTATGTGTGTGTTGTGTATGTGTGTGTGTGTTTGTTGGATTCCTGCAGGCTGTAGATCATTGGCAGGTAGGACAAGTCAATCTTCAATCCAGATGTCCTCCCAGACTCCTGGGCTGCATTCCAAGCAGAAACACTACAGTGTCACATCAGTCATTACACACGCACAACACCTTACCTAACACAGACCACAGACAAGTGTTATTTAAAGCTTCTACTCACTAATCACCTTTTTTTTCCATTAATCCCAACTGTGTAGTGAGCGAGCATTGTAGTTAAGGCACACGATTTAGTAATGGAATGCGGCCTGTTACCCACTGACATAGTTCACAACAGCTATCACACAGGCATCCATAAAAATATAAAAACACAAAGGTGGGGTTTATTAGCCATCATTACAGATTTTATCTCTTGTACAAATAGGGCTAACACATAGAAACCCACATAAACACATAGAGTGAGAATAGATGGCATGCTGAGTTTAGCCTTTCTTGTATCTCCTCTTTGAAACAACACTGCAGGTATCTCTGCAGCGATAGCCTCAACAGAGAGGCACAATATGTGTGTATGTGTTAGTGTGTGTGTGTGTCTCGGTGCCCATGTCTGGTGTTTAAGTGTTTATTATGACAGACGTCCTTGGACACGATGGTCTACTTTGCTATAATTAGAATATTTCTTATCATACAGCGTGCCCTCTAAGAGCAGGAGGGAGAAAGGGAGAGATAGAAATGTGAAGAAAAACTAAACAGTGATACAATAAGCTCAAAGAGAGATGATAGAGTGACTGCATGTATAGCCGTGGCCTTACTCTACCAGAAACCCTGGACAGTGAATATGGATTCGATGGAAATATGGAAATAGGATGAAAAGAGTGGAGCGCTGACAATGATTTAACGTGGACCACAGATGTAAATCAGAGACAAATGTGAGTTTTGGGCCGTTCATCCCCTCTCACAATTCACGATGTGATGTGATCAACATCTGCCATTGTCCTCGTCATCATTTGACTTTCCTCTTCTTTCTTTTTCCATCTATCTGCTTCATCACTGACTCCATAGGACAGTTTAGCTTAAAGGAATACTGTTCCTCCTCATAACAGAATATAACAGACAGGGAACGACTCCTGGCCTTCTCACTGCTCCTACACCACACACACACACACACACACACACACACACACACACACACACACACACACACACAAACACACACACACACACACACACAGCGCATCACATTCACAGGTCAGTGAGGCCGCCACTATGATCAGATGTCCACTTTTTCCATGTTAATGTCATCATTTCACATCTGGATTTTTTTTTTTTTGTTTTTTTTCCCCAATGAAATAAATCCATCCTCTTCACAGTACGTGTGTGTACTGTACATCCAGTAATAGTGGTGGTGTTCCCTTTTATGGTCACAGTCTTTACAGTAAAGTTGGAAATGACTTTGACATTTACAATGACTAACAACCCTCAGTGAAACATGAACATGACAGGCAGGGTGCAGGGTAGTACAAGGTACGCTCAGGTCCAACATACACAACAAACGAGGATCCTAAACGTAAGACTGATGCAATGGTTTGCTGATATTGATTATTTTGTCATTAGAGACTACAATAATATAATACATTTATTTATAGAGCATATACACTGTATAAACTATACACTGTAAACAAATAATAATTGCATCAACCAAAGGGCCTACACATCTCTATAAAAACTCAGTTAAGCGTTTGTCTACCTGATGAATCTCCACCAACCACTGAGAAAAACATGGAGCCACTTCGCTTCTAAATGAGCAACTATCTTCACCCACTAGTTGCTGGCTTCACCTATCTGCTGTTTAATCCTATACAGATATGGTAGAGTGGGTTCATCCAAGTCTCCTGCTAAAAATAGCTGCATGCTGCTACTGGAGCCGAGGATGATCGGAGAGGTGAGACTGAACCAAAACATATAAAGTTGCAGACCAGAAATCCAAAACAGTGATGTGGCAATATGCTAATAAGCCGAGGGCAGCGGTGATAATCATTATGAGTGGCCCCCTTTTACATAACACACACACACACACATTTGACCTATTGTCGTCATAAAAAATGTGGATCAGTGCTGCTATAAATCCTAAGACAGGACTGGGGCGTTAGTGCCCTGGCCTGCCCCGACGAAGCCCAGCAGGACAATGAAACAACACTAGGCTGTCAGCACCTTCAGGCGGCCTCATCACAGCCGGGACACTGCTGTCAGCGGGACACTGTACACACTGACACACACACACACACACACACTCACATACCACAGACAAACACATACTCACACAGAGAGGGGCAGATACCCCCCACTTACACACACATGGCATCAAGTGAATGTTTGGTTAGTGTGTTTGTGCCTGTCAGTCACCTTTTCACTGTCCCTCACTACACACACACACACACACACTGGTCAGAGTTTGGGTAACAAACAGGTGAGAAATCTTCTTACACGGTGACAGCACTTCCTCTCTTTCGCCTTACCTCTCTCTCCCTGAGTTAATTCACTGAGTATTTGCGTGACCAGGCGTTGCAGTCTACACCAAGGTCACCTCTAAATCTACAATATGCATCTTTTTTAATAACAATGACTAATTCACATTTTCCAGCTGACTTTATTCCATCAGTGTCCTTCCTGCCCCCACACTCTATCCTTATCCATCTCTCCTCAGCGCTTCCATATTCACCACTGTATGCTTCGCCTGTGGCCAGGTCCTGCAGAGGCAGCAGACCACAGATGGCGATGAATACTGGATTGAGCAGTGGTGCTGCGTCATGGAGGATCAGCGGTGGGGGGGGGGGTTAGATAAGGTTAGGGTTGACGAGTATTGTTCATGTTTCTGGCGGCAGAAACATGAACTGGAGGTAGAGCGGGTTTTCCACCGACCGTTGATGATTCGATTCCCAGCACATCCACTTGCTCCTGATGGAAGTTTATCAATTTAATTATGTTATGTTCACTGGAAAAAAACATTTGGGAATTTCTATGACCCCAAACTTTTAAATGCTAGTGTATGTAAAACCTTTAATTCGCTTTGGAAAAAAGCTGCCAAACCTCTGTAGCTCATTAGCGATGAAGTGGAAATCTTGGCTTATATTTAAATTGCAAATGTAAAGTATGTAGTGGAAGTTGGCCTACTGTAACAATGGCGGCCTTTGTCTCCTAAATGTCTCTTCTTGAGGACCCATACTGTGTAGAGCGTGGTCTCATGCAAAGTTTACAGTCGTGACACTGCTGAAACTGGAAGCTGACACTGCAGAGGTTGTTGGTTATATTTTAACCCAAACTACAGTGGACCCTTGTATGAGACGCCGCAACAGTTGGATATTATTATGTGCATATGACTGCATGAGAGCTAGGACTTATTACTGTATGACATAACTTTTTTTTTTTCTCTTAAACTCTATGTGTCAAGCCTGGACGCTAGACTGTGATTGACCTGCCTTTGACAACTAGCTTAAGCTCTGCTGTACCCACCTGGGTCACCTCAAATCACATAGTAGACATTCAGAAATGAGCCATCGATGCTCAATAACTTAGCTCACTTGCTGGGATGAATCACTCTTTTTATAGCAAGTGTCAGTTATTACTGATGGTATAAAATGAGTGTCCTCAACAGCACTATCTATTTGTCTGATAACTGTTTATCAGCTTCCAATCTTCTTATCAGCTGGCCTACATACTGAACTGTGCACACTGACATCACAGGACTAGTACTAGGTGTGTTAATGTGTCATAAAGACACAAATGCAGTTACAAGCTCGAGATATATTTTATTTTATAACGTCATTAATGCCCTGCTATATATTTTTTTGCAGCTCTTTGAATCATGCGGTGATTGTGAGACATGTCTAGAAAGCAGTGTTTGAGTGCACATCTGGATAACCGGGACCATCCTCTCAACAGTATACGGCAATCAACAGCTTACGCTAATGAATCACGAGGAACACAAAACCACAAGATGTGCCCGGGTGCACATTCACAAACAATTAAGAATGAGTAAAAGTTTCCCAAAACACACACACACACACACACACACACAAGGAGTTTCGCGGAGCATGAATGCCTGTTAGTCAGTGAAGATGACTCTTCCTGGATGAGGAAGCAATCAAATGTGGGAGAACAGAGTTTCCATAAACAAGATGCACATCAGGTATGTAGCACCAGATTTCACAAAGATGTAATATTAGACACAGGCGGACAGACAGGTGGAGGTCCAGATAGACAGCTGGCTGCCATTTCAAATAGAATTAGCAGGAGTATTGCCTCATAATCTTTTCGCCCCCAGGCCAGAGATGTTCCTCACTCTGCATTATGGGTTATGACTGGTTTGACCACAACCAGATAGTTTTATTCCACTGCTCGAGGCCCTTTCTGTCTAGCATAGGCCTCTGCGGACACAGACACAGACACAGTACAAGGAAATACAGGAAATATGTATCAAGAATTGTATCCACTCTGTCTCACACACATGCATAAATATGCACAGAGTGATGGCCAGCAACATCTGCGTGTGTGTGTGTGTGTGTGTGTGTTTCAGCACTTTGCAATCCACAGATATCTGTTGCGTTGTAATGGGTTGTCTCGTAGTTTGAGGCGTTTTATTGAGGAGAACAGCTGCTGCTTATAAACCACAGTTAGCTGAAAGGGTATTACTCCATCCCTAACCTAGAAACTGTGAGGAGCTGATGACACCACACGTAGTCATGTCATAAATGTGTCAGTCTTACCTCCAGTGCGTGTGTGTGTGCAACCATCTTCAGTCCCCTTCATCAAGTTCAAGTGTAGTGAAATATTATCAGATGTTAATTAGAACTTGAGCAGTCTTGCATGGATCCTGAATCTAAACAAAACAAATAAACTGAAAAATAAAATTAGAGGAAAATAGCACAAACACTTGTTTCTGGTGATGTGATATAAAATTGCTAACTGGCCACAACTAATGCACATTTCCTTCATAATCATGTGTTTTAACCAGAGACACTCTAACTTGTCTCATAGTTCTGACAAAACAGCTTGTGGGCTCTAAAATTAGCTTGTGGTCATGAGCCGTATGGTGGATATTGTTGTGTAACTGACATCACTGACTTTCTCTGATTTTATCTCTTTTTTTCCTGACACAGTTGCACAAGACACTACACTTAATAATTATAGTATACATTTATTTTATATTTCTTTAAATCTTTGAGAGGAAATATGAATTTCAAAAGGACTAGTTGTGTAGTGACTTATATTTTTCCACTGTTATTATTATGTATCAGTATCATCACAAATTCCATTCAACCACAGTCCCGTTTGGATTTGGTATGTTTTCACTCCTCCGTGCGCGTAGACATGACCGAGCACATTCTCAGTGACCTACAAAACACAGAGGAGCCATCTGCTGGGACAAGGATCATCACTATGCATTGTTACATGCAGGCATGAGCGAGGCCAGAGTCAGAGTCAGAGAACAGTTTCAGTAAGGCGACAGATAAAACGCCAAACGGCTTATATCACAACTCTTCAGTTTCACTCTAATCTGAATACAGTTTCAAATAAATCTATCCAGAATCTTCTGGGAAGCAAGATAAAAGAGTTTCTTCTCAGCAGAGCTGCAACTGCAAGACAACGTTAGTTCCCAAGTGGGCTAATATGACTCAGTGGTTTAAGGGTTAAAGCACACTTTCAGTCCCTTAACGGTTTCGCATTCAAATGTATCATATGCAAATGTATTAGGCCACATGTTTGAAAAATACTGCTGGGTAGGTCACTGAAAAGAGTTAGAGTTAAAAATGGATATTAACTCCTCAAAAGAGTGTGAAAACAGTCTGCAGTGATGAACTGATAAAAGAGCATGATTGACAACCTAAACACGCACTCAGGCCATCATAGATCGGCATCATTCTGAGAAAACATGAAACATTGCTGTAACGAGTTGAGCAACAGGTAAATCCATCGCCATCGTCCAAGTATTTGGGTGATGTCTCCATCCGCCACAGCGGTGGAACTGCAGTGAAACAGATCCAAACACCAATACACCAATGTAGCTCTCACAGTGCATGGGGAAAGTATTCACTTCTTCAATGCTTAACGTTGCCACATTTTGCAATTTTACAGGCCAAACAGACATTATGGGGTATTTTTTGTAAAATTGTAAAGAAAATAATTAATTGAATCTATTTTGGAATAAGACTGTAACATCACAAAATGTGGAAAAGTATGTTTTTTGTTCCAATGACTAATAGTGACAGCATGTTAGAAACTAGTTACGTGATGGTGAAATGGGGGTGAGAGTTGTTGGCCCCAGAACATCACAGGGCACACAGCACACTTTCACTCATGAGGAGAATCATGAGGTGAGCTGAATGACTGCACTGCAGCTCTGGAAAGTATTCCTACTAATGTACATGTGAAAATGATTCTTTTATTGATTATAATGGCTAAAACAACCACTGAACAACAACACCTCATCAGAGAAAGTTCTGTATGTTTATGTTATAGTAGTTTGGATGATTTGACCTTTCCAGGCCCTTAGCCGTCCTCCTTATTTAGATTAGCTCACAATACAGATCCACTGTGTCATGTGTTTCCCATTAAGCTGGACACGACCACGTGGACGCAGTAGTGTGTTATGTAAAGTGAGATGCGTCATAAAGAGGTTTATCACAGGATAGTGCAGCCGGAGGCTCCTGTGTACTGTAGGTCTGACACAGCACTGTACAGTAGGTCGCAAGGAAATGTCAAGAAGCCTCGTTCTCCTGTAGTAGTTGTCAGATTTCACACATAGTAACTCATATAATCAGTTAGGAACTATTTCCAAAAACTTTTAGATCCTAGTTTCCTGGAGTTTGCAGAGTAATTGAAAAACTGGTGCCATGCGTCATCTATTAAATGTAAATGAACTCAGTCACTAAGTGGTGGACTTTCCCTTCCCTCCTCATCTTCTATTTCGGTTTACATCTCTTTCTTTTCTTCATGCGTGTCTCCCTTTTCTCATCTCTCCCTCATGATCAATTAGCGCTCGCTAAGACAAGAGGAGGGAGGTAGGGTGGCCCGTGACGTGCAACTTCTCGCTCGCTAGGAATTTCAAGAGAGCGGCACAGAGGTGGCGCGGTGTTTCACTTTGAATCAGCGTGTGTTTGTGTTGCGTGCGTGCACGGCTCTCTATGTGGACTATTACGGTGTGTTATATAACATTGTGAAATCTGCACAACCACAGAGGGCTGGTTGAGGGTTAATACTAGGGTTTAGGGTTGAGGTCAGGTTTAGGGTAAGGGTTGGGGTCAGGCATTTACTGTGGTTTGGTTGACGATTAAGGTTTGGGTAAGAGGATAGGGAATGCAATATGTCAAAGAGGGTCCTGACAGCTATAGAAAGACAAGCACACATATATGTGCATAGATCATGTGGCTCTGTTTTTATAGAGCTGTGCAGTCATATGATGGTCAACACCTCGATATCACACACTACCTGCTACACAGGGGACGGTACATTTACACAGCAAGCTACGTACAGCAGGTTTTGAGAGTCAGAATCCATTTGAATTTCTTTTTATTTATTTATTTTTTCCAGCATCATGAATTCTGAGGAATAGTTTTGCTTCTTTTTCCAAGATTTTCCACGTCCCAAGAATAATGAGTATTTGATTAGTTGCTATTGTAATCCAGCAGCAGATCTTGTACATTTGGGCTGATGCTCTCTTCTCCCTCCCCACTGTATGAAACTTTAACCATAATTGAAATGTTGTGTTGAAAAAACATATATTTTTAAGGGTTTATAAGATCAGTTCATGTTGTAAATTAGGGTTACAGTGCAGTGTGACAGATTACTTATGTACTATATTATTAGTATTTGAGTTTTCTGAAGTCATTGTAATATAATACAGCTTCTGTACAACTATGCATAATTATGATTTACTGTTACTGCGGCTTTTACTGGAAAACTTTTCGCGAGCCACGATTGTCAAAATGCAGTTTGAGATCCTTTTCCCACTCAGACAAGAATAAAACTTTGGATGAAACAAATACACTTCCACTTCACAGAAACGCGTTTTTTGACTTTGTGTTATTTTCTAAATTTGACTGCAGCTGACAACAACTGTCCTGGACTGTCCTGGTTTGACTGACTCCACCCATCTGGTTTCCACACACGTTAAAACAAACACTACGCTTTGCAAATACTGCCTGACCCATTTCCACACTGCGATGTCAGGTGTGTGGCAAAGTCCCGTGTCATCTGACTGCTCCACCATGTTTCCCAAGGACAGAGATAGACAGACTGTGTGTGTGTGTGTGTGTGTGTTTATGGGTGTGTGTGTATGTGTGTGTGTTTGAAATCTGTCAGATACAACTTCAGGATGGATTTTAGGAAAGTCTATAAATGCTATGTGTGTAAAAGATGTGTTTTGCTATGTAAGACTGTGGTTGTGTTCTTGTGCGTGCAATTGTGTGTGTGTGTATACACTGAGGTAAACTAATTACCATGTTCTATGATCAGCTGTGGGCCTTGAGGCCTGCAGGGAGAATTCCTCTGTGGTCAGCCGACCCCGGTTGTCCCGTCTATCTCTACCTCCCTCCCTACTTCTCCCTCGTTCGCTCACACACGCATACACACACACACACACTGTGAACCCAGTCACCCCGCCGAAGCCACTCACTCAGGCACGTCATATAGAGGCCCAGTTACAGAAAGACAGTGGGAGAGGAACATACATATATGCTTAGGCTGTCATTACCTTCTGTGCTGAACAAGCACAGAAAGACATTAAATATAGTATTGTGGGTAAGGAGCTGGAATAAAAGTGGCCTACTGTATATAGTGGCAGAGTTAAGCCACCGTGTCAATGAGTTTTAATATGATTGTTCACCTTCTGACGTTATGTAAGACACGAATGATGTATTACAGTAAGGGCAGAGTCAAGTGTCTGTGAGCTGGCTGCTTACCCTCAAACATGTTGATGTTTGCATGACTTTGATGTGGATGTTGCATAAAAGCTATTTTTATGTGACATAAATCCAGTCTCAGCTACCAAAATAATAATAATAATAATAATAAATAAACATTGTGTGACTGCTGGTCACAACTTTACCTGTCTAACAACAGCACGCCAACATGTCAATCCAAAATGGAGGAAGCCATCAAATCACTTTTACATAGACTTCCTCTGCTGCACGAAACAGAAAGGGTTTGCAGCTTCGAGACAGAGCTCAGTGGAATAGTAATAGTGTGAACTTTTATCTCAGACTAGGCTAACGAGCTTGCAGAGTTACTGTGAGCGTATGTTATGCAAGAGAACCAATAAAAAAACAAAAGGAACGCTCTAACGTCAAAGGTGTAGATTGATTCAAAATGTCAACTTGTGCATTATGTAACACGCACGAAAACATGTTAACAACAATGGTAATGAAACCAGGTCCACGGCGACCTTGTTTAATGTCGTGCTTCCTGGATCTTGGCTGATACACATTGATGAGTGTAACTCTCTAGTAGTCACTACATTTTCATGTCCTATTTTTAGCTGAAAGAAAGAAAGAAATGCTTTGTTAAGGTTCCTGCACTGAAAGCAACTAAATCTCCACGGCATTCTCAAATATTACGGTAATCAGAGATACCGTATATCACCTGACTGGATATTTGGCTTCACGAGTTTAGGGTTATATTGTCATTAAGAGTCTCTGATACTGTGAATGTTGTATAGGCTAACCAGAGGATCAGATGACCTGCTTACAGATGATTCTGTGCCTGTGTTCAGTGAAAAGCTCAATAAGCAACACTTTGTAGTTCGTCTTACAGCTTTAGATGTGTCTGCAGGGATTATTGATTCTGTTATTAAGTTTTTTCTCTTCATTTCATGTTGTTATTGTATAATTGTAATTGCATTTCTCCAAATGCTGTTTAAGATCTCAGCCTAAACAGCAGGCCCAGATATCGGCATCTGTTCTGTGTATTTATGCCATTGTTGACATTAGCGCACACAGATCATGTGTCTTACTCTTAGCTGTCGAGCAAATATATACCCGCCGTAATTAATAGGACTTTGCTGTGTCAGCTTACACGTAGTTCAAGTTCAAGCATGTACATATGAAGGACAAGATTTCACATGCAGTCTCTCTCTCTCTTACACACACACACACACACACACACACACACACACACATACCTCTATTTCCAGTCAGTCAGGTTGTCAGAGTGCTGCCGGGACAAGAGATTAGCAGCTGTCCTGGTTAAAAACACAGGGTCTGCAGCAGCGTGGCTAAATACTAGCATGAAGGAATTCACGTAACCACCCACTGACCTCTGACACACACATGCACAAACACACCAGGGCTCTTTCCCACCTGCTGGGAGTGACTGTGTCACTTCATCTGGGTAACCTTAAACCTGTTCTACACTTGGCTCTCTCTGTTCCTCTCTCTCTCACTCGGTCATAGCTCTAGCCTTTTACCTTATTACTGCTGCCACATATACAACAATTAAACAACACAAAAAGCAAGTTAGAGTTCAACTGTAACAAAAGCTCACTTGAATTTTGAAGATTCATCAATGCATTGCTGAAGTAAGCATCAGGATCCACTTACTCCCGACTTCCTGGTTTATCATCTTGCTCCTCTCTTTTGGTTCATCCTGCATTCATAACTTTCTCACTGGACTCGTCTGATTTTATTTATTTTTTCATTTCCATTTTGTGACACAGAATTAGAATACGGGTACTGGGGTTTTGCATTTGCAGATTGTAATCTGTGGTACACAACAGTGTGGGACAGAATTTTAGAAAGTGGGTTCGGGTTCAGTCAGGTACATCAAACTTTAGGCTAAAAGTGGAGTATCTGCAAGTCAATATATGAATACACCAAACTAATAAATAGATAGCTGGAGCACCTAAATAAAAGCTGTAAATATGTACAGATCGGGGGTGAATGACATTTCGACCTGCCGGTCTTCCTCGACATACACAAGGGCCATACTAGGGTCAAAACTCAACTGTATCAGAATCAGGAAGGTACTGACCTGAAATACAATATGCCTGTCAGGGTTGGCCATCACTCTCTTAGGTCAAGTGTGCACAGAAATATGCAGTTTGATCCATATTCTAGCACTTTTACATTAGCAGCTTGGATGAACAAGGTCCAGTCACCAATCAACCACAACATTAACACCACCTGGTAGGTTTTGTGCTGTTTGATTACTGACATCACTGCAGCTTGACAGAACTCCCTCAGCTCATAGTATGTCTGGCAGTTCACGAAAGTAAAGTAGCTACCTGAGTTTCACAACATTAAAGGTGGACAATATAACATAAGCACTGCAATAGTCATTGCACAAGACGCCACATCAACAAAGAGGTTAACAATCAACCAGAGAATATGATCATTCTGAGGTCATGTGAAAAGTGCACACATGTCCTTCCAGCTGTCCATTATTCTAACCACTTCTAACCACAGGGCCGACATGCAGAGGCCGACATGCATTCACACCTATGGGCAATTTAAAGTCACAAATTAACCCCAACTCTAACCTAACTGTGTGTCTTCACCCTGTGGGAGGACTCTGGAGTAGAATATGGAAACTCCACACAGAAAGGCACACACACAGCGGTGGATTCAAATTCGGGTTCATCTTTCTTTGAGGGATCGGTGCTACACCACTGCGCTACAGCACACACATATACAGATCCAAAATAATAGGTAGCAGGGCATAAATACCAAGTACCCTCTGCACATAAAGCTTTCATTTAAACGTTGTAGGAAAAAAACAGGAGGTGAGAACAGATATCTAGGAAAGGAAATAGTGGGTGGCAATAGCATACTCGGTAGAGCAGTCATCTACGAACCACAGATTTAATGGTTCGATTTCCTAACTACCTGTCAAGGTGTCCCTGGACAAGACACCAAAACCTCATAGTAGCACCCATATGTACCGTCTGGCAGCTGTCCATTTGTAATTTGCTTTGGATAAAAGCGTCTGCCTTTACTTTGTCTTTAAATATGGCTATCCTACTTTCTTAGAAGGATCTTTTACAATATCAAAAACAGCTCTGCTCGGGGCAGACTCATTTCTTCTACTTCATCACAACCTTTCTTGTTGTTGGTAATAAGATATGGCATTGTTTTCACAGAGCAGTTGAATACATGGTGACATAGCCGAGCTGTAAGAAAGCCCAACTGTGTGAACCAGCACGTGAAACATGGAGACCGATTCATTTCCCATGATACCTACACACGAGAGCTCCCTGGTTAGATGATTGACTGACTCAGAAGTGGTTGACTTGACTCAAAAACTTTTTTAAATGGCCTCAGTTGACTGCGTGGCGTCTCAGTTTGAGTCAGATCATGCTTCCCCATGAGCTTAAAAAAGGCAACACAAATAGGTAAAAAATAGCCGTAAAGAATACAGATAATGCTTTTCTTGCTTCACTGCTTTAGCAGCAAAGATTGTGATATTTAGCCGTGATATCCTGGGAGAGCAGGATAGGTTAAAACCTTAACACGTAAAACTGAAACTATCTGCAGACACCAAGTGAGAAAATGTACATTTTTGTGGTTTGTGTGAACTGACACTTGGCCCTGGTGTGAAAAAAAAAAAAAAAAGAATATTAAGCTGGCCTGCGTTTTCTAGAGATCATAACTGACGATGTTTTCAGCAGTAAAAACAATACCTGATCATTTCAAATGAGAAGTTTCAGCCGTGCTGCTACTCCACTTCATACCTACTGTTTTTCCAATGATTGACGTCTATATTAGTACAACTACATTCTGATCTCTTGAGAGCTGGCGTGTCATTGAGTGCCACTTCTGATCTTAACATTTTAGTTGTCCTTTACCCGCAGTTTACCTTGGAAACCAGGCACAGACCACGTCTACATGAACAGAACTCTTCGCAGGTTCACCCACTCAGAATAACTGATAGTTGATTCAGTTCAGGTCGCATCTAGTTTCACTGCTACAGTTCTTGTTTGCATGCCAATATGTCCAATTGCATTTACTATTGACTGGAGCCTGCATAGATGTTTTAATGTGTTCCTTACAGGACTTGCAGTTATTTACAGTACTACAGTACAGTTCTGCCACAACCACCAGTTATCTGCCAAAGCTTTTTTCACTTCATAAGCGACAGACTGAAGTGGGCGGGAGAACAGTTCAAAATGCAAAGTCACATGCTTCCATGCACCAATCAGAGTCCGGCAACATTTAAATCAGAGACTGATAATTGTTGTGGGTTTGTCTGTTAATTTTTCCAGCGCTGAAGATTAGAGACACTGAGGGTTCAGCACTAACTACACAGACTCAAGTGACATCATTCAAGGTAGTTTAACAGAGCTGATGTTAATCATTCTCTCTCTGGAGAATCAAACGTTAATGTACAAAATCAGTGGAGTGGCCCTTTAAGTCGGACTGGCCACCCTTCTTTTGAGATATGAAATGTGTATTTACATACACTTGTAAGCTGTGAACTGCTGCTATAGATATCTAGCACTTCACTTCTCCAAGGCTTCCCTAACAGACTTTTATCATAACCTTTTAGATATTTATTCACAACTTTTTCCTTCTGAGTTGAACCTCCAGCTGCCAGGAGCACGTACTCCCTCCCCCGCACAAACCAAACACACACCAGCTGATAACTCCAGTATCGAGGGACAGATATGACTTTAACCTCAGAGACTGGAGGTCTTGCACTTCTGCAGTGTAGAGGAAAGGGGTGAGTGTGAGAGGTTAGCTCTGTGATCATACCCGTGGGCGTACAAACAGTCAAATAGCCCCCGAGAATACTCAGCAACACAGAGACAGGGTCGAGACAGTAGGTGTGTGTTTGACGCGACTGACAGATGTTGCAGCCTGGGTTTCAGATGTTCCCCACTTTGCTCCTTAGGTGATTTCGGGGCGGCTAATGACACACATACACACACATGCTGGCACACACTCATTTGCACACTCACTGCAACGGCCCGCGTCAGTTACGTCTGACTCACCAGATTTATGAGCTGTGCACCGGCACACACAAGCACAGCAGTATTTCAGCCTGTGTGTGGACCGGGGATGTGTTTACCATTTGGAGGAATGTACAGTATTTGGTGATGTGAAAAGCAGCCCTCAGTGGTCAGGAGTCGTGCAAACACACTCAGTTTTATTGGATGGACCTGAGATTCCACTGTGTACTCCCGGGAGCAAGAGCGAGGAATTGAAACGCTTTAACGTGCTGTCTTGTTGCTGGGGCTCTAACAGGACTATGTGTAATACTGCTATGTGTGTGTGGAAAGTAAGCTTTTAAAATACTGTTAAGACTGGTCTGAAATCTGATCACACACTGCGACAAACGTGTCTGATCTTCGTAATTTGATTACTGTCATCTCCTTTCATTTCTCACAGCAGTTGCCACTGTTTCCAGGTCACATGTGCGCTCTGTGTACATTTCGTCATGTCACCAGTTTCTGTTTGCAGAGTAAAGGCTTATGGAATTAGAGTGTCAGTGACTACAGTACAGCGCATGTGTGTGTGTGTGTGTGTTTAAGTGTGTACAGTGTGTAGTTCTGTGCTTCTGTGGACAAAGACTTATTGAACCTGATGGAGGGCAACGACGTGGCCACCTGGGTCTCTTATCACGTTACATACATGCATGTGAACACACAGACACACGAACTAATCTTTAAGTGAGAAACTAGGTCAGTGATGCAACTGGGACTACAGCAGAGCATGGGTGAAAACTAACCCTGCTGGTAAGTGGGTTATATGAAGTGACACCTATTTTTTACTATTAACATTTCCCACCTACACCTCTCGCAGCACCTCCCTCTTTTAACTTCCTCTTTATGTGTCTTCCTTCTTCTGCCCCGAAGTTTTGTATACCCCTATTTTATATAACCCTACTTTAAGGCTTTCACTAACTCTAACTTATCTTCAGACTAAAGTTGACGGCAGATATTTTGTAGTAGTAGTAGTCTATTTATTGATTCAGTGACTGCATGATAACATACAATCACTTCCATTCCTAGACAAAACAAGGAGCTAAAATAGGCTAAAAATGTTGCATAAGAAAAAGGATGGACTACAGAATTAGGTGATCATTTTCCATAGTTCAAATGTTGATTAGAGTATTCACAGAGCATTGAATCTATTGTCCTAATGTGAGAAACAGATTTTTATACTACTGAGTACCTGAGCAAGAATCGCTTCATTAATTTGCAGCAGCAGCAGTTGTTTCCTCTTCAACTCAATCTTATTTCTCTTGCTCAAAGTCTTTACTTATTTTGCCTCCTGGCTTCAGTTTCTTTGGCAGCCTCACCTCTTTTACAAGAGCTTGAATGATAATAATAATAATAATAATGATTTCCTACACTTGTATGGAAATGAAAAAAGGACTTCAACTGGAAGTTCTGGCCCAGTTCACTGAGCTGGAACGCAGCAAAAACGTGCCACTGTGTAAACACATAGTGACACGTTTGCTGCTTTATCAGGGGAGACATCTCCAATCTCTCATTTCTTCTGGAGAGCAGCAGTCCACAGGGATTTCCGTGTGGACTTGAGGAAAGGAGGAGATGACAACTGACCATTTGCTAAACTCCTCCAAATAGTGATCTTTCAATCATTGCTGCTGCTGCAAAGGCAGGTCAAGTTTTGGATTTCCCAACATGTTGAAGGAAGGTGCACAGGGGTTTGGTTAGAGCTTTCTTCTGCATTTTAAGACCTGAGTGTCTTCTTTTTTTCTCACCAAAAACCAAAAACACAAAGGTAAGAGGTTGTGACCTATTGTAATATGTCTTGAAATAGCGCCCCTATGGCAGCTGGTGAACTGAAAAACAAAAACAAAAACGTGTTTTTTATGGAACAATATAGTTATGACAAGGCACAAAGACAACTTGGTTAGGTTTGGCTTAAAATATGTACTTCTTTTACATTCCAGGCACTGGGTTAGTCTACAGGCATCAACGTAAATTACTAAGGCAGCAGTAGAAAGCTTGACAGCCTGGCTGAGCCAACGGCATTTCAAGTGTGACTGTATGGTTCAACAAAGGGAGAGAAAAGTTATATTGAACACAAAACACATAGCTTGAATAGTAAATCATCATCACATAACTGTAAAAGGAAATCTTTGTTTCACTCTCTTTCCAAAAACAGTCTTAAAAATGGATGCTGCAGTTATTTAGCCAGGCCTGCTCCTGGCTAAATAACTGCTGTATTGTGATTGAGGTCAGGGAGTGTAAATGCTTCAGGCATAATGACTCATCATCTGTCATTATGTTGATTATTGTCACGATTTAACGTTACCACATGCAAAATCTGTCGCTGTCACGTTCCGCTTGAATCTGCTACTCAGGTGCCACAGGTTTCTGTTTTGGAAATCAAGGCAGTATAAGGCACTTCTATCACTTCTATCTGATAAGAAGCAGAATTAATGACTGGTCAGAGCAAAATCCAGCCAATCCACATTCCTGTCCACATTTTTTTGTTATGAGTTACATCCACTTTGCTGCTTTGTTTGAAGTTGGCATAATTTGAGGTCATTCTGACTTTGTGTGTAGAAGGTGACTCAGCTTTGCTTTTAAAATAATAGATTATTTAGGTTAGTTCACAACAGAGGGATGTGTGTACATGTGTCAGTGGGTCAGTGTGTTTCCAACCTAAATAAACTCCACAATGTGAGCAGAGGTGGTTATGACTCATCTTTTAAATACCAGTGCCTTTATTATTAGAGCGAAATGCACCATTGACAAAGCAACTGTTGCTGGGTAAACTGCACAGGACACAGCCGACGGCCTCTGCTGTACATGTTGAAGAGGAGGCCGCGTGGCGCTCACCAAAAAGCCAAACTCCTGAATGGCTGCACACAGACACGAGTGTGAGATTGATCATTCGAATAAACACGAGTTTGTTTAGAAAATGAAATCTATCTCTATTTACAGTAAACAGAGGTGCGTGTATGCATGGTCCCAAACGCAAAACACAGACACACAGACACAGACCTAGGGAGTCTGCAAATGAGCGCAAGAGGTGTGTTTTCTCGCTCCCCGATGGTGTTGTTTGAGTAAGCAGCTACACACATTCATAGGCTTTGCTCAGTTTGTGTGTATGTGTGTGTGTGTGTTGCTCTAGATACCTTCCCTCCCTCTCTGGTGTATGAATGAGCGTCCTGAGAATGTTAGATAAAGGTGGTCTGTGCTGCAGCTCTGCTCCACTGACCCTTAAAAGAAGCATTGATGGGAGGAGCGGCCCGCTGCTGCAGCTCCAGGACCTGCCTTCGCCTGCAATCACGCTGCCAGAGGATGGATGGAGAGTGCGGTGGGTGCTGGAGGGTGGGAGCAGGCCCGTACAGTAAAAAACAGTGAGTTTGTGAACATGGCTGAAGGTGCCAGCTTTCAGATCCGTCAGCGTACAAACACAGACCTCCAGTAAGTGAGGCCACCACAGGCTGGTGCACATACACTAGAAGCTAAAATGAGCAGGTCGGTTACTATTACACCCCATTTCTTTTAGCCTGCATGCAAAGTACTATGATGTTTGTTAATGAGATACATATACAGAAAGTCTTAAGATTCATGTCAAGTCTTTATCATGTTAAACTGTTATTGTTGTTGACACAGAGTAAGTATGCAGGGCCTGATGACTCAGGGTGTTGGCTACTCATGAACTGGATAAAAGCGTCTGCCAAATGACTAAATGTGAATCTATTAACATGAATGTTTTAATATTCACATACATTTTTCAACTGTGGCAGTATAATCAGTACTGGCAGATTGTCCATTTGGAGTAGGATTGTTTTGTGTTGGCTCTAAGTTGCTAGGAACCAAGTGGACATAAGAGGACTCCAAGTTTGGATTATTTGAGTGAATTTGCTACACTACAACTCTATACTCACGCTTTCATTAACACAGAGCATGACTGGCTGGAAACTCAGGAAGCCTCCCAGAAATCTCAAGGTTACAGGTTTGATTTCCGTTCAGCTTGCAGATGTGGATCTGATTAAGAGTTTCAGGTAATCAAGAAAGCACAGTCTCTCCTACAGGTAAGTGGTAACATCACATGTTCACAATAACACATGCAGAGCTCATGCTTAGTCACAGGACATAATTTGACTTAAACCAGTGCATTTTTCATCATGACTCAAGAATGATGAGACCCTCCGAAGGAGGAATAGATGTGTGGTTATGTTGAGAAATGAAACAGGTCAGTCTAATGAGCTCAGTGGAAAAAACTGGATCGCATTAGAAAAAGAAAAAGAAACATCATTAGTGAGCACACAAACACTCATTTCCTTTGGCTGGCCAGCAGATTGTATCAACATACGGCCTTTGTTTGAAAGCCACAGATATGAAATATGGACATGAGTAAGAGCACTGCGAGTAGACTGACGAGTACTAACCAACACCCCTCCTCTTCTGTTAGCACACACACACACACACACACACACACACACACACACACACACACACTTAGAAAGATACACAAATTCTTACCAGCACCACATCTGGGACTAGGTGACCCTTCCCCTCCTTTAACTCTTGCCAGAGGCAAGTCAAACCTCAAAGGTGCTCTGAAAAGGCCTCCATATCTTGTTAGTATTATTTCATATACACTAATGAGCATTCATAATGTATTCTTGCTGCCTTTTGGATACTAAGTGTTACACAACATTGAAAAACATTAGAGGGTCTTGACTTTGTGCAAATGGTTGACATTGACTCTAAAAGTTAATTCAAATACAGGATTCAATTCACGCTACTAAACTCTGCGTCCGTTTTGAGAAAAGAAAATTAAACTTAAAGTCAAGACAGTCAGGGAGTCGCAACCACAGGAAAGAACATTCACAAAAACCTTTGTTGACATATAAAAAATAAAGTACCTAAAAAAATTGGCAAGATTTACTTGACAAAATTTGTGCCAGTCCGATGAGTTGGGGATCTGTATTTTGTTGGATACATCTGAGGATTCATCTTAACCAATCATATTTGTAACAAAAATCAATAATTATCGTCTGAAACCATGTTGCTAGGTTTAAAAAACCGTGGCTTTAAAAAAAAAAAAAAGAAAAGTTCTTCTTGAACAACATAATTGGCAGTCCAAAACCTGTCCAAGAACTATTTCAATCAGAGAACATAATGTTCTCTGATTGAATATAAATATTACCAAATATAATGTTTCAGCCAGGAAATGACACATCAGGCAGTAATTAGCAAGGAAATGCAAAATGAGAGTCGTACAATGACACTAACGTACTGCACTGAAAAGGCAACATGATTACTGTTTGGCAGGTGTGTATCAAAGCTCGGTTTAATAAGAAACATGAGTAAAACAACTGAATTAAGTTTGAAAAATGTGAGTGGAAAAGGTTCTGTGGTGGAAGCGTGTCAGGGGAAAGGTATTTATGTTGTAGAACAGTTCCTGCCATGGCTTCAACTCACACAGCACCGGATTCGGGTTTGAAACTATTGCCCATCAATTGATGTGAGCACACCAGCTCTGGAAAACAATCAGCTTTTCTACATTTCTGTTCAAAATGTATATAAATGTGAAATGTTAGACTAAGATGATCTTTCTTGCGTCTCACCTGGCTGAACTTGATGGCTTCCTCGTCTTTAAACACGCCTGCCGCGTACCTCTGTGGTCAATTCTGGCCTCACAAAGCCATCAAACCTGATGTTGTTGAGTACTTCCAGGAAGTAGGGTTTGAGTACTGATCAGTTCATATCTGATTCTGACTCAAAGATGCACAAAAAAATCAATTATTTATATTGTTATTGTATATAACCTTAACACCTAAACTGTGTAATATACTGCGCATTAGGACATGGCATTTTTCTTTTTTGCACATTTTAAAACAGGTTTTTAACTGATAGGTATGATTTTGTGATTCCCTTCTGCTGAATCTAGATACGGTATCTACATAGTATTCATTGCATCACGTATTTATATATGTTTAATCTTACTACCGCATGTATGACGTGTCTTTATTATATCTCATGTACTATATCAAAGTCAGAAAGAGTGTTAGGAGGCCCTCTATCTTGTTGCATGGCCTGGATAAGGCCGGGTAATCACAGAGCAGCCGGGCTCATTCACAACACCAGCTCTACCCATCCCACACAGCCACTCACTCAGCATAGTTATGCTATTTGTACAGTATAAACATTTTGGATGATTATATGTAATTACCCAGTGCAGCGCTGGTGCACGGACATCCACACAATCTGACGAGCAGACGGAATTGCACACACTGACCTCGGGTTTTCTTCCATGCTGAAACGTGTTTACTGGGTAATAATGCAAATGACCGAAGTCGGGGACACGCTTACTGCCAGGATCCTCTCCAAACAAACAGCCACATTAAATATTTTTATGTCCATCTCCCCACGTGTTATCATTTTCGTGCTGCAGTGCTAAACCGTGAAGCGTAATTCATCCCATCATGTGTGGCTCTCTCTGTCTGCAACACCCCTGCTCAGGAGGGATAAGTAGGCCAAACACCCCCAGCGTTCACTTTTTACCGGTCCCATGCTCTCAGCCTCACCTCCTCACAGACACTGTGCCAATCATGTGTTTTCAAACCACGCCTGGTCTAAGTAAAGCCCCTTACCGAACTAGATAGGACATGCTAAATTTTACAGCTGCGCCTCTCAAACGCCCAGGCCCGAGAGCTTCACTCCTGCCCTCCGTCTCCTGCCCTCAGGCCGCAGGCTGCTGGCCGGCAGGAGCCGAACGCGCAGAGCGAGTGACACTTAAAGCAGCGAGATAATGATTGTTATTTTCAGGTTCCTCTCTTACAGTACATACATGGGTACCACAAGTAGTTTGCTAATCAGATCTGTTATAAATAGATGGTGTTATTGATAGACATTTACTGTTGGTGCTTCTGTTTGATTTCATTTTAAGACTTGGTTTAAAAGACAAAATCATATCTCTTCCAAATGAGAAATTCAATTTGTTACACTAGACTTTAGCGTTTAGCTGCTGCAGCTTTAGATGATTACACTAGGTGTTAACATTAAAGCAATAATCTGTAACTTTGAATGATGAAATCCTACTGCTGTGATTTAAAAGTTGGATTCATACTCAATAAAACAGACTGTTGCAGGGTAGAGTACAGTCTTGTCTATTGGCACACATTTTAGCTAACAGTAGAAACATTAATGGACTTCACTAATTGTGCTATTTTTCTATAAACATGGGAGGCTTTTTGCCCTGCGCGGCAGCAAAACACGGCTTATCTTGTACTGTAAGTTTATCATGGCCTCTGTAGCAGATTATAGGGCAGACAAGAATCTTCTGACCTCTGAAACAAAGAGCTGGAGACGGCATTAGAGCCGGGCCAGGTTAGCATGTGTGTGTGTGTGTGTGTGTGTGCGCGTGTGCGCCTCATTAACTAGACCACAGGGAAACTTCCGGCCACATGCTCGGCCGGAGCTACGTGAACGTGGAAACATCCCTGGACCGCCTTGAGACGGCGTGGCTGGGCCCTTAATGGTATTTACACCCTCTGTATTATTTACATTCGGAAGAGGAGTAAAGAAAACATGTTTTATGAGAATGTTCCACCCGCAAAGACGTGATGTCAGCGCCGCGGCCTGGTATACAGGGTGGGGCGAGGTAAACAAACACTTCTCCCATCGCGCTCCCTCTCTCTCTCTCTCCCTCTCTGTGTGTCAGGGGGGAGAAGGTAGAGAGAGGTGTGCCAGCGTCTCTGCTCACCAGCTCTCGCTGCTGATTCACAAAGCTGGAGCCTGAACAACAGCCTGGAGCCAGTGTTAGTAAACTGTGGACAAACCAAGGGAAGTACCTCATCCGACACACACACACACACACACACACAGATGAAGGTTTACACTGTGCAGGGACCAAGAGAAGCATCTCTCTTGCATTGCTCATACACACTCTCCTCTGCGTACACGTGCTGAGGAGCCACAAGCATTGGCGGTAAACACTTGGGCCTCTCACAAGATGCTCTGTAAATATTTACAGCTCGGCAGGCGTTGAAGGGAGAGGAACACGGCGGCCCAAGCATGCCGAACGTGACCGGCCTCAGCCAACTCACCCCTACGCCCCATCGCCGGGACTTCTGATCCGCTGGGCAAACAACCGTACCTTATTCAGAGTCAGGGCGCTGCGGCTTACCTTGGCTTACATTTGGGCAGCTGGGGAGGTCATCTCAGCTGAGCGCGGGGGCCGAACGCTGCTTCCTGAACACAAAGCGACAATTTCGTTTTTAACTTCTCACAGTAAGAGAGGCAGTGTGGCACAGTGTGAGCTGTGATCTGTCAGGGGTCATAGTGAGACAGATGGATAGGAATAAACAAAAGATACGGTCATAAGACATGTTTCAGACATGTCATCTACTGTTTCGACATCACTCCACCATTTCAGGTGGTGCTGATGTGTGCTCCAGCGGAACCATGTTTGTCTTTTCTGCGAGCATGGAAATGATCAACTTGTTTCCTGGAGGTGTGTTTACTTCCTTTTCGAACTTTCACAGTAAAATCATGAAGATGTTTATCTGTGACATGCTAAACATAGCGTGACAGTAGTCACCAAAACAGTAAGCTGACTCAGTGATATGCGCCATCTCTGTCTAAAAGTTTGCTAATATTAGCAAAGCAGCTGGTCGTATCAGACAGAGTCGACCTGCAACAGGAAAACCACTGAGTCTGCCGAACTGAGCAAGGGTGTGTTTCATGGAAGTACATGTCATGTATTTGTTCAGAAGTCATGTGACTGTGCTTTAAGTTACAGACTTCAGATTTGCTTGAAGACTGACTCACACATTACTTGTCTTTACGCCTTTATGTGCCCAAACATCACCTTCCTTCAGCAACAACCGAGTTGAAAATCAAAGCAAATTGTCCAGAATGAAACATTAGAACATGAACAACAATAAGCTTAAAAGAAAATTATTTGTAAAAAAAAAAAGTATTTGAATTAAAACACCAGCTTGGTGGGGTTTACAGCTGGTTCCCCACACACATATATTACGCATTGTTTCGCTGTGAAACCAGAATCCTGTTCTTCTTACTGATTTATGACGCCAGCGACTCGGGGCCGTGGAAGCAGGAGATTTGCTTTAAGGGGCTTTCCCTATTTTGATGAGAAGTGATTCAGTTTCAGTTTAATTAGAAATAGCAATTAGCGCTCATTAAAGTACAATTTACTCCATAATCTTGTGCTTTTAATGGGGGGCTCAGATGAAACGGAAGGTCAAGGACTTATGAGGGTCTAATTTGGGGGTTTTGACACAAAAATGATTATAAACAGCTGCTTTCCACTTTCTTTTTGGCAAACTGCCACATATCTGGCCCCTGTGTAGGCCCAAACTAAATCTAACAAGTATGTGCAATCACTACCTGACCCAGAGTCTGGGCTTAGCATGCCACAACAATACCAGGACGAGCCGAGTTTCCCAGTGCGGCAGCGGAACACAAATAGTAACTTCGAGAAGCCGCCACTACAGAGGAGAAGGGAAGCTGAAGCAGTGGAGAAAAACAGCAGGACGAAGAAGAGGTGGAAATGGGTGGCGGCCAGGAAGCGGGACTCTTCCTGCCCTAATCACAAGCCAGAGAGTGTTTCCTCTCATTGTAGGAGCTCCAGACCCCATTAACCAGCAAGACCCCTGCACACACACACACACACACACACACGCAGTCACACATGAGCACCACTACATACACATCCTGATATAGAAAGAGTTCATGTTTTACAGACATAACATATATGAAGGCTAATCCAACATTATATGTGGACTTGTTGATTGACACACTGAGCCACACACACACACACACGGTGAGTCACAGGTACGCAGATCCTACTTGGCAGAGCCCAGTGCATTGTGCAGCCCTTTGGCTCTGCTCTGATAAACACTTCATTATGAAATCCTGAGGACACAGTAAATATTTGCTGGGGCCTTATCTGGAGGCCTTATCTTGGCGTGAACTCCAGGCACCACATGACTCCTGGGCCTTTTTTATTTTCTTAATGCCTTTGCTACGACTGATAACTTCACAGAATGGCCTACAGAAAACAGTTCCTCTTTGAAAAGGCTCCTGGAAATCAAGGCACCACAACAACGGAGGCCTCACAGTCCCGCTGTAATGTAGGCCAGGGTTTTTATTCAGTCGAGACGGGAACGAATATGATGCTCCGATCGGGGCAGGGGGAGGATGTAGAGGCCGCTGAATCACAAAGATTCACTTCTGTCCTTGTTTACTTGCTCAGGTGACAGATGACACATTTACGACCGCAGAGTTAATCAGTAATGGGTTGATGGCTGGTACACAGTTCCCAGACTGATACATCCATCTCAAACTGTCTGACCTCAGTGTACAGTGATAGCACTCACTGTAACATGCTCCCTGAGGGGTTGCTGTGATAGATTCCCTTTTGGAGGTCTATAGGACACACGGCTTTGTTGTTTTTAGTGTATCATTCACTTCTTTATCCCAACTTACTCTTTGTACAGTTGAATTTTAAGTTATTTGTATTTTGCTTGAGTATTTCCAAATTCTACTTCACTAGGGATACCATACCCTAGGCAAATTATTGCATTTTCAGCTTTGCTGCATGTAATCACAGTCACATTAGAGTTTAAATAAAGAGCTAGAAGAAGCTCTCCAAAACAGAAGGTCTAGTGTGGTGGTCCCCGTACTGTACGTACTAAAGTCTACCAAGGAAGGACAACCAGTGAGCCAGCGTCAGGGTCAGGGACTAGTCAATCCAACAGAACTAACACAGAACACAACTAGCTATGATGGACTTACAGGATAAAGGTTTGCTGCTTACACTTTGGTGCTTGTGCATTTCAGAGCTGCACAAGCAGAACACACTCTTAAGCAGCTGGTTTTAATGTTGTGACTGATTGGTGATGTGTCACTGGACACAAATACAATACTTGTATTTGGACACCTGCTGATGATACCTCTTGTTGACTTCAACGGACTGCTCTCAGGGGACGGAGAGGATCTGCAGAGTGCCCGTGCACGTTATGACAAAAACCCGGGTTCATAATGCACGGCTTATTAAAAAGATCAAAATCTTATCCTCGTGGCAAATATCCAGCCGGAGCCACCAGCACATTCAACTGACTTACGTGTGACTGCGACCCCACTCTGTGCTCCTACATGTTTGAAAATTCCAAAGCTCATTCCTCAGATGGTGCAGACATATCGCCTATCACCCTCTGTTTATGGCAGAACATTATACACCATGTAATACTACCTACAATTAATTCAGGGTTATTAGTTTTTGCAGTCATGGTGTCTTCACAGTGAGCTCTCACCATCTGATTCCCTCCCGTCACACTGCGCACCTTATAGTTCAGCTTTTGGTACAGCAGACAGGAATTTAGGGTGGTAGCCCCCCTTTGAATACCCCAGGCCAAGCAGCGTCACAGGGCAGCTGGGGACACACTCCCTCCCTCCCGGCTTCAGGCTTTCTCCACTCGATGAGGCAGACTGCAGTCATGCTGTAGCATTTGATGTGTTGCTGTGAGATGCACGTGAACCGTCCCACTAACTGCACCTCTGCTCCGGAGCATCATCAGCTTATGTTTTGTTTGTGTATGTGTGTGTGTGGTCACACTCCTGCATGTATAAGAAACCACAGCCCGACAAGCCTGAAGCTTTTTTGAAATGATTTTTATTGGGAGAACTACAAAATAATGTACAGTACAAAGTTAACAGTCTCACACTCAATTTGTAGTGACTGACTCCCCAAAAAAAAAATATTACAACTCTTGTTGTCTTTTTGTCCGTTTTTTTTCTTACATTCAAAAAGCTTTACTTCTGATAAAGTAGTCAAAAGTACATAGTGCGTAACCCCCTGTACCTACTATGTACTAACCAAACGTGTTCATCCACTTGCCTCTCTAGCAAAACTCTCAAGACTCAGACTAGATAAAAAAAAGAAAAGAATAACAGAGCAAAAAAGAGGAATGGGGACTTAGACAAAAGGTTACGGCTGTTTTTTAATCAGTGTCTGAGTGGTAACAACCTTAAAAACAACAAAAAAGTTTCCAACACTACATTCAGTTCAACCTGTGTATAAAAAGATGTAGGAAAATACTTTATTTGGTTAATTTTAAGGCATGTCAAGATGGTGAACCCCATAGGCACTACACAATAATACTGGGGCACAAGGGATTGCTACATTCTTTAGCACGTGGCTGGAATCACAGTGTGACCTCGTGCAGAGAGAAAACAAAAACAAATGTCAAAATATATATATTTATATATATACTTTTTGGTTAATTTACTGACTCGGGATCTTTGTCACTGAAGTCTGATCTAGATCGACAAACAAAGTAAAGTTTGGACGGTCTGTACAACCACGTTATTTTATACATTCTACTGAAAGATCTAAATAGGGATCCTCAAAAACTAAAAAACAAAACAAAAACAAAAAGCCTTCTACAGCACTGACACACAATCTCAGAAGCAAACAGCAATCACGCAAACTTTTTTTTAATAAACGTAAACAAGGAAACAAAATTAATGAAATAAATATCACATACGTTCTCTTAAATTAAGATTTTTTTTTTACTCATTTACAATAAAAATAACCAAGTGAAGTTACAAAAAAAAGGAGAAAAAACAAAAAACAAACAAAATATATATATTACTGTGAAAAGAACATACACTCCACTTTATGCAGATTAATAATGGCAATCATAATTTAAACATAAAAGAATATAGATCTATTGCTTCATCATACTTGATAAATACAGTATGGACACAAATTATCAATGTAGCCTATACTTTTTTTTCACAAGATAATAAATAAGTTAAATAGTCCATAGCCAGTTATGCACTGCTATGCAAATCACTCAAACAGCTAAAAAAATATATATTCAACCATCAGCAGTGATTTCCCCAATCAAACCCAACTCAAGAGTGCTTTTTAACCAAGCAACGAACTAGACTAACCGAACGAACCACTGGGTGGCGCTGGGAGAAGACACATATGGAATGGAAGTAGAAGCTCACAGAGGGGACAAATGGTTAGGTTTAGTCAAGGCATATTCTTGGCAGGATGGGAGGAAATCTGACACCGCTTACAGTCTCTTCTTCTTGTCAAGTCGTGTTACACACTCATCTAATCCCAGGAAAAGTGTGGCTTGCCTGATAGAGCAATTAAAAAAAACAAAAAGGGAAAAGGGGGGCTGCCGTGAGCCCCTCGGGCAAGGCACTGATGGAATGCCTTCTGTTTGCTATCTAAGTTTTAATACAGCTATATTACATAGAACAAGAAATAAATGCTAAACTAATGCCAGGTCAAGGTCACTTTAAACTGAAGCTCTGTTGATCCCTGTGGGTGAGATTGGCTTCTCTTGCCCCCCTCCAGGGAGGTCAGAGCAGGGTCAGCACCCCTGCAGCTGGCAGGGATTCAAAGTCTTTGCTCAAAGGCACTTCAGCAGGGTGGCTGCTGCTGAAACTGGGCGTATGTGTGTGTGGGGAGAGGGGGAAAGGGGGGGGCATCCTCTGCTTGACAGGACAGTCTTATCTCACTCACTGACACCCCCTGACTTAGCATCCCCCCCCCCCCTCTCACACGTCTCACCCGTCCATCAATCCATTTGAAAAACAAAAAAAACAAAAACAAACAAAAAACGCTTAGTCATCTGAAATCGACAGCCTGCTGAAGATTGGCAAACGTCTTCCAGCGTCCAGACTCGGGGACTCGGAGCCGCTGAGGCTCCCGGAAGAGCTGAGGGACCCGCTCGCATAGCTCTCCCGGTCAGAGAGCGAGTCTGGCGGGCTGGGAGGAGGCTCGAACACCGGCGACTCGCTGAGGCGGCGCAGCGCCTGCAAGTGGCTCATGTTGTACGTGGGAGGGGAGGGGGGGCACACGCCGCCCTGCATGTTCCCGTAGTAGGCACTGCCGGAGTGGTTGCTGCTGTAGCCGCCGGGGCTGTGCACCGCCAGGGGAGCCAGCAGGGATTTTAAGTCCTGGCCGGGGAAGGAGAAGGCGCTGTTGATGCAGGGCGCGGAGCTGGGAGACAGCACCTCCTCGTAGAAGCTGGAGGCGGAGGTGCAGGAGGAGGCGCTGGTGGCGGGCGGCGGGGTCCGGGACGTGGGGCTGTCGAGCAGGGGAGACTCGAGCCCGTGGTGGGTGGAGAAGCCGGAGAAGCTGAGGCTGTGGTGAAGCTTTGGTCTGTCTCTCTGAGTGTAGCCGAGCTGCTGCTGCTGCTGCTGCTGCTGCTGCGGGGGCAGCACGTCCCTCTGGCCGTAGCCGCACAGCTCCCGGGCACACCTGGGCTCCCCCGCCTGCACGTTAGCATTGGCGGCCGGAGCGGGCCGGCGCTCGTCGGCGTTGTGGATAAAGTGACACCGGGGACCGTACGGGCAGAACCCGATGGTGTGGAAGGTGCGGCACGGCTCCGTTTTGTACTTAGGGTGGCGAGACAAGCTCCTCAACTCGTGGTAGCCGTGCGCGAACTGGCATTTCTCTCCATACTTGCACGACCCGTTCTCCTCGAAGGGCCGGCACAGCTCGGTCTTGTAGCGGCTGGAGTTGATCTGAGAGCCGGGCTTCTGCTGCAGCACGCCCCGGTCTCCGTTCTCGCTGTAAGCTCGGTCGCGGAACTTGTTCTCCTTGTTCATGAGGGCCGTGGCGCTGCTGCTGCTGCTGCTGCTGCTGATCGGCGTGTTCTCCTTCAGACTGCTGTACGAGCCCATCGTGTATTTATTGCCGTTGCTCATCGCCTCCACGTTGCTGGTTGAGCTTCTGCGGAAAAATCCCGGCGTGAAGGAGCCGCCGGAGCCCGGAGAGGTGACCGGAGCTCCCACCGCCTTCTTGTCCAGCATGTTGTTGATGTGGAGGGCGTTCATGTTCATGCTTTTATCCTGCAGCTGGAAAGAAAGGACACGAGTTAGCGATGCGCTCCAGGCACCGATTCTACTTTGACCACATGGCATGTTTAAGACAACTGCGGCTGCAACTTGTTGCAGCTCAACACCAGCTCAGCTCCACTCGGGCTGAAACGCACCAACACTGCTGTGTTTCAGCCCGAGTGCAAAAAAAAAACAAGCAACTCTCCGCGCACTTGGTCAAAGCATTTACCTTGTAAAGCATGTCCATGTCGTAGAAAGCAGACAAGACGGTCGCAGACATCTCGTTTCCCCAGACTGGCTGTCGCACTCCCTCTTTCATGGAGGACCGAGCAGGATCCCTGAATGCGACGAGCGGTAGTTTGTGCCACGACTGGTTTTTGGTTGTGGGAAATAAAAAAAGTTCTCGAAAAGTTCCCCGTACACGTTAACGTGCAGTTTGAGTCTATATATTAAATAAAATAAAATAAAAAAAGAGGGGAAAAACAGAAAGAGGGGGACAGGTTTGTGTTGTTGAGTTGTAGGTGGTTATTATTTCCTCCCCTCGAGAAGCGCTGAGCCAGAGTGCGTCACTGTGCGCTCCAGCCTGTTGATGGGTATAAATGCTCCAGCGTGGCCAGGGAGGGGCGAAGTGATGTCGCTGCAAACTTTTGCGAGGAGACACCTCTTCTCAGAGGAAAAAAAAACACTTCCATTCACCGGTTGGCCACTTATTCTTCGACACCACGCCTTGAAATTCAACTCTCCCTCTCCTCCTCCTCCTCCTCACACACACACACACACACACACACACACACACACACACACACACCTCAAACTATTTTTTTTTATACTTTAAAACACACAACCAATTTAGTGGAAGTTGGTTTTGCTTCTTCGGGCTGACTCTCTCTGAGGAAAGAATGCACAGCCATCAAGGGAAGGGAGCTCCTGGACCGTGCGCGCACGCTTGTTCTCCTGCAAATGAGCGCGCACACGCTCACACCTGTGCGCGCTCCCTGATGCTCGGGGGCCGGACGGTGAGGGACTGAACCGAACCTGTTGTCCGCACCAAACCCTCCTCCGATCCAGCAAAGCCCCCCACCCCCCGGAGCTCTGAAGCAGCGACCTTGCGGCGACAAAAAGGGGGCCACCCCTCTAGCCTCTGGACCACCACACTTAGAAGCTGACACATGTATTTGTAATGGAAGGAAACTGGGCCTCTCCCTCCCCCCTCTCCCTGTGGACGGGGTGAGACCACAAGTATGAGCAGAGAGGAGTCCAGGCAGAGTGCAGCACAATTTTTAGAACCCGTCTGTTGCATAATCGCCTTCTACAGCGCAACAGCAGCCTATTCCCGGTCTACTACACATGGAAAATAGACAGTTGATGCCCGCTGCGCTCATCTGACCTACTTTACATGCTCTGACATTAAGCTTCAAAACGCTGGTTTCACCTTAAGATCCTGAAGCTCTCATGATCACCAATAGATCAGCTTTAGCTCAATCAATCTCTCCCTCTCTGTTTTTTTTTTTTTAAAGGACTCTTTTCAAAAAAAGTTTCTCTCTACCCCCCCCCACCCCCCCCCACCCCTCCTCCTCCTCCTCCTCAATCTCAGAGTCCACACTGCAGGAATGTGGTTTCAGCTGTGGTGCAGCAGAGCAACACTGCCCCCATGTGAGCACAAGTGAGAGTCGACCGAGACAGAGCAGAGGCGCCATCTGCTGAGCACAGCTGGAGCAAGAGTTCCTTTTTTCCTTTTCATTTTTAAAGGTACATTCAGGACAAAGTGGCTGCAGTTATGTTGCTGTTGAGCTGCTTTTTTTTTTTTTTTTTTTGCTTCCACTCTTCACGCAGAGGCCGGATCACAGTGTCAAGTAAAGAACGTCAGCCCTGTGTTGTTCATTTCTTCTGTTCATTTCGTTTCCTCAGTTCCTCCTAATAACAAAGCCACCGAAGTCGCCACAGTCCCTTCTTTGTTCAGTCACAGAGTGCGGCGCGGTTGCAATAAGCTGCCCCTGTGTCCGTGTGATGTAACCTTCCCAGGATGGCAGAACGTTTTCGCATGAAAATGTCAAAGTGCTCCACACTCTGCTGCAGAAGGTGTGTCAAACTTTAAAAACCCACAGTGGAAAGACTGCACAGCTGGCAGCAGAGGACGGGACTCTATATCAGGGCTCCGAAAGGCAGAGATTTTGGTCAGAGGGGTGTAAAAACGTTGTGCAACACATATCACCAGAAATTGCTGGTTCCTGCGACACTGGTAACCATTAAGTCTTTTCCATATAGGATCATAATTTGAAGAGCGGTTATGAAAACGATTCGACTTTGTGTGACACGATTCACTATTTTCTTGGGTGCTGAATGGTTTGGTTGGAGAAGGAAGGACAAAAAAAAATAGCAACAGGCGAAAAACAAGTGACATAAGAGCCTGGAATCTGCTGCTACCAACCCTAAAATTAGGCTGAGGGCTGCCCCAGGACTATTTGCAATTTGCAAGTTATGATAAATAGTTATAATGTGAAGGACAGACACGGAGAGGCTCCTGAGAAATCCCTCAAACGCGCTCTCGTCCCCTGCAGAAACCGCTCTCCCGTCACGTGGCTCGGTTTTTATTGGGGATGTCGAGCCGTTCCAAAACATTACGTCAGTTTTACTGTAACAGGGAACATGGCTACCAGGGAGAGAGAAGGGTCCGGCTGTGTGAGAGGGCAGCATGAAGACACACACACACACACACACACACACACACACACTCAGAGGACAGTAGTCCATTGTGTCGTCCTCCCAATTACATAACCAGGAAAACTAGAGGGAAGCATAAAAACACAGTCCAATGGGAAGACTCCTGCAGTAAATTAAATATCACAGGAAAATAACACCTCGTATAAACATACAGTAGGACTCAGAGTGTATACTGAAATACAACTCTGGTGACGTGTCGGCTCAAACGCTTGCTTTCACTATCCCGAGCTCGGCGTCTCCGCACAATCACACTATTGAAGGCGGCGCTCGAAGATTTAGGCGCTCGCTTGTTTTGCTCCGACCTTAATCCCTGGTAGACACGGAGAGAGCAGAAGAGTCTGTTTACTGAATAGTGACACTGTTGAAGTTTGTCGTGTGACACTTTGGCGCTGATAAGAGAACAGTGCATCGAGTGTTGCCGTTGTGCTCAAGTTAAAGCTGTTGATGTTATGTCTTCCCCACACAAATTCAATGATAATGACCTATTTTTTCCTCCCTTCTGCCCCCAATTACAAAACTACTAATGTTAAAGAAGTGAGACTTTCACTATTGGAATAAACATGTAGTCATTTCAGATTTATAATATTTAATTAAAAAGAGGAACAGTCATTGTAAAAGTTAAAATGATCAAGTGAGGGCAACATTTGTGAGCCAAAAATAAAAGACAAGTACAGAATAAAAAGTCCTTAATTCCCTTCTTATATTAAAAGCACTTGACCACAAAGCCAGTCAATGATCTGAAGTTACTACGTAAAAAATATGGTGCAACTAGAACCAAACACTGCTAACTCTTCTACCTCAACCTCTCCAGCACGTCCAGAGCCAGAGCGGCCCTCTGGTGCCGCAGCATCAGCCGGGCATGCTCCATGGTGCAGGAGAACTGGGGCAGGGCAGGGAGGGAGTCCAGCGCCTGCTGGGAGCTGAGAGACCTGGCTCGGGCCCGGCTCGACAGCGTGCCGATTTGGTGAGCGTGGTCCGGCTCCGAGGTTAACGGCTGCTTGAAGGTCGCAATGAGGGAGCTGAGGTTTGTGTGAAGCAGCTTCACCCACTGAGCAGGCTCGGCCCACAGGTTCAGATCCCCTTTCTCAAACAGGAAGTCCTCTTCATCCTGGTCACAAGCAAAACACAAGTCAGTTTAGTCAAGGTCCGTTTAAACCTGGGTGTCTCCTCGCACATGAGGGCGTGTCAGCATAAGCGGCACCATCACCATCAGCAACAACAAGCCTTGTTCTACACTAACAAGCTGAAAGCTGTGTCTCACAGTGTCCTTCAGCTGCTACCAATAAACCCAGCAACAAAACAAGAACCCCAACGTCCTCAACACTGAAGCGTGAGTAACATGTTTCTCAAACATGTTCTTCCACTAAGAGCAGCTGATATTTTTAGTTCATGTAAAATATTCGAATGGCTTCATGGTTCTCATGACGCGTGCTTTCGGTTGCACACACTGAAATGAAACTGCGACAGTCACTTTTCCATTGATCATTTTCCATGTGAATCACCTTGAGTGACAGACATCTCACGCTACTTGTGTGTGTATTTGTTTGTGCCACAGAATAACAGTGTACATGTCTGATATGAATCTCTGCTTTTATGTCTGATGCTCACCAGACTGGACGAGTCATCTGCATCTGCGTTCTCGTTGCCTTCGTCTTCTCCCAGCAGCCACTCTGTCAGCGCGAGTGTGCCCGCAGGTACCCGTCCCCACAGCTCCAAGAGCCGACAGAGGAGCCCCACGCCGGAGTCCAGGGCTACCGGAGGACACACGGGAACATCTCCCACATCTGAGGACAGGGTTTGAAGACTAGTTTAGAAGCAACAATAATGAACACAGCCAGAATATACGCTTATTTCACCTTTAGTCTAATATTAGACTAACATGAGGACCTCAGCCCTGTCACGTAATGTTAGCTACAACCTCTTTTTGAGATAACTGGTCAACTGGACATGTGTAAACTCATCATTCATTAGCTAAATTAGCGATGCAACAGTTATACCTGATACGTGCTGGCTGTAAATATCTATTGGCTAACGTGTATATCAAATAAGAGCATATTTAGCGCTTTGCAGACATGTTACAGTGTGACTAGGCTAAGTTTATAGACTTAGAGAGTTTTGTGTGATGCGTTGGCCTGAAAGGAAAAAGCCATGTGTCCAAAGTAATTAAATCTAAAGTCTGACTAAAACTCAAACTGGAAAAAAAAGCTGAACAGTACAGTATTTGTAAAATTTAGACGCTTTTGGAAAAATTGTGTTTGTACATGTTACTGGGGAAAAGTTCTTTAGTCTGTGGGATTATCAAATATGAATTGAATATTTTATGTTTTAACACCTTGATGAAGCCATTTCCCCACTTTTCTGCCTTCACCTGACTTCTCTCACCAACGTTGTCTCTGGTGGGGTATGTACGGTAACCGCTAGCGTGTGTTGAGTCTCAATATTTGAATGATGCAGAGCTGGCAGTGGGTTCCAAACTCAGTGTGTGTGTGTGTGTGTGTGTGTGTGTGTGTATGTTTCTTCTCTGGGCTTTCTGGGAAACAAAACTATAACTCATATAACCAACCACCATCAGGTTGGTCTGGGTGTGTATGAGCAGATTCAAAAATATTCTGCACGTTGCACCAATATGCACATGCACACACACATGCACACACGCACAAACTTCACATCCTGTTTACATGTTAATGAGTGGCTGGATGGACTGCTGATCATGTGTGAAAGTAATACTGACGTGGACGTTTTCTTTTTATTATTCAGTAGGTGCTGATAATTAGTCATATGAAAAATACATTCAGTTTGGTTATTTATAGTCTTATTGTGCCAAGAGTCGTACGTTACAGTACATTCGGCGGTACTGTCTATGTGCTGGAGGAAGTGTGACTGCAAGGACACGCACTTCAAACAGAGGGAAAGCACAACGTATGACTTCACTTAACGACTTCAGTTGTCCACGCAGCAGCTATCTGACATAAAGGGTGTGTGTGTGTGTGTGCGTGTGTGTGTGTGTGTGTGTAAGAGAGAGTGTTGTTCTCCCACCTTGACCATCCTCAACGCAGCTCACACCCAGATAACACCCAAGACTTCAAAAGGCTTTGAGAGCTACAAGCCAAAACACTACCACCATGGGAAGAAGGGTGGGAGGGGGAGGGGGAGGTATACAGACCCCTATTAGCACACATACTGTATATCACACACAGAGACACACACACACAAGCGGTTGGGAACCCAGATTGTTTTTCCTCTTCAGAGAGCAGGCGTAAAATCAGAGCAGAGCCTGAAGTCTGAGCGGAGAGAGAAAGGCGCTCTGTGAACATTAGAGGCTGTTGATTGCACCGTATTAGATGAGCTTTAAGAGTTTAAGAGCTTGAGTGACAAATTCCTTTCTTTACCAAGAAGCCGCCTCTCTCTCTCTCTCTCTCTCTCTCTCTCTGTGGGACAGCCCAGCCTCTGATGTGCTTGTACATTAACAGACATAATAGGAAATTTTAGCTGCATTCAATTTATCTACTTTTCTACGGAGGTTTCACACATCGATTAACGCGATTTCCCTCCTTGAGCTTTAGGCGCAAACTACTCTGTTTCTCAAGGGGATTGTCTTTCACACTGTTCTTGGAGTGTAGTGTGCGAGTGCAAGTGTGTGTGTGTGTGTGTGTGTGTGTGTGTGTGTGTGTGTGTGTGTGGTGGTATGAGCCATAAGTATGGCTTATGCAGGTATTGTGTGTGTTGAAGGACGGTGTGAGTTTACATTGGACAATCTTGTCTCTGTAAATGACAATATCAGCCAGTGCCAGTTGCTGAATGAATGGGTCTGAGTGACACAGGGTGAGGCTGCGTGTGTGTGTGTGTGTGTGTGTGTGTGTGTGTGTGTGTGTGTGTGTAGTCGGCATCCACTGGCATTCTTAAAGTACATCTGAGCTGGGCAGGGCAGGAGTGTGAGGGAAAAACATAACCTTGTGGAAACAGTAAAACGCTTGTACCATTCTGAGCTTCTGACGAGTTCAGGTTTTTTTTTTTTTTAATAATTGGAATCAAATCTTTGGTTTCCTTGTTAGTGACAGTGGCAGCTGACTTTATGACAGTTTTATATGTAAATCTGCTGGGCACACATTATCACCTTTCTGCAGGGATTTACAGCCATGATAGAGACTAGGCACAGCAGGGCTTCGAGCTAAATGCTAACACTATAACGTAGAGCCAACGTGCTCCATCTCGAACAGTTCATTTCCTTCTCTGTTTCAACAAGTGGTAGCTAATGAATGCCTAAGATGACTGGCTAGGTGAAAAAGGACAAAAGCTATGGATAAAAATGACCATATTTTCAGTTTAGTTTTCAATTCTAGATCTTCTGTGATTATGAAGTCTCCCAATCAAACACCGCAGCATACAACAGGGACTAGTTGATGCATTTCAGTTTTGCACACGTTGTCCTGTCATTAAAGTCACATAACTGAATTAAGAAAGAGTGAAGAGACCCCGCGCTGTTGGGTAAATCCTAACTGAGCCTCTGCAGCTGGGGGTGGGGGTGTCAGATGTCCCATTGAGCCGAGGAAAAGGGGGAAATCATTTGTGGATTCGGTGGACTGTCAGGACGGTGAAATGAGAGAGATCCCAAACACTTCCCACCCGCATTCCTCCGCTGTTGGTGTCACCATGTTCACTGTGCTGGCAGTTCATTCCTACGCTCAGCCCCCCACATCTGAGGCCAGCCCAGCCCCCCCTGAAAGATCTGAATGTCCAGGATTTCATCTGTGGCCATTGGGAAGATGGACTGGGTGTCAGAGCTTCTGAAAACTCATTGTATTAAAATTAAAGGTGCCATGTCTGAAGACAAAGCTCAGCTGCAAACCAACCATCAGCTGACAAAAACAAAAGGAAAACACCCACAGAAACAACCTTCACACAACCACAAAGAAACACTCTTTCCTCCTCAAACAATACACACACACACACACACACACACTCGGCGTGCCACAGACGCTACAGTGGAGCCGAGACACCAGGAAACAGAAGTGTGAGATAGCGAGAGAGGTGCAAAATAAAAACACACTTTACAGCCCCGACTTCCTACAGTGGTTGATGTGAAACGGGGAGTGTAAACAACAACAACAACAACAGAAGGAACTGACATGAAAGTAGTAGCATTAGCATACAGATACTGGACTGAGAATATGCTGGAAGACTGAGCAGCACTTATCATGAAGCCCAGGCAGGGTTAGTTTAGTTAAAGGGTTAAACACTAAAGTCAGTCACCAGTCTCAGCAGGAGGTCGACACTGGCTCCTATCTGTCTCAACATCACCTGTAACCGTTTCACACAACAGCACGAGGTTTTGATTTTGAGTCCTGCTCTAAGACTGATTTAATCCTTCTGTATTTGTTTGATGAAGAACCTGAAAAAAGTGCTGGATAGTAGAAGAAAAAGATGGATGGATGAACATCAGAAACATGGAGGAGGGCAGGAAGCCTTATTATTACTTTTGTCTCTATGTATTGTATGTAAATCAATTTCATTTATTTTTGTTTTATGCTTCCTGACCCATCCTCATGAAGTAAACTTCACTGGTACTCCATGAGGGCAAACACGAGCACTCGCATGACCTAAAACTACTATCAGATCTAGGTCTGATTACAGTTCTTTCACAGTAACAGAGGATGCACAATGAGGCCGACTTAACACTGTTTTGCGAAATCTTTTCCCTGCACTCGTATTTTATCATCAAAACACATCACAATCGAGTATCTCAACCCGCTGCTCTAGGCTGCAAGAAGCCAAACACACACGCATACACACACACGCACACACACTCTGCAACGCAGCTTGCAGACACCAGTCATTACTGCAGACATGTGACTTTATTTCACACCACCCACTAAATCATTAAAAGCTCATTCCCCACGCAGCTATTTGAGTGAAAGATGGTGTAAGCAGGAGTAACACACACACACACACACACACACACACACACGCACACACACACACACACACACACAGTTTCTGTTTATGTGTTTTCACTGGAGGGTGAAATAACAGTTTATTTCTTCCAAAAGTAAAGGTTATAGAGCTGCAAATCAAACATGGAGTAATTCTGCAGTGGCAACAAGTGCCTCCTGTTTCTGTGCATTTTATAGTTTCTTCACAAATGAGTGACATGTGACACTTTTCTAAAGTCTCGTTCATCCAACACAAACCCCGGGTTTAACGACCGAGCGAGAGCTGCGCTAAAATAAGGCTGTTTAATGAGTGTCCTTCAGCTCCGTGAGGTCGCTCACTTCCATTCATCTGCGTCATCCTCTGTGAATGAATGAATCGTAGGGGAGGTGGGTGGGATGGGGATGAATGGCACGTTCTGCGCCGGCATTCGTTGGCTTTCACGGTGAGTAAACTAGGTCACTCCAGACGAGTGGGCTGATAATGGTTCACTGAGAAATGCCAGGAAAATATGGACGTGTCAGCAGCGTTGTGTGAGGCCACAGACAGTAAACACTGATGGAAAGGTAACCAATCAGAGTCCTAAGCAATGCCCTCTTATATAATCGCGTCCAATCCTTCCCTCAATCTTGTCATCAAACAAAGTTTACCTCTTGCTTCAAATTCTCCTAGCTTGTTATCTGGTTTCTGTGTGATCTCCCTGACCAGTAAGAAGCTTCCAGTTAAAAAGACCGTTTTGCATTCTGTCCTTTTGTGTGATTGATCACGTCTGTGTTGCAGAACCTGTCTCTGTTCCCACATCTCTGTCTGTCGTCCATATCAAAGGACCAGCAGTCGTCACCTCCATATGAAGCAGCTAACACCTCAGATACTTGACTCTGCAACGACGGGTCATAAAACCCAGGGACACACACACACACACACACACACACACACACACAACACACACGCACACACAGTGACCTGTATACACACGAAAGCAGTAATCCTTCTTCCACTGTATAGCCATGGTGTGGAATAGCATGCTGTGCTATTCTGTTTCTACTCCTCTGGTCCTGTGGCAGCCGGGGGTAACTCTGCTGACCTGAGATATTGAGATATTACTCAGGTCACCATGCCAGAGGTATCAGTACCAAAACCAAACAACATGTCCCTGCATAGCTTCCTGTGTGATGTCAAACAGCTGTAATGTGTGAAAAATGTAGTTCAACTCTGAATTTTATACCACAGCTTCAGATCTGTCATTACATACTGTGAACCTTCACCTGAAATAAAGCTGGTTAGCAGCATCTACTTGCATATTAATCTTACTATCTTACTGGTTGTGACCTTTTTTTTTTCCTACTCGCTCACAATCAGCAAAATCTGCCGAGAGAAATGTTTTTCTCCCCCTTCAGTCAGATCATTTTTTTTTGTCAGTCCTGGCAAATTGTCAAATCAAAAAGCTGAGATTCAATTAAATAAATATGTACATGTGAAATATGGTTACACAACTCTCTGATGTGCTCTATTGGTAATTTAGCTCCTGTATCGCTAGATTTTCAGACCCCTTTACAAACTTGTTTTATTTCAAAAACGCTGCCAGACACAAATCGAGCAACTGTTTGGCCAGACATGAGCCATTTTTCTTTAGGTGAGTCACTTAAATTTGTCAGTGAATGTTCTCTCCCCTGTGGCTGTGACTCCTTTACCGTCTGTGTTCAGTGTGTGTGTGTGTGTGTGTAGGGGGGAGAGCAGCAGCACCTTCAGGTGCGCAGCTAGAAAGAAGCTGGACGAGTAGTGATTTGGTCGAAAAGACAAATCATTTATCCCCATTGTTTGTGTGGGATAGTTTTCTTGTATTGTATTGCAATATGACTTCATTACCAAACCATTGAGGCCTAAAACTAATACACACACTTGAACACGCTGACACACAGCCACTCAGCTGTGACTGTGTGCTCTCCTCCAGCAGTAAGCGCACTCTTACAGTTATGATGACTTCCAAAGCACCAACTTGTCCTTCCACATCACTGTTCTGCATTTAATTTTAGAACATCACTTAAATTGATGCTGCAAAAGTAGAAAGATGACATATTTTTCCAGTTGAAGTTAGCGGTATATGATTTGCTTTTGGGTTTTTCTGTTCCTCGTTTACATGAGGAATTCAACTTTTCTGGCCAAGTTGCTCGCTCACTCGATTCGAGATTGCCACTCTCCTCTCTCATTTCTTCTTCCTGTGTTGCGTGCTACATTCCTGTAGTGAGTACGACACGTGCTGAAATAAACTACAAATCCGGTGCAACAATTTTCACCGTTTTGCAAGTTAGGGTTTAGGTTTGGAGTGGCGTGGCGTGGCGTGGCGTGGCATGGCTGGAGAGAGAGAGAGAGGAAGGCCACGCAAAAGACCAGGGACAAACATTCACACTCTTCCACAGTGACGACGTGATTCCGCTAGGTAAATGCAGGCCAGTTTACGGTAAGAAACACACACTCAGACTGTAATCTCCACATGAGCACTGAATATGGATGAAACAAAGGAAGATGCCCCCGCTTTGGTTTCTCCACAAACGCACACATTAGGACACCCAATCTGTAATTATGCCTATTGTGTTCTCTTCCTGTTGTAGAGAAAAACCATCTCAGTCATGTAGATATCTGATTTTTTTATCTGACAGCTCATCTGACCCCGTCTGGTCTTATGTATATAAACACATATAAAGGACACACACACACTCAGCCTTTACAGAAAATCTTGCTATCAAAACATTTTCAGGAATGTGTCCTGTGGGCCTACATATCATGAAATACACTCTGCCAGTAAAGAACACGTTTGAATTTCTTCCCCTCTCTCAGCGAGTCTTCCCTTAGTAGGGGGGGGGGGGGTTGCTGCAGTGGCGACTTTTGAGGAGATGCTGTGCTGCCTCGTGTTATGTTATGAGATACTATCAGTTGCGACAGACACAATAAGGGTGGCTCCTCGAAGGGAAGCTGCGAAAATACAGGAAGTGAGCAGGGGTGTTGGAGCTGTTTGTGAGGGGCACTTGAGAGCTGGCAGCTGTCAGTTGTTAGTGTGTGTGTGTGTGTGTAGGTGTGTGAGTGAGAGAGAAAGGATTGTCAGGGTGCTTCCGCTGGGGATAAGACTGAAGGCGTGTCTGTGTGAATAAATCCATTCTATAATGCCGTTCTTAAGAAAAACAAACCGAGACATTCCCAAAAACAGTGACACATAACCACACACACACACACACACACACACACACACACACACGTTTCACTCTTACTCTAAACTAGAATTAGCACCCTTCATTCCAGGAATGCTCCCCGACTCTCAACACGAAATGATGTCACCGGCCCGTTTAAACATCTGCATGTGTTTGTGGTGCTTTTTTTATGTCGGTGTGTGTCTGTTTATACATGTGAATGTGTGTGTGTTTGTGTCTGTTTCAGTGGGTTTGCAATTATCACGGTTGTCTTACACTGCTTCAACATGGGTTAGACAGTGAGAGTGTGTGCATGTAAGCTAATCTCCCTTTGTTTCTCCCTCTTTTGTGTTTAAACCTACCCAAGCGTGTTCACATGTGATACAAGTAGTGAAGGTGTAGTATAGCAGCTAGTTTAAAGGGGTGAATTTATGCATCACTTTGACTGCATGTGGATGCTCATGCGAGTTTACCTTTTCTGAGCAAAGCTGCTGGTACATTAGAGATGAAGTCAGAGGCAGAATCGCGCACGTCCTGGTCTTCATCCTGCAGCAGCATGAACAGACTCCTCCACAGAGGCAGAGTGGTGGACAGACCTGACACAAAACCACAAAAATAGGGTTAGGCAAGCCTAAATCTAACTTCTAACTCTTAAATGGTGTTTTGACAGAGTGTGAGGAAGTGAGGACAGTGTTCTCTTTCTCTAAATGTGCTCATCTTGTGGTATTAAACTCCCCAATTTGCTCAAATCGGTCCACACTCTGCCACCCATACAAGTGCACGCACACTGTAAACAGCACTGAAGGTAAACATTTTGCTGAACTGTTCCACAACTGAGACTCACCCAAAGGCAGACCGGGGCTCGTCAGCAGAGTGCCTGTACAGTTGACCAACACCTTGGCGGCCGTCAGCTTCACCTCCACCGGCTGCTCCTCGCTGCAGCACGAGCACACCAGCTGCCCCCACTGAGATAAATGAGACAGTGTGCTCGCCCCCTACACGGTGGATTGATCAAATAAAGCAGGTTCAGAGCACTGCTGTTTCACAGTGAAAAAGTATGAAATAAATACTGCTATATGCAATTGATCATGTGTGTTTCAGTGCATGACCTCATATGTGTAAAACAAAAGCTTTTATAATCCTACAACATCCTCATCATCAAAGATTTGGGGAGAACACTTTAGTGACATGATGTAACCACATCATCACTGAGACAAAAAAAGTGAGTGATCAGCCAGTTCAAGATATGAACAGCGGCAGTGAATTCAGTTCAGATGCAGTGCTCCCTGGCGTGGTTCAAAGTAAGAAGTGGTCGTTCGTGGCTGCCTGTAGGGAAGTAATTTGACTTTATTTCACTTTCTCAACTGATCTTTGAAATAGAAAACCTACAATCGAAAGTGACAATAGAGATGCTGAATACACAGCGATGAATAAAGTGAGAGGTTGCCCTGCAGCACTGGTTACCAAATCCTTTCTAGTCAACTTTGGGAGAAACAAAAACCTGCTACAATAGTGGGTTTTCATCTTACATTTCTTTTCCAAATTAAAAAAAGCTGAATTTTGTCTTTTTTTATTGTGAGTTTTTGTTGCTGCTTTGCTTTTCCTTCCTTCATTGAACTTTTACACAGCAGACATTTTATCATATCAAGAAAAGCACAGGAGGAACCAACATTAACGATGGCTCTGCCCAAGCAACTACTGCAGTACAATGCAATTACCTGCATCATAAATGACACCTGTCAGTCAAAAAGTGGGCTGTGAGAAAAAATGATTGAGCTCTGTTTTTCTCTGGCTCCCAGGTTGGAAACCACTGCCGTGTAGTAAGAGCAGCAAGCCATGATGCTACAAGCTACAACTAAAGTGAAGCTGCACTGGGCTGGTGGTTGGTGGTAACAGCCTACATTTCTGTTGTGAGCATTTCTGAATCTTTGATCTCTGAAGGCTGTGACACACAAAGTCGACGGTCAGCTGTTAGCCAGTGTCAAGATGGTGGAAAGCATGTGTCGGGCAGGTCTTTGCTGTGTGCCCGGAGCTGTTGGCACTAGTTCGGCCCTCTCAGCGGCCTTTTAGACGATTCAGCACGTTGAGCTATAAACGTCTATGGTGAGCTATGGTGGTGTGAAAATGGTAAGCAAACGCTACTGTACCAAGTGCAGCTTTGTTTACGGTTTGTTTATCTGCAGTTCTAGGTCTTCTTCTGCTTTCTCCCTTTGAAAGACTACCACCCCCTGCTTGTATAGACACTTATTTCCTAGTGCCACTTATTGGTCCAAACTAAGTCGATGCAACACTTTAGTCACCTTTACCCTTTAAATGTTTAAGGTTGTCATGGTGGGTCATGGTGCTAATGCTGCTAAAAGACGTCACTTAGTTTTTACCTTCACATCAGAGTTCACCAGCTGAACCACCAGCTGAGATACTAGCATCAGAGCAGCACAGTGGAGCTCCACACTGAAACACAAAATCACAAACACAATCGGTTTACAAATGTTGAAGATGAGCTCGCTATTGCCCATCCTTGAATATTTCCATGTTCAACGGAGAAAATTTCATCCACAGTGATGTTGAGATGAAAATGTGGTGAAAATGTTTTTTGATTCTTGTCATTTGTGTGAACCTATCCTTTAATGTGCCACATTAGTGCAGTAAAATGAATGGTGTGCTTCTTGGGACTCTCTGTGGAAAACATTACTCACACAGCATTGTCAGCAACACACACACATACATCACTCAACTGTATTGACTTACAAGCCACAAAAGAAGTGTGCTGGTACTCACCACTACATTATGGGTCACAATAGCCCCAAGTGCCATTCAATCGCACAGAAGACAAGGGCAGCCAGCAACCCAATCTCATCCCTCTGCGGCTCTAATCATAACCCTGGGGCTGCTCCAAAGGGAAAGTGGATCCCTGGGTCCAGAGATTGCGGATAGGAAAAGGCTTTATGGGGCTAAAAGCCTTTGTAATCCAATCCTCATTCAAGCCTGTATTCTCTTGTTGGGGTGTGAAAAGTACAGCGGTGGCTTGTCAAGAAAGGTGTGTGTATGTGTCAATGCCTATCAAAGGGCCTATAGCATGTGCACAAGCATGCACGCACGCACGCACACACACACACACACACACACACACACAAATATACTGGAACAGTGTGCCAAAACAGTTTATAAAAAGAGGCATCCAGTGATTCATGGATGTGTAAGCTCTCACAAAAATAATGGTGTGAGCCTGACAGGTGAGAATAATCTAATGTAGAAATAATGTGCTGATGACAGCCTTTCAGAGAACAAATATCAGCTTTCATCCACATGTCTCTGTTTTCTGTGGCAGGTTAAGTACTGGAACAGTACACGAGCAACCACACACACACGCACACACACACACACACACACACACACACACACACACTCTCCAGGTACCCAGGTGCAGGGTTAAGGTGCAGCCAGTGAACCTGTGCGTCCCTCCTCCATGGTCTTTGGCTTTGAATGAAGGCCTGACAGCCAGCGTGCCACAGCAGCGTGAAGGCTCTTTCACAAGTGAAGGGAGCCAGAAAAAACAGGGAAATAGTGGAGAGAGTGGAGTGTGTGTGGTTGCATCTTGCCCAGTAGTACATTCATGTATCTCCCATCCATCACAGCTAAAAGCTGGTCTAGGATTGCTTAGGGACTGTTTTGACAGCAGGTTTGCAGGAGGGAGCAGACGTCTAGAAGAAACACAGTTGCCTCCCTTTTCCTGCAGTTGCCCCGACATGAGTTAAAGTCAAAGCAGGCACTGATTGTAATGCTTAGGGTCAGCTCAGGATTGCTATGACATGTGGTGCAGACATTCACACGTCCCTGAAAAGTAATAACTTGTGGTCTCGTAACTTTCCTTAACAGTGGACATAAACTCTGGGATATATGAGCACTATGTATGAGTGTGTGTCCTCTGACCTGTGAGCAGAGCTTTGAGCCAGTGAGAGGAGGTTCAACAGGACGTCTACCTGGGACAGAACGCTGGCACCATCCCTCCACAGAAGCTCACCACTGGAGCATAGGACACACAGCACCTGAAGGACCTGAGAGAAAGGAAGGAGAGGCAGAGAAAAACAGAATGTCAGAGGAGTAAAAAGATAATGATGTAGTCATCTCTGTTCACCCCACACCCACACACACACACACACCCACACACACACACACACACACACAGCTAATGGTGAGGGATGTTGCTCCGAGCCATCCATCAACGCAGCTTTGGTGTCCTCTCTGCAGAACGGCTGGCAAGTTGCCCCATGGGTATTTTTACTACACCGGTCAGATCCTCCCTACACACACCCTAACCACGGGTGCACAGCTGCCTTTGCTCTCATTCTCACACACAACACACAAATATTTGCATGTGTATGGATGCACAAGAGCATGCGAGGAAGAAGCATGTAATTGAAGTTTCCGTCTATCACCTTCACTTTGCATAAGCAGGTTCACATCATACCCCGTCTACTTTAAGCAGCATCTATCATAACTTCCTAAACTTGACTTTCTGCACCCACCCCACTTTGCTGCTTCTCCATCCTTCCCACGCTGTTTTCCTTGCCTGGTCACACCTCCAGAGAGGGAGGCAGCTGACCGAGTCAGAGCAGGAAAAAGACTTGTTTTCTCCACCGCGTGAGACTCCCGTTAAAAACACACATCCAGCCGAGAACACATGTTGACATTCTTCCTGCATATCTCAGTGATTATTATTTCTTTCTGGGCCCCAACCTGTTATTAGAGCTTTAAAATAAAGCTGCTTTATAGGATCAGTGTGGGTGGAGAGCAGGGCGAGCGGGTGCATGCAGTGTCTGTATGTAAACATCTGTGTGTATGTGACAGTATATTTGTAGATGTGAGCAGTTCACTCAAAAGTTAAGTCAAAAAACAGAAAGGTTTAGTTATTTTAAAACTGCACTAGTCACTGATTTTTAATACTAAGATATTATTAATTCATGTTTAGAATGTAACATAATGTGAAAGAGGTCAGTATGGTGACATACACGCCCAAAGAAAATCATCAATCAATCATAGTATATTTCAGCGATATGGTGCAAAACTCCTAAAGGCAGGTGAAGTTTTATTTCATTACTTAACCAGTCTGAGTATATAGTACTGTTGCTCACAGTGTTTGCTAATATCTTTAAGTTGATCAAATTTAATTACATAAAGTTTTCATTTGGACCACACCACAGCAGAACTGTTCTCTTTGTTGTTCTTTTTGACACGTCACTGGACGCATCGTGCTAAAGGATTCTTCGTACTGAAGGATTCTTCAATTTGAGTATACTAGTTTCTATGATTTGAGTTAATTAGTTGAATAAATGAAGGGATGTTCACTTAACTGAATTAAGTTTTGCAGACTTCCCAGCATGCATTGCATTAAACCCTTTCTCTCACTTTATTGCATAACTGAAAAACGTTAAAATCCCCACAATTACCTCTGTGTTTCATTGTTTGTCCACCCGTTTGCCCATCAGGTATTTGACTGCTAGTTCCAGTTGGTTTGATCATCTGTGCTGCTTTTACAACTAGCTTTAATGAGCTCCTGTCTTGCAACACGCTCGACTACCCACATACATGTAAATATACACAGTCACAGGAAAACACGCCAAGTCAGGCGTAGAAGCGAACCGACTTTCCTAGCTGTAACATGCAAATAAACAGTGACGCCCACCCTGCACGAACAGACATATGAAACAACTCTACCTAGCTTGTGCTGTGGTGATGTCTGGTCCTTCAGTTTTCAGTCTGTTTCAGCCTCGACTGTCTCTAGCTATTGCTGTTTTCACTGGTATTCAATGACATCTTGGATAAAAGCTGATCAAATGTCAAAGCACAAAATATAAACTGACCAAAGAGCAGCACTGACCACTAAATTGCCTTTATTTAAATGTCAAAAATGATAATCAATACAAACCCTAAAACATCACATCCTCCTCAAACTACCTCCATAGACAGTTGCTCTCATTATATCATCATATAGTCTTCTAGCCTTCTTTCTTTCGCACTGGGCATTAAAATGATACTACTAGACAACATAATAGCTGACTCATGTGACCGAGTGATGACTATCTGTGTTTCTTTCAGCACAAACAAAGATGAAGCAGGAGGAAAAACAGCTGGAAATCAGTGCATTTGTCTAGACAGACTTTATGGCTAAGCCTTGATATATCTAGTCTGCCTCAATACCCACATTTGTTGTCATAAGCTCTAAAGTGCATAGCCATATGTCACCAGGTGGTATGCAAGTAAGTCCCTGGTCCAAAAAGCAGCAATGAACTTGACGCGCTCTTATCCTGAAAGTGCTTTTAAAGGGAATTCGTGATTTCAGCATTAACAATAATAAAGATACATGAAGAAGTGGATCGAATTTAGTTCCAGAAAATACAGAGGAGTGACACATCTGCAGTCCAAAGACTCCAAAGAAGATCCCCCAGTTTTTCTGTCATTCAAAAGTTTGCAATAATTGAGGGTTAGGGTTTTAAATTTAAAAGCTTTGAACTAGAACACCTACATAGTATTTAAAAATGCTCTAAAAAAAATAAGGTTTAAAAAAAAAGAAAAAGAAAAAAAAAGATTAAAAAACACAACTGTGATTTTTAGGTGTCAGAAAGTCCTGAATTGAACTGAATTGAATTGAATTGAATTGAATTAATTTGTCATCCAATGTGATCTGATCTTTATCTAAGTCAAGACTAACGCTAACCCTAAAGATGAAGATGCATCATCAGTGACTAGGACAACAGACCAACAATATATCCTTGGCCTACTGCTGCTCCTCAGTTGACTCCAGTGTGAGCTATGGCAACTAGCCAGTTGGGTTGGCGTGTCCTTGGCACTGGGGAGGCTCCACTTAACAGGGCCGACACTTTAAACATTAACGGCTGGCCTGTAAAGCAGCACAACTAAACATACACACACACAAAAACCAAAAAAACTGCACACATAAAACACACACACACACACACACACACACATATACACACACACCAGCCACCTCTGATCGTGTCACTTCTGGAGGAGTGTTAACGACAGGAGACAGAGCAGGACAGAGCAGGTCTGCTGGCTGCCTGTCCTCGCTTTATGAACACTGAAATACGACCTTCTGTCCCCAAACAGGAAGTAGGCCACATTTTCCCTTCTAAAACTTGTTAAGAGTGGAAGTCTACTAAACATCACAAGAGTGTGTCTGAGTGAGTGACGGAGTAAGGGAGTCAGCTCACTGCCAGTTTGCTTGGCGTGTCGCCCTGTGGCCGATTAGCCTCTCACGCAAGCCTCTGTAAGATGAATTTGGACATTTACATTTAGTCATTTGGTAGAAGCTTTTATCGACACCAACTTACAAGTGAGACAAGGGTACAACGGTAGGCAGGGTAAACGTAAGGAGGTCCTGCATAAGAACCACTACTGGAGGTAGGCCACAGCTGGGATCTGAACCCCAGTCTCCCGCCCGGAGGGCGGTGAACTTACCCACACAGTGACATTGACTGACATTTAATCAATCTGCAGAAAATGTCACCGTTGCTCAGTGGAAATGTGGTGAAAAGGAAATGACAGGACTCTGAGGTTACGGTTCGACAGACTCACACTAACACCCTACTGGACAATTGGACTCTCAAACAGATGAACACCTATAAAGTGTTGGTGTGTGTGTGTGTGTGTGTGTGTGTGTGTGTGTGTGTGTGTGTGTGTGTGTGTGTGTGTGTGTGTGTGTGTGTGTGGTCCCACCTTGGCCAGACACTGGGGGTGTGTCTCATGAAGAGCCAGGCTGGTCAGGTTAGACAGGGTGGTCTCTTCCAGCCATGGAGGGCCCCTCTTCCTTTCCTCCTCCTCCTGCAGTTTCTTCAGAAGGGCCTCTACTGCCAGCTCTCTCACCTCATACTGCGGGCACTGAAGAAGACACTGTAGCAGCTGGGTTGTCAATTGAGAGCCCGCCCAGAACTCCGGGATCTCCACAGTGGCGCTGAGGGCCACCCGGGCCAGGCTGAGCAGACACTGGGTGCTGCCAGGCATCGGGGTGGCAGAAGCAGTATTGGGGGTGATCAGATCGGAGACCATCAGGACAGACAGAGTCTTCTGACGGAGTCTACTGACCTCCGAATCTGCAAGATGCATGAAACTTTTTCATTTCCAACATTTCCAGTATGCTCACATCTGAATTAAATGTTATAATATTAAAGGTTAAGCTACAGCAGAACAAGGTTTTATAGAGGGAAAGTGCATTTTCCTTCTGTTATCCTTCAGTCTTTTAATTGACATTTTTTATCAAGTAAAATCACTAGAATAAACCAAGAAATACTGTGAATGAGCCAGGATTCATTCACTTTTCAGGATCAGTCAGATCACATCAGTTAGAAAAAATCTGTTTTTAGTTTTTTCCTGCTTGTCTTAAAGCAAAAAACAGGGTAAACACATACATATCTTGGTTTATTTTTTTTTTATTGATAGTAACTCGTAACTAAAGCTGCCAAATGTTTGTGGAGTAAAATGTATAATAACTCCCTTCTAAAATGTAGTGAAACTAAATGGAAATACTCTGGCAAAGTGCAAGTGCCAAGAAAAGTGTTTTTAATTTCCAGCATTCAGTCATGTAAAATGACAATGCAGAAACAACCATATATGCAAAAAGGAGAATAGATCATTATATTCAACTCACTGCTGCTCTCCGGCTGTGTCAGGTTTACCTCTCACACACCACAGCAGTGAAATACATAATTTCTTTTGGATGGATTTTATCTTACTGTTAAATTATCACCGTTTCCAATGAAGATGGAAGTTTCATCTCATCTTGACTATTATACCTAACTCACTACAAGCTAAACAAAGGCACATGTGTGCGAGCGTACACACGCACACATAACAGATGCAGACAACAGAACAGACTGAAGAAGCGAGTGACTTCTGTTCCTTTCTATTTTGACTTTTATAGGAAAGGCTGTGTCAGTGTCTGTTTGGAAATGCCCACGGCTGTGCCAGGCCCAGCCACCTGTGAACATACAGCCTTGGGGAGTGTTGGACACACAAATAAACACTAAGCGTGCACGCACACACGCACTTCCTCTGAAATACAAGCATAATCCCGAGCCAGGGCAACTGTAGAGTAATTCAATGCCGTCCTGAAGCTGTGCTCCTCCCTACAGTTTTGCTCCAAGACTCCACACAGACCCCACTTTAACAGCCAACTCAATTAGTTAAACACACACACACAGAAAAAGCTTATGAAACGCAGTGCAACCCGAGTAGCCAGTCAAAAACGTGGCCTGACAAAAGAGCGGGAAATGCCACATTCCTCCAGAGATGGGCAGGGTTACTGGGGAGACGGGCCAGGTTACCATGGAACCTGAGCCTCAAAAGGGGGTCCAGGGCCAAATAAGCATAGCCTAATGGTTATAATGGGGCTAGGAGCACCGTAATGACAGAGATGATGAAGGGAGGAGAGGCTGACTGAAGTAGAATAGGAGCGTGTCAAAGAGAAAACGGCTGTTTATCACAGTGGAACAGGGAGTTGGAGTGAGTGTGTACGTGTGTGTGAGTGTGTGTGAGAGTGAGAAGAGTGCTGTCATTAGTATATCAAAGACTGAAGCATTCAACTGGAAATACAGTAATACTTTATACAAATCCAGTAAATCAACTAGTGCAGAAGCCTAAAACTATTTTGACGTGACTGCAAATGAACTGAGTGGAAAACAAAGAAGCAGAAGACTGAAAGACAGTTTCAATCTCCAGGTAAGAGCTTGAAGAGGGAAAAGAGAAAAAACATGAGGAAAGACGAGATGAGAAAGATAGAGGAGAAACATCATTAGTCTGGATGCAAAGCTGGTTTTTATGGTGGTCTAAAGAAAAAAAGTGTGGCAAGGCGAGGAGTAAATGAAAGGTGTTCCTGTGAGGGCCACTTCAATGTGATTTTTCATGTCTGATCATATATAGCCATTGTTCACCAACAGCTGTATTTATTTAAATCTGGGTCTACAACTCCTGTGCCTCTTTATGCTGCTGACATGCAAACCTGCAGCGGGACCGCGGCCAGGTAATGATTATGATTGCATATTTCGGCATACTCGGGGATGAGGCCTGGCTCAGTGGAATACAATGCAAGAAAAGCTTTATTCTGCTGTGCTAATAAACACTGCTTTAGTGCTCCACAAAGGTTTAAATGCTGCTTCAGAGGTTTACAGACTGATAAAAACAGAGCCAAACAAGCTTAGCCATGCAAGTGGCATGGCGATGTTGTGTGGTCTACTGGTCTCAACAAGTAAACTCATTTTCACAGTCATCAACAACAAAAAACAACAAGTCCTCACAATAATAATTGCTAATTAATTTGATGAAGTTCGAACTTTTGGCTTTTGAACAAATAGCTGCTCAAGCAATGAGCATCATCCTCAGCTGTTTTCATCATCTCATCTACACTTTATGCTTTGTGGCAAACAACAATGAGGAAACTCATAAAAGTATTTTCTTAGGTATGTAATTCGAGAGCCTTTGAACAAACACCACCCTGCACCTGGTTCGGTTTACTCTACATCTTATCTGGAAGCAAAACATGAAAAGCAAAATGCCACAGTAACATGAAAGATGCTCAAGGTCTGTGCAATTATGATGTTTTAGGACATGAAACTTGAACCTTTGAAGATCCTGTTTAAAATTGGTGTTATAAGCATTGATAGACTAAATTAAACTGCACTTTGTACTGATGCACACATGCAGACAAATGAAAATTTGTCCCTATTAAAGAAAACGTTACAAATAAAGATTCACGTCATCTGCGGGTGAGGTCTAGAGGAGATTTTGTCTAACCTGTGAAAGGTTTTATGTGCGAGCAAAGTAAGAACACAAGTGCTATACGGGATGTCCTACAGCACAGTTCAAATATTTATACTAAATGTAAGCACAGCATCTGGTTGAAATAAACTCGAGTTAACCTGACAGTTGGTGATTTAAGACATTGTAGCTACTGAACCACCTTTGAATTAAGGGCAGAGTGTCAGTGCACAGGTCCAGAGAACACTTCGTCTCTAAACCAAACAGTGAATCAACAGTTAAATCCAGTTCAACAACACTGTCATTGTAAGATGTGTCAAGTATGATGTAGGTGTGATGGAGTATGGTTGTGATGTATACAGAAAATTAAGAGCTTCGTTTGGACTGATATACCACAAAAATTGTGCTGAATGTGTACTTGGGAGGAGGTGTGTGGGTGTGTGTGTCATAAAGCTCCCTGGCTCACTGTTAGCACTGTCCATAGCCCACTGGCAGAAAAGACACTTTGCTGTGTCAAGCTACAACTTCAGCTAGACACTTGTACTCACTCTCACATGCAAGCACACAGCTGGATTTCCCATCAGCTACCACCATCATTACCCAAACTGTGAAAAACAAACCCCAGACGCTACGTGTGGGCCTGACAGTATGACAGAGCTGACCTCCTTCTCATGGAGCTTTACAATTTGCTGGGGACCCTCCTTCTAATTACACTGAACTGTATGTACATACATACTGTATATACATGCTTCTTGTCCTAAAAATGTCTATGTGATATAAATACCTAAGTCTACCAGACACAGTGGCTTGTAGAGTCTGTACTTTACTCAGCCATGTGTATGAAGAAAGCAATGTATCCACACCCAAGAACACAGTACAAATAAAAAACTGCTTTGCTTGTTCTCTATTTTACCTGCAATAAACGTTGTTGGGTAAACTATACTTGTGATATCTCTGCATTGCTTCCCTTGAGCCAGGGTCGTAACAACGGCACAGAGTAAGTTAAACCTTTATTTAGAGCAGTTAAAGGCTCAAATTCCATTCTCGTCTATGGCACTGGCTTCAAAATTTTGGCATTTCAACTGAATAGTTTTCACAGGAGGTAAATGTAATTTCTCCAAATATAGCACAAGTGGAAATTGGTGGTCAAAGGTGAACATCAGTGTGACCTAAAATCTATCCCATTTATGTGGAGGGCACAAATGTTCACTTAATGAAGAATGAACCAATTAGATTTTGGTGGACACTGCGAACTCCACCTCTGCCCCAGACTGTCCCAGTCTGTCCCATTCTCATCAAAGTAATATTTTAGGAACATCTGCAGGAAACTTCATTATCTAGCTGGCACTCATGGATGAACTGATTAAAATATACAAAACTCTGGACAGACATGCGTGTAAACTGCAATTTAACTGCTTTGGCTCACTCACATCATGGCATACAACTGCAAGTTGTAAGTGTATCTAGACAACAAGTGTACCTAGATGTGAAATGTGTCTTCCCAGCTTGAAAAACGATGCTCTAGTGTAGCGAAGGGTAGATTAAAATATCCAGTACTGTTTAATAAAAGAGGCAAAACAAAGTTCTCCTGACAGTGAATTGCAGCAAAGCAGTTGGTGCATAATTTGACTAAAAAAAAGTACATTGGTGCAAGTGTCCAAAATTGGAACTACATGGCTTACCAAGCTGTCAAAGATAAACATCAATCCCATGTTCAAAAGTTACTAGAAGTCTAATTATGGAAACACAGTTTTTTATGTCCTCCACAGATTTAAGGATAGCTTTGGATTTTTTAAAAGTCTTTCTTAATACAACTCCCTCACATTATGACATACATGCACAATATGCACACAGAGTTTCGGGACACTGTAATTATTCGTCTCCATATTTGGCTGGGACGACATTTACACTGTAAGAAGTGGGAGACAAAATTTACAGTCTGCATTCTCAAGTTCAGCTGAAGCTAATGTGAAACTTTAACAATCTGAGATAGATAAATAGAGCAAGTGTTTCTAAACTGCAGTCATTCCTTTTGCACTACATACAAACAAGATCCAAATAGTAAAAAAACGCTGCTGTGTAGCACTACAAGTGGACAGAACCTTCACATGGTACCTTTTAGGCCGGGGAATTTTCAACATCGATTGCTACTCTATTGATTTAACGGTGTTGCTTAGGTCGTCTGATACTGACCCACCAGTTATTTTGCAGGGTTGTGCCTCACATACACATAGCCCTCATTTCTGACAATGTGCACTACAGAGTCCAGCAGGCTATCCAGTATATCCCTGGCTATGTTGACTTAGAGACCTTGAGACGAATTTTGGCAGTATAGTCATGCTTCAAAGAAATCACCTCACTCTTATTAAGGAGGGTTAGAATGATTATAGCAAATAATAACTGCATCAATGCATATGCACCATGAGAGTTATATAGACTCCAATGAGATGTAGGATCACAGTACTAGAAGTGTATCTAATGTTAGGAGATATGATTTGAAAAGTCTTTCTTTCTATAATATTCTTACAAATAACAGCCTACTAGCAAATGAGTTGAATCTGATCCTAGATTCTCAGACAGAGAAATCACGACTGTTCGCATCCTAAATTACCATCATCATTATCATCTCCGACTGCACCAATGGAAACTGGAGAATTGCTAAAACACTGGCTAACGTTTTTTCCCCCCTACTCACATGTGTCTCTTTCTCTACTCTTGTCTCATTCTACTGGCGTGGCTGGAGAGCAGAGAAACAGAAGACTGGCAATGGATGGTGGGGGCTGTTTTTTTTTTTTTTTTTTATGACTCTGCATAGATCAAAGGGCTGAGGCAGAGAAAGGCGCGCACACACACACAGACAGACGCACACACAGACAGACCTGTGTTCAGAGCTGAGAGGAATTGGCTGATAAATGCTAAGTTCCTACTTAATGCAGCGTGCCAGTTAAAAAGGAAAAAAAAACTAAAGTAATATTGAAAAAGCCAATTGTTCACCATCTTACGTATGGTGCCAGGAACTCTTAACAGCCTGCTGCTTTCATATGAACTTGCTCAACCTGTGGCTTTTTAACTCAACATCTGATTTGTCTGAAGAGTGCAATTATACCAACAGGAAAAGAGTGGGCTGAGTGGAAATGAGGAGGGAAATAAAGGAGTAATAGGTAGAACTACAGATCAAATAAGTAACTTAACTTAAGCACCAGAGAGAGTGTGAGAAATGAAACCAAAGACAGACTCATGATAATAACAGAGACGCATCAGAGGTGTGCACGCTACAGGGTGCTTATTTAGTTATGTAAGGAGCAGAGCCAAGTCGAACCAGGCCTAGTCCTAACTCTACAGGCTTGTTTTTAGAAATCTTTGGTATTTCCACTGTCAAGGCGAACATGTGTTCAGCACATGGCCAACCGAAAACATAAGTGCCTTCCCCTCCTCTGTCCTACACCCCCCACCCCCCGTACAGCCCTCCTCCATAAACTGGGTCATAGGCCCGATCCCACCATCTGTCAGAGATCGCTCGCCTTTGGTTTCACATTCCACCACTGTGGAGACCCCCGCCGGTCTGTGCACATATGCGCACAACCACATCACGTACGCAGACTGACACACACACAGACACCGTGCTCTTCTGAACTGCCCAAGAAACGGAGCTGGCTTCTGTCAACAATCAGTCTAAATAGAGAGAGCAGGGGACAGCCTCGCCGGCAAACGTTGCGGGATTGTCTGTTCAGACGGACAAAACTATTTAAAGTCAAATTCGCAACAAATGGAGAGAACACAGTTGCCACTTTCTGAGCTGATGAACTCCCTAGCAACTGGCTGACATCAGCAAAAGACAAGATCATTTTAAAAGACACAAAAATATTCCACTTGTGCATATACACACACCTCTAACTGCCTATTCCATACAGAAATTACAAGTTTCTAAAATTCATTTAACCATTTGAAACAAGCTATCTGGGATTTCAAAGTTTGATGTCTAAAGTATTAATATAATATTTATTACATTCAACTATACTATGAGGTATTTCAAAGCCTATTTTGCTGCTGAGTGTTTGATTGATGTTTTATGGAGGATGAAAGACAGCTTTATGGAGGATCTATTTAAAGGCAGTAATGTTACCAAAACCAAAGCAACATGTGTGACCGATTACTTAACATTATGGTGATGTAGATACAAAGTAGCTGCAACCTCACACTGAAATATCACATGCGATGAGGGTGCTTCTCACACTTTACTTGCTTCGTATGGTTCACATGAACTCTGGGTTGGTCATTTGATTTGTTTAGGGCAGCTTTAAAAGCCCTCAGCTGAACTGTAGTGGGGACTTAATTGAGACTGAAACCGCCTGAAAAAGGGGGTCTCGGTCCATTTACAAGCAAAGTCTGATGCAATTTGCTTGTGGTGTGAAAGCATGGTGGGTCAACCACCGAATTTTATGATGGCAGATATGTGATTGCGCTGGGAATTCAAAACCTCAGCACTATTTATACTAACTGCTGATGAAGGAAGTGATCCTATGCTGTTTGCACAGTATGTACCTACATACATACATAATCATCTGCTAATGAGAATAAAAAAACGTTCATCACCACGAGGGTGCAGGAACATGAATACCAGTTGAACATACGTCTAGCTCTGAGTATTTTGGTAGCTTTTAGTTGAAAAAGTCAGAAATGTAGCTGACTTACAATAACTACTCACCTTCCAGGAGGCTGATCTTCGAGCCACACAAGAACACCAACACATCCAGAAAGGCTCCTCTTGTCACCATACAGTTATTCTGTCTGGAAAGAGAAAATAAAAGGCTGTTTCTTTTCTACTTGAGACAGGAACACTGTATGATCAGCGTTGTCTTTCATCTGGCAAAGAAAACTGAAGAAAGTCCTTGGAATCTCGGAAAGATGCCATTTTTAGGCTCAGTTCCTGGATATAACTTGTGTACCTTTCATAATGAAGATTCATTTTATTAGGGAAGCTGATTAAATGTTCCTAACCCACTTATTTCACTAAAGAGATAACACAGCAGCTTCCAGTCATTAATTATCTATTTGGCACAGAGACAGGAGCAGAACTCGTTTATCACAGGAAACTATTGAATTAGACCATTGGCCATTTGTAACTCAATGACTTTATTGGTTAATTTGGCTAAATTAAAAGTGATTTCATTGACAGGTAATTTAAGTCACTGTCCATTTACTGTAATGTGCTGTCATGGTGTTGAGCTTTCTGTTTGTATATCTTGTTATACACAGCCATGAATAAAAAATTTTGACACGTCATTCACTATTTTTTAAGTTCCAGGACCCTTTCTTAACTGTGTAAAGGCAGAGTAGTGGGTCTTGGATACATGGACCATGTGGTCAACTCCAGAACCACCTGCTATTTTGGTCGAGCTGAGTGTACAATTAACAGGTAGCAACACCTTATTGCATGTTGTGTATGCATGACATTTCTCCACCTGGCCTCTTAACAATAATTTCTACATGTGACAAGTCTAGGAGTCCTCAGTGAGAGGGGGCCTACTATTCAGACTGATCAACACAGGAGGGTTTGGCTCACTGCATCACAACAACAGAGCTATCAGAAGTATCCAAACCTTTCTGAATAAGACCTCAAACAATAGTTAGGTCCAATAATATTAACATGTTGATTGTTTAAGTATGATCATCTGTATACATGGCATTTGATTTAGAATTATAAAATATCACATTTCTCTGAGCCAAAGTTGACCATTTAAAACCAAAAATCATGATCGATCGATCGATAGATTCAAATATTCAAAACAGAAAAAGGCAGCAAATCCACACATTTGATAGGCAGAAATGTTTCTCAGTTTAACCTGACGAATGAAACTTAACCCTGCCAATGTTTACAGGTATTTTAGTAGCTTGTTGTGCTTATCTCATTAAAATATCCAATATCACATTGGATAGTTTATTTTTATACTGTTAGAGGTCTCATAGATAGTTCCTAGGAAGACTTTCCAGCTCCATGACTGTAACTGTGACTCATAATTTTAGCACCACTGAGTGCGAGTACAGGGACTCAAATAACCAGGTTACTGAGAAAAACCAAGTGTCTCTGGTAATTGGGGAATGCATTTACGTGAAATCAAGAAAGCTGGTTACTGTAAATCCGAGTATACATGCAGCCAAAGAGAAATCAGATTTCTCCTCTGCCCTACGCTGATTATGGAAGCATGGTTCACAGATGTTAGCTATTTGGAGACAGAAAAGACACTTCTAGATTGCTTTACCTTTCTTTTACTCTTTCTCTGATGCTTTTTCTTTTTTTTATAAAGTGTCGGGAGGTGACAGACATCCCTGTGAGAGAAAGAGACGCACGGCAGACAGGCAGTCAGAGAGCTCTTATTTACAGAGCAGCCTGAATTGAAGAAATGCATGGTGGAAAGTGACTAATTTAGACATTTACAGGGAACTCTGTCTTTGTTTCAGTTAATTTCAGGTGGACTTGATTTACCAACGAGATTGTGTCGCTCTGTGTAATGATCTCTCCTTTCGTCCATCTGCTCCTCTGAGCTGATAGAGTAGAGTAGCTAGTGTCTGTAGATTTTGTTATGCAAATGCACTCTTGCAGAAAGACAATTAGAAACTTGGTTACGAGTTGACATGGCAGAGTAATTGGCATTCTCCAGGAGAAATCTACCTTGGGATATCAGGTTTCTCTAATCCCCTACCCCGATTACCATAACCAGGTTCCCCGTTTACATGACACTTAAGAAATCAGCTTCCTCGAGAAAGCCGAGTGTAACCCAGTTACTCGAGTGCATGTAAACACACTGACTGTTACTGTTTGATTTTGATTTTAAGGCATATGTTGAGTTCTCTGTGTCATTTTGTTATAACCAAAAAAAAACTGTAAAATAGTTGTGAACTAATCAGTTCAGAACTATTCCTTTCAGTGCATCTTACCATTTCAATGTATGACTATGCAAACAAAATGTTACTGTTGCTACTGGGTTCAAAAGAGAGATCAGCTGTAATTATTCCCTCTTTCCAATAATATGATCTACTATGTAGCCTCGTCAGCCTAGACAGTCGTTTTTTGTTATTGTGAACACTGACATATGTGTTATACTAGTCTAGTGTTAGTGTAAGTGAAGCAGCATGTGTGTGCGTGTGTGTTCAGTTTGTGTGCACGTTTGATCAAGGGTATGACCACAGTGCTGTGAAAGTGTGTGTTTGTGTGTGTATGTATGAGAACAAGGGGGACTGTGTGTAAGCTTGACGTCACATTTTCATCACTCAGATATTAATAACACACACAATCCCTTTAAACACTTCAAACATACACACACACATTCAAAACATTTGATGGAGCACAGGAAACAGGGCAGGGGGGCTGTGTGTGTGTCTTAAGTGACAACAGATTAGGGCAGGGATGAGCACTGTGAAGTGGGTTAAGTCTGTTTTTGTGTGTGAAAATGTGAGGTAACATTATAAAATAGGCCGTTAGAAGTTGACTCATTAGATCACAATCCAAACAATACACTGCAGATGTTCTCATAGGTTGGTACTGGGCCTGATGTGCCATCACAAAGCCAAAGTCAACTGCAGTAAGCTACAAATGTCTACAGTCATCGTTGCAGCGCTGACAACCTTTGGGAGCCAGAAAAAGTCCAAAATGACAACACAGAGACGGTGTGAGGCCAAAACCAAAACACTGACTCAGACCAGACGAATAATGCATTCCATCCCTTTTGGAAGGAGGCTGCTTCAAATTAGTGGTGTTCTGGACAAGAGAGGAGGTTTTCTTTCTCCAAAAACAGAGATCCTCTGACCTGTGATGTCCTTAGATCTGGGCGCCGGCTCTGCAACGCTGCATGATCAAACAGAGAGACATTGGGTGCGCTCTGCTGAGCAAGAATTCACTTCATCATCTTAATAAAGGCTCATCAGTGAAGCCAAGCAGAGCTGGCAGGGCTAGCGTTGCTAACCCAGTGACCTGGCGTTATCTGCTGTAGTCCAGAGCACAGGGGAGACTGTAGACCCTGGCCTGACCTCAGCCAGGCAGGAGGGGGGTCACTGAGTAATTTGTGCCTCATCTTGAGGCCTCAATCTTGGGTGAGACAGCCAGAGGTAGAGGGGAGGGGGAGGCTGGGAGGTCTGCAGATGGGACTGAAGGCAGTTTCTTTGAAATGGAAGCCTGGGCAGGACGTGAAGCGACCAGGGAGGGAATGAATGTTGAAACAAGGAGCTATTTTTCTGGTGAGGGAGTTGGAAAAGAGGGATGGATGCTTATCTGTGTGCAGGCGCGCGTGTGTCTAGGTCTAGGATTACCGAGAGGCGAGCCACATACGCTGACAGAGGGCTTCGCTGATGCCATTTCCTGCTGGCAGGGGTCTGTGTGAGTCAGTCTGGTAGGAGCGCAGCAGGAACAGCACCTGGATACACACAAATACACACACACATGCAGATAATGAAACCAAAAGGCTTAAACCATGAACAGTATGTCACATATTGTTACAATATGTCTCCAGCTGGGGCCAGTGAGTATCCCAGCTCTTGCCCAACATTAGCTAAGTTAGGCTAATTATATCAAGGTTATAATACAAGATGGAATCAACCAGACACAGTACTTTTATATAAGGAGATATGTATTTATTCTCATGCTTTTGTTAGAAGTGATCTTTTATTTTTGTACTCTCACTTTTCTGGGCAGCAACATAGCCTTGATGAATCTCTATCAACGCAATACAACAAACCTGTACATCATGTTTTGAAAAAAGGAAAGTAAATATGTCAAAAACTATTTCCTGCTGACAATAGAGTCATTCTTTTCATAGTGGCTGATGTGACTGTGTGACATAGAGCCAGTTTGTAGCAGGTGGACTAGTGGTTGGGAGTGTTCAGAGACTAGGACACAGGCTGGCTGGCTGGGGTGTATATTCTGGGCCTTAGTAAGTATACTCTTTAAGCCGGGGCCATGGCCACAGACCAGTAGGAAGCCATTCATTACGCTGTGCAGGGAAGGCAACGTGGGGAAAAACCAGGCTGACCACGTAGCACCAAACCTGGCCACTGAGTCCTGGCCTGCCCCTTTACTTCTCCTGCAGTTTACACGCCCAGGCAACACCCACTTGCTCACACAAACAGCTTCCACACCCCTGGTTGCTTCTTCCTATTATTGTCACTCTCTAAGGGCTTTTCCACCTTCAAGGAGCCAATGCTAGAGCTGATTCCTAAACCAAATATTGAACGTTTCCAAGTTAATCCACTGTCAAAAAAAAAAAAAAATCAGTCACCCTTGAAAAAGTCTTGGCAAATATTTGCTGAGCTTTTCATTCACTTTCACAAATCCCATGCGATTCACATTTCCAATTGCCAGTGTCAAGTTTCACTGCGAGTTCCAACCAGTTCTGGCAGATTCGCAGGATGCGGCTCACCTGTGGAGACCTTCATTCTGCAAATGTACACATTTCACCAACTGACACAGTGATCTATTAGTGCATCTTGTGTTTGACAAGGGTGTAGTGTTCAATACACTGACAGCAGACAAGATAACTCCTAATAACTGACATTGAACCTGTGGTATCAGCTCTTTTTGTTGAGAGCAAACCAAAAATCGCAAACCAGCAGAATCTGGTACTTGGTACAATCAGACTTAGTGCCGTTTACACTTGTATTTAGTGCTTTCCACTTGTAATCTGACTACTCTGGATGCATCTTAATTAGTAATTAATTAGTGTAAACCGGGTCTATGTCAAGGGCCAAGTAAAATAACCCAGACCCAAACAAAACTCCATGCAAGCAGAAAATCTGTTGGATGGAAAGGAAGGAACTTCAATTTTAGGAAAAAGAAGTTACAGGAAGTATTGTAAATGTGCCCTCAGATTGTGTACGAGCATAAACACAGTAAATGTAGTGGTCAACAAATAATCTCATCTGGCATCAAACTTGCCCACTTGTCTGGATACTTCTCAGAGTAACTGAACTTGGTGTTTTTTGCTTCTGAAACAGGCAAATTAAATGTGGTGATTTGTGTTCACTGATGTTACAGGCAGTTATAAAATTGGCTGATTGTTTAGAAGCACGGGGCAGCTCATTAAAAAGTTGGTTCTGCAGCAGTACCAGCACTGGTCCCCAGCATCTGTGGCAGAGTGCTATGTCTTCATATCCTCTCCCTGCACTCCACAGCTACGCCTCATCCACCAGGCTGGGAAGTCCCAGCATGGGAGGCTCAACCAGCTCAATCCAGCCCGGCATGGAGAAAACCAGAATATTTATAGAAAATGCAGCCTCCTCGTTCCTCCTCCCTAAGCCCGAGAGTACAGAACTACACCCCATGTGGGAGGAGATGCTGGGATTGGATCAAGCTCAAATGAATGGAAGACAATAAGACTGCAGCACAGACACCTGGTGCAGGCTAATTTCTGTTTACCTAATTTCAAGGATTTTTTCCTTGACTGTGTATGAATGAGACATTCTTGGATGGGAAAATTATAATTTTAATGATTACTACTTCAAACTGGTAAACTACAGTATAAATTCCAATTAATAATGCAAGTGAAAGTTATAATTTATCTCAAAGTCTAAATTTTTAAGATATTTAGATGTCAATTGGGATTTTATTGCAATCAAGGTTTAGTTTTGACTCAGTGTTTCTTCTCTATACACAGTGTGTGTATTCAATTGTGTAAAAACATTTAAAGGCCCTGATTTGATTGAAATACATGTCCTTCCTTCTAGGAAGCAGAGGTTGGTGATGATTATTTGTGAGTTCAACATTATGATCAGCACCTTTTACATCCATAATCAGTATACTGTAAATATACTGATCAGTGCAGCTTTACTGGTGCAATATAAATGACTAAAGTAACAACCAAATCCCCTCAAAGAAGAAAAAAACTGTGCAGCACTGCTAAATATAATAAAATATCAAAACTTATTTGTACTGCTTGTTTTCTAGTAAGGCGTACAACTGCTTGCGTGTGTGTGTGTTTTTATGTATGTGAGTGTGTGTTGCAACAAGCCTTACTCCTCTTTTGGGCCTGGTAAAAATAGTGGTGGTGGATGTGAGGTCCCTCCAGACTCTGTTATCAGGCTGCCCTGCCGTCCCTCCCACTGCCGCAACCACAGACTGACCACACACTGCAGCAAGCATGCGCGCACGCACACACTCACACACATTCACATAAATACACACACATACATATATACAGCAAGTGCAAAATTATTGCACACCAATTCATGGCTCAGTCCAGTAAAACAAATCGGTAAATCGGTATTCACATAAAACCAGACAGAGGTCGGCAAAAGTGTGGAAGTGCCTAATTATGCAAAAAAGATCCCAATAAAAGCAGGCTAAATTTATAATGACATAAACACACTCTCTTACTCTATATAGCTGTAGTTTTGCACAAACAAAGTTCAAATATGCACTCTAGACACCAAGTCATGATGCATATGCATATGGGTGTGACAACCAAGTAATTTAATGGTGTGTGTTTTTGTGTGTACAAGAACTGTGTTACTACATCTTTGTCAAAAGTTAGAACAGTGCATCTCCACAAGCCACTAGGGAGCTGTATGTTACTTCCATTATGTCCAGAAAGACGTATGTATTTTTGGGTTGGCCACATGAGCTCTGTGTGTGTGTTTGTGTTGATGGAAGGCTGACATTCAGTAGTTCCTTGTCATCACTCCTGCTGGTGTCTTCTAAAGGAGTAAAGTGTGAGCCACTCCAGCACCAGAGGTCTGTTTTTTTGTGTTTTTCCCTCCTAGATTTCACAAAACTACAACTCAACTACATAGTTCACATTGAAATCTGAATCATCTGCCATAACAAAAATATCACAAATTTATATCATAATAGTAGTTTAAAATTTGAGAAGATTTAATCACCATAAAGTTCCTGATTCCTTTCAGTATTAAGGTGTGGAGGGGCATGAGGACCATCACTGGCTACAAGTCCAGCAGCCAAGTGACTGAAGGGAATGTGGACCAGGCCAATGAATTTTTTTTTTTTTTTTTTATAGATTCCAGGATGCAGATACAGCCCCAGAGCCTACAAGCTCCTCAGTTCCTCCCCCACACAACTCAACTACCACCCATGTAACTTTTATCTCAGCAGATCAGGTGAGGAGAGAGCTGAACAGGCTTCAGCCCACAAAGGCTGAAATCAACCCAATCAATTGAATCATCTGAAATGTACCTCAGATTTCAGGTACAACTTAGAGTCCTGACATCTTAAGTTTTCTGATGACTCTGTGGTTGTAGGATGCATTCAGGGTGGAGACATCACAGTGGGCTGCCTCTGTTCTGGGTGTACACGTAGACCACATGAATTTTTTGAATTGAGAGCAATGGTACCAAGACAAAGCAATTTGCCTCTGGGATTAACAAGGGTTTTTTTTTTTTTTTTTTATCTTGAATTGAACATTATGATTCAATTGAATTCAATTCAATCCAATTTTATTGGTATAGCACCAAATCATAACAGACGTAATCTCAAGGCACTTTACAGTGTAAGTTTTAAGACCTTACAAAGGTCTATAAAAGGTTATATAATTGTATAAAAATGGGGGAACGTGAGCTGGGTTTAGACTGTCGTGAGACAGGTTAGTTTTACCCTACTAATGATGTGTTGTTGCAATAGTAATCTGTCTCCCAGCAGTGCAGGTTGAATAGTGTTAATGCACTGGAGAAATCAAATAACATAATCCTTACTAATCTTGAATTGAACATTCAGGGAAGAAGAATTTAATACAGAAAGCAGCCAACCCTGTGTTGTTATTGTTGATTCGTGGTCACATGCACAATGTGACCCCACAAAGATACAATGCTACAACTTCAATACTATTGTCCAATCCCAGTTTAATTGCCAAGGATTCTTTGTGGATATGATAAGTCTCAAGTCATATTAAAGCAGAGCATCTGAGTTTTCAGACCGTTTTTTTTTTTTTTTTTTTCAGAAGGCCCAGGCAGAACACTGGCCAAAGGCAGCAGCTGTAGCAGCAGACCAAAAGAAACTGGAAGCAATTGGAAGACAGTAGGGACGAATTGATGTAGGAAAACAACACTAACATCTGTGCTGCCAGAGAGACAGTGATACTTCTAATTCTCAAGCCTCCTTCTTCTCAGTCTCACTCTCACTTAGCCTCTGTTGTTGAAATACACAAAGGATTGATTACATCCATCAAGTTGGCCCTCCTCAAACTACCACAGGCCACAACTTTAATACGTCTGGCCTGCACCAGGCACTGTGGGCCATAGCTGCTGCTGAGTTCAGTGCTGGGTTGGGTAAGTGCTGGTCTGTTGTTCAGTGTAGTTCCAGTTGTATCAACAGAGATTCAAGGCACATTAAAGTGACTGAAGTGATTCCAGCATGTTTTAAGATGGTGATTTAAATCCAGACCTCACTCAGGCAAAGCAGAGGATGAGGACGGTCTCAAGAAAAACAATAAATGAGTGTAAATGTAACATTTCTCCTAAATGATTTGAGTTTGTTTTTGAGATTGTTTTTTGTAATGTTAAATATACAATAATATTTCACTCAATACACAAGCAGGTTTGTCTGTAAAGGCCTGACCACACCTGTGTCATCTCATACCAATGAGAAGACAGAGATGACAGTTCAAAATAGAAGACATTTTCATTGCTGTTGGAATATGCCATACCATCAACTAGTATGTGTTTGTGCTTATCAGGATACAAACTGTATCACAAAAAGACAAAAATATTTGCAGTAATTAGTGGCAGATAGTTAAGAAAAATAAAGAGGTACACAATTGAGTCACACATTTGGCAAACTTGCAGAACAAATTACTGTAGCTAATCTTTTCAGCTGGCTATTATTCCAATCATTAGTTTTCCAGCTAGTTTGCCAACTAGTCATGCAGGCAGTCACTACAGTACATTACCAAACTTCAAGAATGACCCTTACAAAGGCATATCATGAATTCCACTGTGCCACATTAAAAACCTAATTGGTGCAATGGATGAAATTTTAAGGTATAAAGAGTGAGCATCTCAGCTTACAAGCCAGACTGTAACTTAAATTATAACTGACTTATTTTATATATATATATATATATATATATATATATATATATATATATATAAAAATCAGCAAAAGAAACCTTCTGTCCACTACTCCTGGTGTTCTCACATGCAGATTTCTACTTCTGAAGAACTAACATTAGAAGTATGACAAGGAGTTGGAGGTGGGGTTGGATAAAAACTTTTTTTTTTCTTGTGTGTGTGTGTGTGTGTGTGTGTGTGTGTGTGTGTGTGTGTGTGTGTGTGGGTATGAGACTTCTTCACTGTGTGTCAGAAAGTCAGAAGGGTGGTACAGTCACCCTCAGTAGATGTGATAGTTCCCAGCTCCACACTTTACCCACATAGGAAGTCATTTCTCTCTTGAAGAAAAACATCTGCTGCCTGCTACACACATGTAAATTAACATACAATATCTCCCAAAGCTAAACACAATGTCTTTGTGTCAGCATAAACCCACCACCATTTGTACATACAGACATTCATTTCTTTCTCTAAAGTCTAAACATGCTACCACCCCCCGTGACTGAAGAATATTTTACACACATACACACACACACACACACACACACACACACACACACACACACACACACACACACACACACACACACACACTCACTATCCTATTTTCATACTATCTCTTCTATCGGTGCCTCCGTCTCTGATGCTCCTATCAACACGTACACTACATACCTATTTTTGTTTTACTGTTTAGTTCTTTTCACTTGCACACAGCTCTCCAGCTCCTGCTATTTTGCTAATTTCCAATTTCGGTCAAGGCAGATGGAAGCTTCTTCCATTAAAGGGAGTTTTCCTCTCCACTGTCGCTTAGTGCTTGCTCATGTGGGGTTATTGGCTGTATACAGTTTTATTTTGTAAGGTCTAAAATCTTAAACACTATAAGGGGCCTTGAAATTACATCTGTTGTGATTTGGCGCTATACAAATAAAATAAAATTAATGGTGGGGGCAAACAAGCAGCTGCATCAATGTTCTGGTATTCTACACTCTGACCCATGCCGGGGAGTGGCAGCAGCAACTTGGGAAAGAAATTGGACAGGTGAGAAAATACATTTCCGCATCTAAATATTGTCTGCCCCATTCATGATGAGACATTTCTTTTCAGCTATGCAGGATTACTGCAACTCAGAACCTAAGTTAAGGTCAAAAATAGCTTTGGATAATGTAGGAAAGGACTGAAGCTTTTAATGTTTAATATAAGTTAGACTAACCTCAGCGGAAATCTCATGAAAAATAATAGAAAATGAAAATCTTGGAATCTATTATGTGCCATAGAGGATATCCAAAATTCTTTGTCATTTTACATTGAGACAGATCAGTCTCTACGTGTTGAACACACATTTTCTCTTTCGTCTTTGTTGTCCCTTTTCCAACTTTTTCTGTAATCTATTGCTAGGATCAAAATGCTAGGTACATGATTTTACACAGAATCCCAACTTCTTAGAATTCTAATGACAATGGAACAAGAGATAATCTGACAGACAAATATATAATAGTGTGTTAATCTTTTTGCAACAACCGTGAACAGACAGTGTGTGAGGTCCGTCTGGTGTGCTGTTGGTGGAGGGAAAAAGATAGCTAAATGTCTAAGAAGACATCAGCTGTGCTATATCCCATAAAGACAAAATTATCTGTCATCTTACTGCTTTAATGCTAAAGCTACTTGTGATCAATTACATACACCTTATGTATGCTATACATTATAAACACAATTGCTAATATGATAGCAATAGAGCAATACTTCATATAAATACATAAGGCTAAAATGCACAGGGCAAGAGGACATACAAAGAGAATGAAAATAGACCAATGAAGACAGAGAGACAAGCTACAGTACATTTGTGTTGCACCAATACTACATTTGTTTCAGATAGTGTTACAGTTAGTTCAATAAAGAGAAAGGAAAATAGATGAAGATGGAAGAGAACAGACAAACCCAGAGACAGATCAGGACACATATGGAGAAGCTCCATTTTAATTCCCCTCTCCTTCTGAAATCTTCTCTAAGCCTTTAAGAGGCCCACCCCCCTTCTGCTCCTCCCCTCACCATCCTTTCCTTCATCACACTGTGGACCTCCCTGTAGTCCAGACCGCTATCAAACCATAAGTGCTCCATTAAATCCTAAAGACAGCAGTGTAGTTTTCATTCTTAGTGCTGACCTCTCAGCCTGGTTCCTTGCACCATACACCCCCAGCTCCCTTACCGACCCCATCAGTGATGTTCAATGAAAGGCCGGGGAAACTCCCTCGCCCCCTTCTCCTCGGTGTGTGTTGATATTACCAGCAGACTGTTTGGTTGTGTTTGTCAGAGTGTGACGACAGAACTAAACACTGGTATTTACCCTGCGATAACCGCCAAGTCTGGACAGGCTCTGTGTGGATCCTGGGTGTGTGGAACTGATAGAGAGAGAGTGTGTGCGTGTGTGCAGTGAGGCACCATATCTATAATAGCTGTGTGGATGAGCACATACACACTATGATAACAGCTTCAGTAATATAATTTTACATTTTGCCTTTGTCGAGTGAAAAACCTCTTTGCTCCAGTTGTAAAGACTTAAAAGGATTAAAAATATTATAAACTGATCTAAGAACTGGAAACATGGAAAAGTTTTCAATACAGCAGAGATTAAATGGAATTATTAAATCCAACTCATATGGCTTGACCACCATTTGGTGACATTGTGCCACTGGAGCTTTGCTGCTTGAGTTTGATACTTTAGATGTTGCATTGGAAATTATAAGTTTTCAGCAGACATAAGTGGGAGCTTTGTAATTTTAAATGATCCAATTGTGTGGTTGAATTTATAATTCCTTCCTTCCTTCGTTAGTCTAATCTTTAAAATCCCCCAGTTACTGATTCTTGCAGATAACATAGGTCAGTGGTAAAGATTTTACCTGAGAGCAGATTCAAATTTGCATACCTAGTTGTTACATTTAACTAAAATGAAGACTGAACATGAATTTAATTTGAAAAAGTTAATTTATAAAGTAAAATTAAAATTAAAACTAGACTCACCAAATAGAAAAGACAAAAAACATTTAAACTACAAAACAAACAAACCAGGTAGAGGCCTTTACCCTCAGTTAGTCCTTGTGCTACTTAAGTTCGTGGTTATTACACATGTAGAATGATTATTTTCAGTGAGTGGGCAGTTTTCATAGGTGGAGAGGAACAGAGCCACCACAGTGGGGACAGTGGATCTCCCTCAAAGCAGCAAGAACATTTTGTGTAATAAACAGTGGATATTGTTTTAAAAAGCCTTGCAACCTTTCCTGTGGTGCTGAAGACCTACTCTGATGGTGTGCTTGCAGCATGCATAGAGAGATATTTTCTGGATACAGTTAACAACATTGTGAAAGCGCGTGGTGTTACATTTCCACCAGAGTAGCTCATCATCTCCACAGATAACCGCTCTGCTCCAGCTTTTATTGTCATTGGTATGACACGCTGCCTCCTTCTTACCTCTTCAGGCATCACACATGCTGTTACATGATGTGTTGCCTTTGCAAGTTCATCATCTTAGCATCAACCTCTAGCTCTTCTTTATCTTTACTTAAGCCTAATTTAAAGTACATGATTCAAAGATGCACCACCTGCCATGTGAACTATAAACCTCTTTTTGAGTTCTATTTTTCACCCTATGTTAAAAAATAGAAATCAGAATAACCATTAAAACTAAATATAGCAAATCAGCCTCAACATTGACTAAACACAGAGGTTTTAATGTTGTGGCTGACTGATGTAAATGCACACACTTACAACTGCACCCAGTTATAATTTGCAGTGCAAAATCACATACTAAGTAGTCCTGCATTGACTATGGTTCAGGCCTTGGATCCAACTGAAGCTACCATCACCGATTCTGTGCAGTCATTTAAGCAACTTGTGATTGTTGTCCCCCCCCCCCCCCCACTGTTAATGTACATGTTGGCGTGTGTGAGAGCAGACCTGAAGCAGAGTCCCGTGGATGTGGTTGTGTTGGTTTTTGGGTCCTGGCTCTGGAGGAAGCTCCTGCAGTAAAGACTGGACTGTGGATGGAACCTGGGTGACTAGCACAAAAGGGACAAGGGCGCGAGCTGCCATTTCTCTGGTCCGATACACTGCTGAACGTCCACATCTACAGAATACACACACCAACATTAGTGTCATGTGAAGTTCTTAAAACTATGGTACATGGATAGCTGGGTTGTTTTTATAAACCTTTGGTCTTGTGTTACGTAACATTTGACTATGTTTGAGCTCATCAGATGTTTCTCATTATCACATATCATGGGTTGTTATTTTAACAATTTATTTTCTATCTCTGATTATGAAAAATAATGTATAAGCATCAATTATGATTATTTTGTTACAAATTCCCAAGCTAGAAATGACCTAAGATTTTATTACAAACAGTTGCCATTTCTATGAGAACATTGTGTAACATTTTTCTCCCATTCTGTTTCTGTTTGTCTCCCAGGGCAATATGGTGAACTTAAACAGCTCTCAAGCAGGCAGGTCACCAATAATCCCAAAATAATAACAAAAAAATTTCAGTTTTTGTGCGTGCACACACACACACACACACACACACACACACACACACACACACACACACACACGCTATGTCTTATACTGGTGTCAGAGGAACACAGTAATTTACAGTATTCACTGGTGAAGGAGAATGTGGCCAGCCCAAATTAACCATGTATACAAGCTGATAGTCTTTCCTTTTCCAGTGTCATAACACTGCCACTGCTGACACGAGGGAAGGTCGTGACCGAGACGTGAATTACACGAGAACAGGAGGCGGTGAGACAGACATGAGTCTTCTCAGATTTTCTGTCAGAGTGATTTCCCAACATGTCTAACATGTCTACTGTGTAGATTTCCCTCCTTTTATAGGGTCTGTAACAGCATTAAAGCAGGCTGTAGCTCGGCTCCACTAGGAAGAAGTCAGCAGAAGCTTCCAGTAAAAATGTGAAACACCTTCCAGCATTAACCATCCGTGCTTTCTTTGGCTTCAATATGAGGGATAAAGAGATACGAGAACACAAACATACAGCTGTGTGCCATCAATGCTGAACTATGTGCAAGTAAGTTTTATTTTATTTCTCCAAAATCCACTGCTAATCTAAATATAAGCAAACACAAAATAATAATACTCCTATAAGACAGGCTTGAAATTAATATGGACCTAAAGATGAGGCTATTTGGAGCTACAAGTCAACTGTGGACAAATGCTTTTCCACCTGCTGTGAACGTGCGTCACTCTCACACACACCCACCTGCAGAAAGACACACAAATCAAGACCCTGTATCAAACGCAGACAACAGTTTGCATTCCTGAGCTCTTCATGCCAGTACACGTGAATTTATGTGCACGGATGTTCTCTCGCTCTCTCTCTCTCTCACGCACACATGTACACACAAGCAAATCTGATGAACACAAGCCATGTCTATACCCCACTTTCCACGCCTCCAGGACCCATTTGGGGCCCATATGTTAACTATCTGTGCTAATTTGTCCCATTGAAACTCTTTTACAGGAGGAAATGACAGTTTGGAGGGGTGTAATTTTAGAAACAGGGTCCTCCCCTGTGGGGTCAGCCATTGACTGGCAAGGACAAGACTCATCTGGGCCTCATTTTGTAGAACTGGGAAACATCGCTTGCTCCTCAGAGACTGTCACATGTTGGCTAAACGAAGCCAAGCAACAGTCTGTCACTGAAGAATTCAGAAAGTCAAGTGGTGATGCAATTAAAATCATTTTTACCTCATTTTAACTCTTCTACTTTAAAACCAAAACTTTTGACAAAAGACCAAAATGGTTGACTGTTTGCTGTCAAACCACAATGTGTAGAATTTAAACATGTCTGGCTTTGGGGCCACAGTGACAGATAACCCCTCCGAAAACTCACATTAATCAATCACTAACAATTTGATCTCTGCAGCCACCAAGTGTTTTAGTACAAACTGAAGCAGCACACATACTGCACCAACTTTCACGAAGATGTCCAACTCTTAAACAAACTAAGATTTTGAATAATATGATTGGTTGAATATTTACTACATAGTGATATATTTAATAACATTAATATATTTTTATATATTCATAGATATAATATTAACTTCTACTAATAACAGCTACCTTTGTAGTAGTATTACATACTTTGAGGTATGACAAAGCTGTTAGAGGTGTTAATGGTTGTGGACCCACATGGCCACACCAGGAACATTCTGTCTCAGTAACAATCTGTGTTTTGTGTCTGCCAGGGTCAAGCTTTGTGCAGCTTTCTCTGAGTATTTGTTTACTATTTGTCACCATTCCAAAATCCGTGTGCAAGTCACCACTAACACAAGCAATGAGGGGAAATGTATGGCATCTCTGTTGAGAAGGGTATGACAGTGGTGCCTTTTGAAGCCTTACTTTAGTTTATGGGCATCAGCGTGCCCTTTGAAAAGGAATGAGATATGAGACGGCAAGAACGGGAAAGGAAAGGAGTAATGCAGGAAGGGAGGCCGAGCAGAGATGCCTGCACTGGATATCACAGGACATAAATCACTATCACAGCACTATGAGGCTCCAGCATTAAGCCAAAGAGAGAGCAGGAGAAAGAGCTAATGTCAGATAAGGAACACGTCAAGGGCTGGAATGAACTGTCCATCAATTAGAAGAATAAATGTGTCCGCTGATTGTCATCCTCCCCAATGTTTGGCGTCATCATCATCATTCTCTTCGTCATTATCAGAGCAGGTGTGACGCAGGCAGCAGAGGAATGTGAATGTGTCCAAAGCGGGGTGGGGCTGGAAGAACATAAATATAAAATGGCGTGTGGCGAAAGCTGTAATGAAAGAATTATTAGGCACAAAGTTTTGTCATGTCAACAGAAAAAAAAGAGTTAGTCCCTGGAGGTGGTGGCTCAGATCATGTGGTGAAAAGGAAAAAGGAGTGAGGAGGAGGGGGCGGCAGTGACTGATCTCAGCAGACACGTCCGCACACGCTTGAGGAAGATGGGTTGGGGGATTGGTGGTGGGGGGTGTAGCGTTAAGAAACACGGCTGGGGCCAAAAAAGTTAGGGCTGGGCTATATTTAACATCACCAGCATGTGGGCTTCATTTGGAGAGATGTGTGCGCTACATACCTTCCCTGACAAAAAGAGTCAGCGCGCCAGGGGGAACTCGGCTACAGCTACAGACCTGTTAACTGCACAACAGACAGGTTCTCCAAGGGTTAACTCAACTAGTTCACTTCAGTGTTTTTTTAGCACAATCAAACAAACTAATGAATCAAGCATCTGTGTCTCGTTTCAGGTAACATTTGCAGCTCCAAATGGTAACTGATGATGTTTACAGCCCAGCCAGCTTTGATCCCACTTCACTTTCCATATATCACTTTCTGACCAGAACATCATGGAGACAAACAGATGGAGATCTCAGTGAGAAAAGCGCTGTGCATCTTTCTGATTAAGGCAAATAAGAGAAAATTTACAATAATACTAATACTAATACTACTAATAATAAAAATAATAATAAAAGTGCAATAATAAAGCAAACTATGGCATAGAGCTCCTAGGTAGGATAAAATCCGGTAAGATAGTTAAACAAAAGTACATCAAGAACATAAAAACATCATCCCAAAAGTAAGCTACAGGAAGTACTTGCTTGAGATTATTGGTCTCAAAAGTGGTTCAACCATTTTTTTTTTTACTCTGTTTCACTCACTGGGTGGGAATGGGTGTGGTCAATAGAAGATCATGATCATATTTGTGTTTTTCATTTTTTACCATGTATATTTTAGATGGTAAAAAACATTACATTTCAGGCAAGGCTGTGGGATCCCATGTGAATTTTCTGATGCACATGGAGTTAAATCTATTCTCAAGTCTTCAAAAGCATGTAGCGCAAACATATGTAGTAACTAGAAGCTTCAGTTTGATCTGCAGGTGCAGTAGATGCAGACAAATGTGTCCCAATAATATTTGTAGATTTATCCATCTCAGGAATGTAGAAAATGAAGTCTGCAACCACTGTTTCCCATTCATCTGTAAGGTTTACTCCCCAGCACACATCGAGTCAATTCAGATAAAACCAGTCACAATTGAAAATCAACCATGAGACAGCATGAAAAGAAAAAAACACTATCTGTGAAGACCCGCTTGACAGGTGTTTTGTGCATAAGATGTGCATAAGAAAAGAAAAAAAAAAAAAGAACATGCATCTCTAAATATATTATATACCTAAATTATGATAGTAAACTCAAATTAAAACAGGAAAAAACAACAAAGAACTGATGCCAGAAACAAGTTTATATAAAAAGACACAGAAGCACCTGTGCAAACAAAACAAGGGAACGCTCACACACACGCTCGCCTGTGTTTAGACTGCAGATGTTTTGTCTCTGCAATTGTAAGGCTTTCTATACTTGGAACAGGCTCTGGTTCAGAGAATGGTGTTTGAGAGGTTTATCGTGGCTGAGAACGCAGGTGTGTGACCCTCATGGATGTGACAGAGCATTCCCTTGGTTAATGTTTTTTTTTTAATAAAAAACCTTTATATAAGCATGTGAGCTGACTGGAAACACATTGTCATCGATGGTGATGACACAAAGGAGGAGGTGCTGATAGAGGCTCATTCCTACACTGTATTCTTGTGCTGCTGCTCCTTGAGCATCGCTGCTGGGAGTCTTGGAGTTAGAAGTTCAGCTCTTTTATGACAGAAGGGAGTAGAGTTGACAGTTGAATAGTAGGGGTGGGGAATGTGAAGAGAGCTATAAAAATGTGTTACTAAGCAAACATCAGAAGGCTAATAGAGAAATAACACAAATCACACATTGATGCTATGTCCAACTCTCAATACATAAAAAAAAAAAAAAACATTTTCAGTGATGTGGACAGCCTATGACGTACATGAGTGTGTGTAATGCTTGTGTGTGTGCGGCACAGACACCAACCTGATGATGAAGGGCATGAAAGGGGCGAGTCCCAGAGGTGACGAAGATCCATCCATGGGAGAGGGGTAGAGTCGACTGAGCACCAGCAGCAGCAAGAACAGACTGGGATGCAGCTTCGCTTGACCACTGTCACTGAACATAAACACACAAACTGTCAGACTTTAACTATGCACGTTACATTAGTATCGCCTGAAATATGCTGCAAGTCAATGATAAATGTGATGTAAATGTAGACTGAAGCTATTTGTTTCATTTTTGCTAAGCTATGCTATACTGACTGTGTTTACACGCACTAACCAGTCTACTGTAAATCCACGTACACATGCAGCACATGAGTAATCCGACTTTTCCTCTGACTTATTTTGTAAGCATGACTCACAGATTTGAACTGTATAAAGAAAGAAGTTGCTGTGTCCTGAGTTTTACCTTTTCAGCTGCATTTGTGCCAGAGCAGACAGACACATAAGAGCTCCTTATGATAGCACACACGGTATAAATTAAAAGTCTTTAAGCAGACTGAGGAGGCACTACCATGCACATATGCTCTGGTGAACAGCCTATGGCAGAGAAATGTCCAGTATGAGAGAAATCTACCTGGAGAAACCAGGATTATCACATCATGCAACAGCTTCTTTGTTGAATCCATGTGATTTTACACCAAGATATACTCCTGCTAGCTCATGCTTCACCTTTATTGTTCAGAAGGTCTGTGTATTTCTATTGTGAAAAAATTCCCTTAAAGTCTTTTTAACTTTGTTGATATGCTGTTGCTATAGCAGCAAGAAGAGAAACAAATAGTTTGGATATAGTTTTATGGGTTGACCATTTTCTGAAAGGGAGGAATGTGAAAACCACATTTATTCAAAATTCCAACACAAAATATAGCAGGCCTAGATTCCTCTGGCACTTTAATACACGTTGCATATCTAAAACCCCCTACACTTCAGTACAGTCATCTCCTCATCTGTCCTTGAGTTGAGCTTTCCAGACAGAATGGAAACCGTCTGTCTGCCAGTGGTTTCACAGTTTCACTCTGACAAGAAGGAAGAGGAGGGATGAAAAATTGAGAAACAGGGAGAAAGAAGAGATGAGACTGAAAACTGCAAAGTGAGAAAAGGTACTAAAATGTATAAATAGAAGGAATCAAACACGATGTGGCAGTGGCAGGGATCTGTCATGCATAGCATTAGAACATCATGGGAAAGCGTTGTTTATAACATAGGTGTGTGTGTGTGCGTGTGTCAGGAGAGCAATGTGTCCTTCTGACCCCGTCATTAGTCATGGAAATCTCATAGAATTGAAACAGAACGACACCCCCCTGTTAAAACAAGTTGTACTTTTCATTACACACACACACACGCACACACACACACACACACACACACACACACACACACACACACACACACACACACACACACACACACACACACACACACACACACACACACACACACACACACACACACACACACAAAGCCATCTCTCGGGACTACCATAAATCGTCAAGATGGGAAATGTAATAGCCGCCCAATTAGTAACTGGTCTAATGTGTTTAGTGTCACAGTTGGGTCTTACACTCCAGTCAAGCGCAGCAGGATAGGATGTGATGTCAGGGGCAGGAGGCGGGCATACACAGGGCAAATTGCAAACATATTAGGCCTTGTTGGGATACAGCTGGAGGCAGAAAATGCTTGACAGGATGAAAAAGAGACTCTGTGGCATTTAATGGCACTCTTAAATTCCATGCTGAGGTCTTCCATGAGTTTCTGCCCTCTCTCCCTGAACTCCTCAATCATCTCCAGTATGCGAGTGTTTGATGAAAGGGATATTTTTGTTTTACATCTTTTTTTAAGTGAGTGGAAACAGAACACCGACCTTAAGTATTTTTGTTTTTCCATTTAGAAAGCAGTGAAAGGGAGACAGTGGCTTAGACGCAGCAGAAGCTCTAAAGTGAACAAAAGTTTCAGCTTGCCATTTCGTTAGTTCACTGATGGATAAATCATCGGTTTTGTTTAGGAAATTAGAAAGAAAAAACTTGGGAGTAAAACCTTGGTAGTATGACCTCAAAACTGTTGTACTTGAATTTGAAGTTGGGGCCAGATGACATGTGAGCAACAAGTCATTGCAGAGCAGATTTAAATGTGGACACTGACCTGAAATAGTAGAGATGATAGATAGAAATGAACCGAGTAACCAAGCTTCACTGGGATAAGAATCCTGAATTTGAAAATTAATAAATCCACAGGCCATACAATGATGATGTTCTCTGACCAAGAAGTAAGTCAAAATAAAATTTGGTCCATTTAGGCTGGGTGATTACATTGTACCCACTATACACCGTTGATATTCATGCTATAGTGTGGAGCTTGTAGATACATTACTGCCACTTTTTGTTTGCACTTGTTTTCGTGTGCACTTTTGTGCACTTCAGTATTTTTGATCACTCCACTATATATGCACACTGCATGGTTTTCCATTCATTATTGTTCTCTACAGCATTTTTCTGGGGAGGAAGAACATTTGTAGAGGAAGGATTGATTACATAGTGCGTAATACACAGTATATACACAGACTCAAAAGTACAACCTTACAGTTCCAAATCTCATTGCTATAATCCGTTGTATATTGTGGACCTATTATGGGAATGCACTTATACTGCAACTTCCACAAGACTGTTTAAAACCACAGCTCTCCTACCTCCTGCCCCACTGTGTGTAGCTAAAGTACGGTGCGGTTGGTCTGTTTGTGTGGCGCGATACACCGAGATGGTGTGGGAAGCCAGGCAGACGAGATCTGTTTCCGTGGGAAATTTGCAAATGTTTTAACAAGGGTCGAAGGGAGTGAGGGGAATTGCGAAAGAGCTGGTCTGAAAGAGCATTCAATTAATTGGATCCATATTAAGATAAGGCTGTCTGGGGAGCTGTTGGACAACTCCAATGCTTTTAAAAAGGGAGGGTGGGCTGAGCTGACAAAGATAAGGCCAACGAGCCTCAGTAGACTCGACTCCCTCCACTGCAAAAAACACAAACCTTTATAACACTTTGACTTGATTCACTCGTAAAATACTGTGCTTTGAATAAATAGTCTGTCAACTTGACAAGTGAGAATTTGCAAAAAGAGGCCAAAAGGAGAACGCCATCCATGCTGACACGACACGATCAGCAAGTTCATAGTTTATGTTGGAAAAGTTCCACTAACTTCACCTCTTCTTCTTATTCCAGGAGGACCCCAGCACAAAAGTGCCACTGCTAATCAGCTTAAAACAAAAAAAAGCTGTCTTGCATGGCTTATATGCAAGTAAAATTAAACCTATAATGGGATGAAGGGAGTGTGAAAAGTCATGGCGAAGGCTGAATATGTAGCGCGCCTGTGTGTGGATTAAGAACCACCTCACCTTTCCACTGTGGCTGCAGCCTCTTCTAGCTGGTGCAGAAGGAAGGGATAGAGAGCTGGGAAACGAGTGAAAAACTCCCGGCCTGTCATCCTGAGGGGAGAAGCAGAAAGAGATGCAGTATGAGCACAACTTTAAGCATTCACCCAAAACACTCTCAGCTTTAAGTCAACTTAAGCAGTTGCACATGAATGTGGACCTTTTTAAACTTTTGAACGAGGTTTAAAAATAACAGGACAGATACGTGTGAGGTCAGGCTGCAGTGGCAGCAGGTTCAGCAAGGTAGTCCATGTTTTCCTGCTTCTCCTGGGGGATGCCAAGATGTTCCCAAGCTAGATGAAATATGTAATCGCGTGTTTTGGGGATGTCATTATTCCAATTACTGCCTGACTGAAATCCTTTTATAAATATCACATTTGATATTTTGTGGAAAACTGAACTAACTCTTGTGTCCATGGACATTAGGATCTCCTTTGGTGGGGACACTTCTCTACCTTTAGCCTGCTCTTCAGCTCAGTAAGATTGACATCAGGTGACCAACACAGACAGTCTAGGATAGCCCAACTCTTCTCACTGAAAAGCTATTTAGCTGTCCTGGCTATATATCGAGGAGTGCTGGTGTGCTGAATGGCGTCAGCAGTAAATTCATAACCCATATACTGTATTTGATGTAATTTTTTTTTACAATGCTATTTTAAAAAGTATGTCAAAACTGTTTTCAAGTTGGAGCTCCAACTAGAAAGAGTAGATGCTCTGGTGTATCAACAGAAGCTTTTTGAAAAAGTGCTATTAAAGTGAATTAAAAAAACAGCAGCTTATATTAGTAAAATTACTATTACATGCAACATAAAGTCTGATGAAATAAATGTAAAATATTAGGCATAACCACCTCTATACTTTTCCAGTGTTGATTAACATTTATTTTCTGGATTTTGTGAAACTCTGCAGATGAAACTCTGAATCTCTCTCTCTAAACATTTGTATGCTGTTTGTCAGCCATGTTGATCGTTTACATTTGCCATCATGACTCATGGAACTCTTTGAGCACATCAGTCAGAATGTTCAGCTCGGAAATTTCTGACATGCATCAAATGCAGCAGTATATGCACAAGCCATAACAAAACCAACCCCATGTTTGACAGATGACGCGAATGCTCCGGGTCATGAACCGTTCCCTATTTTTTTCCTTTCGATGGATGTTGATTTTTGTTTCATGGGTTTATAGAACTCTGTTCCACAACTCTACAAATTTGTTTTTGTTTGTTTTTGTTAAGTACAACGGTTTTTGAGGTATACCAGGGGTTTGCATCTTGTGGTAAGACTTCTTGAGTCTTCCATGTCTAGCTTTTTCTTGTTGTCCTTAGCACACTGTCTTTTTAGTGTACTCAACCTGTAGGTTTTGGCAAATCAAATCAACTACCTTAATATTTCTTTACTCCTCATATTGACACACAAGTCCACCGTTAGTCTAAACTTAATTAATGATCAGCCACATATTTTTTTGTACACAGGCAGAAAACGAAACGGCACGCAGCTGCTGATGAAACACTTTGTATTCAAGTATCCAATTACTTTTAATCCTGAGTTGAACACTATCTCCCACACACATATGTCTTTCCACAGAAGAAGTAGTAAAGCTGAGATTTGGCATTTTAAAGTAGTAGCCATTATTTTGTCAAACTGAATGCAAAGCACAGAGACTGAAGAACAAAACATGTGTAACTGTCCAAATACTTGTGGTCTGGACTGCACGAAACTGCAAAACATTATATATGTCACAAAACAATGTCAGTTACAGGAACTGATTCACAAGACAGCACCATCCATTTATTATTTTAAACTGCAAAATGTGAGTTCAGTAGCTACATATTATGGCCACATTTCTTTAATGCCCCTTAAAATATTCTGTTAAACTGGAAGTTCAATGATTGAAGCTGAAGGATAGATGTCAGCAGAAGAAAACTGGCTAATCTGCCAGAACGATGCGTTTATACATGACCACATTACTATCAGTTATAAGCGATTGGGAAACATCACATCACAAGTGTCTGTGCAAGATATGCCTTTATCAGGAATAAACATTTTCGGAACAAACCCATGACAGTTCGAAAGTAGAAGAAAACAGCGGAAACACTGAGACAGAAATGAATTTAGAAACACACTCACATTATATCACATCACATCTCAATGACTGACTGCGTTCATGGATGACTCAACAGTGGCAAGGGATGATGAAGAACTGTAGTAAGTCCCAGTTAACATATATGTGAATCAGTCCCACACCAGATGCAGTGGTACTTTTAATCGTTTATATTTTAACATTTCTTCCACTTCTCTTCCTTGAAACAAAACGGTGAAAAGAAATGACAACAAGAAACAGCGAGAGGCAGACGAGGGGAAATAATAGAGAGAGAGTAATTACTGTCAAAAGTAGTGAAGTTCCGACAGAACTAGCTAGAACCAATGAAGCCTTTAGGTTTGTTTACCCTGCCAGAGCTAGAAATAGAGTCCCATTTGTGTATGCAAGTATATACTGCACCATGTGTCACAGTTGTGTTTGTGTTCATGTAATCACTCACATCCATACGCAACTATCAATAAAATGATAAACTTTATATTTAACACTGGCAGGCCTTGCTACTGCAACCACCATTCAGCCTCAGGGCCAATAAAGTTTTTATTTAACTACGCCTGTCTAAATCAAGTCGCTCCTAACGGGAGGAGGTCTGGTCTGCCAAACGTATGATCACAAGACTGGAGAGATCACTTCACTCATTGCTGCCACCGATTGTGAAGTAATGCACGCACACACACACGCACGCACTTTTTGAACCTGGATCCAGTTGCTGTAGGAGCAGGCAGTGTCAAAGTTGGAAAGTGAGTCATGCATGTGTGTACTATGTGTTTCGAAACCCCCTTTAACATGGATGTGACACACTCCTAACCTCTGGTGACTCAACGGAACGAGTGAGTCAATAAAAACTTGATGTTCACTGTATCCATTCCTGAAAGTAGGACAAGTGTGCGTGCCTCCTCCTCTACTCTCTCTAATGACAGTCTCTGAGTTGGAGAAGATAGTGCTGCCTAGAGGACAAATGTCAGAGGTTGTGTCAGAGCAGATTAGATGGAGTAAAAGGGGTAAAGGTGACAAAGTAGGAGAGTGGAGGAGGTGCTTGCGTAAAGGTGTGGCTGTGTTTATTAGCTCACAGCTATAATGAAGCTGTACATTACAGTCAAAATGCACATATTGCACAGCTTTCATCGATAATGAAAAACAATCCAGTAGTACTTTTAGATTTTATACTTAACATTTTGCAGATAATATGTACTTTTACATAAACAGGACCAACCAGCACTTTTTGGAGTATTTGTATTGCATTATATTGGCAGTTTATTTAAAGCTATATGAAGTTCTTGGGAACTAGCATTAGCACGACACTCCACTCATCCCAGATCTCCCTGATCTCTGTGCCCAGCCCCTCAGGTATTAGTCTAATGAAACTAGAAAAACTGAGAAGCTATAAAACCTAACAGTCAAGCAGAAATAATTACCCTTCTCTGATGGGCTAGAAGAACCTTACTGTGAAAACTTTAAAAAGGGATATCTCTAGGGAATCTCACTGCCTGACAGCACCTGTCCAAGTTTTGGAAGTTCTACTAAAATAAAGTTAAAGTTAAATACTATACCTTTAAGTAAGTAGTAGTAAGTCAACTAATGATCCAGCTGAAGTGCCTTTGAGCAAGGTTCTGCACTCAGTGAGAAAACTGTACTAAAATGCTCAAAAACACCACAGTAACACATATTTTAACATTTCTGTGTGCACCAAGAGCATGTAGAGCAAAGCAAGGACTTGACTCAAATTTGAGATACAGCTAGAGGTTTGGGTTGGATACAGAGCACAATCTTCATTCTGTCAACTCTGTTTATCTCATCAACCATATCAGATCAACATCAATGGACAGTTACAGAGTGTAGGGGCCAGAGTCTGGGCTTGGTGGAACGTTGATCTACAAGCAAACAATACGCCTGGATTCAAGGAACTATGTAAAATACACAGTTGAAATTCCCACAGACAGCGAGAAGCTCTATATTTCCAAACACACAAATACACATAATGCTGTAAGTAAACTGGTTTGTGTGAGAGGAAAAGTGTGTTTATGGTCCAGCTTCCTTACACAGACACACATAGCCAAATATTTTCTGCTGCAAGAGATCACAACTGTAAAATCATGGTAATAACAGAGACCAGACATACAATTCACTGTGGACAAGACGCTCAAAGACTATTATAAATGAGTTGCAGCTTTTGTCAGGTTAGCACAGGGAGATTTACTGGCCTTAAATCTGAAACATTACACATGGTTCTGTTCCTCATTCATCTCACAGTCTCTCCCGCAGGCATATAAAAATAACACTACACAGTAATAAGGAAAAAGAAAGCAGTGGACATGAGGAGGGGGAAATAACATACAAAGGGAGAGACGGCAGACTAAAAACACAAGTGAAGACAGATGAGATAAACAGGAGCAGTCCTGGCTTTGTTAAGAGTTTTCAGAGAAACCTTCAGAGAAGCAGCCAATAGGACGACAGTAAGGGCATCCAGACTGAGCTTCTCAGACCAGGCCTGTGGTACTTATGAGCAACAGCATTCGCACAAATAAATACACCGCACATCAGTCAAAGACAACCAGTCAAGGTGATTAATCCCAAATTTATCTCTCAGCATTTTATATTTTAACTCGCACACAAACAGCTCTTTAATAACGCAGCTATCGCAGCGATGGGATGATTCACCTGTTGTTAACATGAGAATCTTTGTCATCCCATACGAGAGAAACACGGCGGGGAACGTTCTCTGTGGTTGTGTAATCGTGTGGAACTTGCAGCATCCCAAATACTTAACTCCACCCGACATGCCCAGGTCTGCTTTCATTTTCTATATCAATGTTTCCAGATCTTTGGAGGCTTGTTTGACAAGGAATTGGAAGGCCCTTTTTATTTATGCTGCTTTTTTTGGAAACCCAATACTAATGTACAATTTTTCAAACAATCCTTGACAGCAGAGCAGGTCTCACTACTGATAACCTTCCAACTAAAATGGAGACAGTAAAATCTCTAAACATATTCATCAACTCCACCCCAACAAAAAAGTATTATATGCATTTCAGATATGTAGGTTAGTGGCTTTTGGTTACATAAGTCATAAGTGGAAATCTTAACATCTCGCCCTCCTACGAATATCATCATTTGACTTTGACTGTGGTATTTCGGGTGGCATTTTTTCCCCAAAAACAGAAAAAGTGTGTAGCCGGTGATTCGTGTTAATCACTTTGTTCTGACTAAAATCATAAACTTAACAAAAACTGATGTTTAACACCCTCACAACCAACATCACCTTGTGTTTCAATGCACACTTTTACTGCCCCGTGGCTTTTGGTCGGCTATAAATACACTGTTTAATGTGCCAGAAGTTGTGTGAGCATTCCGATGTAAGCCCAGTATTCATGTTAACTGAGGTTTTGACATCAGGCCCTTCAGTGAGTATCAGGCTGTGCTGTCATAAATCTGTTGGGCCTTATGAAAGCATTCTGCAGCCTCAACCTACAACGCCCTTAAACTGAACTAACATACTTAACCTCACTGAAGCAAAGAGTAAATACTTGGCTGCATGACCCAGCCTTAGATCTGCCTTATATCTCCTCAGGTTAAGCTACACTGGCTGAATCCACTGGCTTGTTAGGCAGCTTTATCTGAGCATCACACAAGTTACAACTTAACAATGCCTCTAAATGTACTGTCAAAATGAACTAGTGTGTGAGTGTAAGTGCAGGCAAGTCTACAGCATCATCAGGTGGTGGGACACCACCGTTACAACAAGCCATACACCATACAGGTTAAGTTTAGTCTGGCTACCAGCGTGCTAACTACAACCACAAAGCATGTGGATATGATCACCAGCATGCTCAGCCTAGCAACAAGCAACAGTCAATCAATCCAAGCTAATCGTGTGCTAAACTAGCAGCATACTCCCTAAAGCTACCATGTAGGCTAAACGAAACACTGTGTTTAATCCGTGTAGCATGCTATCTGAGCCGCCATATGGCAAAAAACCAAACAAACTAGCCAAGCCCCTGAATTCTGTTTCAGCTCATTTTCCCATCAATAACAAGAACATTCCACAGTAGTGAGACTAAGTACAGTTTGTATCCTCCGGATGATGCTGTTTACAGATGGACTGTTGGTAAACATTTCTGCCCCTCATAAGATCAGACATGTAGCTGTATTTGTTTGTAATTGTACTTTTAATGGCAAAATGTTGTTCTTGTATTGCATTTGATCAGTTACAGTCCATTTACACACACACACACACATATATATATATATATATATATATATATATATATATATATATATATATATGTAAGGATGTAAGGCTGTCAAGGATTGTTTGAAAAATTGTACAATAAACACCTCTGGCATGGTCCGGGGTGTGTTTTACAGAATAATAATACATTCCATCTTTCCATTTTATCTTCTTAAGCAATACTTGCCTTTATTTCCTTTATGTACAGAGTCATTTCCCTGTTGCTGCTCCAGGAGCAGTGCAGGCCAGCTTCTCCAGATTAGTTCTGATTAGAGTGAAACTGAGTGCATTTCAGCCAGTGTGGTGTTACAACAGCGCCCATCGGTGGCGTATAAAATTCCTGTTTATACACAGCCTTTTTATTTTTTTTATCTTGGCTTTCAAAACTTTAAATGTGGATTCTAAATAGTTTTTGCTAAATAGCTTATAGTAGGAAAAAGTGTTACAGCCAGGATAACTGGAGTTCAGGACAAACCTGAATGCACTGGTAGAATTTCCACTGTTCTAGTATTTCATTCTGCACCGATACACATGACTTAAACCTGAAGTGGTAGAGCAGCATTAGAGAGCTAGAAGAAACACACCTGTTCTTTTTCGAGTGTTCATCTTTTCCTTTCTTCACTCCAAAAATCCTTGTGATCAAAGTGCTGAAGAGAAGAGTGGAGGAGTTCCTTACCTGTGAAGAAGAAAGAAAGAGGGAAGGACAGTATGAGCAAACAGAGCAAAACTTAGTAGCGCAAGAGATGCTAGATCTTAAATGTGCACATAATTATCAGTTTATTGAGCAGACTAAAACTTAAAACTAATGTAGTCTAACAGCTGGAAATCCTGCTTTTTCCAAGATTATAATTTATTATTAAACACTGTGGTTGGCGTCTTTTACTTTATAGTTAATATTCAAGCAATAGTTTGAAACTCACTGCCCAGACAGGAGAGGTAAAGCCCAGCACTGCCGCCTGCATTCCATCTGACACAAAGGGAATGATGTTCTCCCCCAGGCGAGTGTCCCTGTACAGAGCCCTGAGGATGTTCAGAGCATGGACCTGTAGTGAGGTAAATGGATAGCTAACCAGTCAGCAGAACTCTTTATAAATATCAGCGATCACACAGGGAGACTGTTAATACTTCAACTTAGATGGGTGGAATGCAGAAATTACTTATATATACTTAAATAATCTGAGTATAAACAGCCAGAATACTACTGGCTGTAATGTCTAGAGCATCTGCTCTACGCTACCCACCAGAAGACTGACAGACAGGTTACTTTGTTTAGGTTTAAGTTGGAGAAACTGCTGAAAACAAAAAACAAAGCAAAAAAGCAGAAACAACAAATATAAAAGAGCAAACGCCAAACACATACTCCTTATTATGCAGTTTCATGTTTCAGCCTGGTTCAGCTAAATATGTATGTAGGAGTCCTAACATGGAGGTCACCAGTGACACACCTGAGGGACAGAGGAGCTGTCTGTGTTCCTGCCAGCAGACGGCATGGCCAGGGCGATCAGTTCTCTCATGGTCATCTTCAGCAGACTGCAACTAGACGACTTTGGCTCAGAGGAGAGCAGAGCCTGTGGAAACACAGATGAGATGCACAGTAGGTAAAATAAGAAGCCGGAAGGAAAAACACACTTTTTAAATGAGAGGCACCGTGATGTGCACCTTATTTTCTTGCTCGTGTTTTTTCAAAATGCATTTACTGTACACACCAGAGGTTCAACCAGATGTTAACACTTTCACCACCTGTTAAATTGGTTGTACTTTTTGTTTCCCTTATTTTAATAACTTCATATCATTAGTGGGAGACTCACTACAGCATCTCTTGTGCAATATTAAGACCAGGACCAGATGTCATTCCGATACTGTTGTTTAACAACAACAATAATGATGTACGCCATAAAAAACTATCTAAATCTGTAATGTGCTTTTCTGAATCCAGTATTGAGCCAATTTACATACGGTATTTCTTGCAGAATAAAACCTCTAAACCTCGCCAAATTGGCCGCACTGCCATATAAAATGTTATCAAATAACATAAAGCAACTGTCATTACATAAGTTTGTTCATACTGACTGCTTCACTGAATGACATCATTTGTATGTGGGAGTAAGGAATGCGGGAGCAAAGAGGTGACAGTACTTGGCTGCTGTGTGAGAAAGGACTTATCTTACTGTGGGAGCTGATGGGAGCCAGCTGTGTGTCTGGCCTGGGTTATGGTTAAGACTTAGGCCTGGGAGGGATGGAGAGATGGAGGATAGAGGTAAGAGGGAGGAGGCGCAGTCTGGCTCCGATGAGCTCTTGGGTGCAGGGATGGAGGAAGGTCAGAGGAAGAGGAGGGCTAGCACGTGTGAAGTCTGCCCCAGGTCGGTGGAGACCAGCATGAAGCGAGTGCAGGAGCCACCCTTCCCGGATCTGACTCTGTCTTTCTGTGTGAAGGAATGCAGCTTGAAGCTCTGCCAAGGTGTCGACTTGGTGCATCTCGCCAGACATCTTCCGCTTTGTTGGCCTCTCTCTCTTTCTCCAATATCTTATTTGACTCTCCATTCTCCTTCATCCTCAGCTTAAGTCATCCATTTTAGCTTCTTTCACTATAACTTCTGCTTTGGGGGTCATGTATTGTCATTGTCAATGCAGCCAGTCAAACTGGATAGCAATATTTAAACAGCAGATGATTCAAATAACATTCTATAAATATTCTAGTTTTCAGCCCTTCTTTAGACAGCATGTGTGCTCTTTATTGCATAAAAAACACAAAGGCAAAGGCTGTGATGTCAGACATGCAGTTGTATAGCTTTTAACCACAACCACAAGAAAGAACAGCATCACTCCAAATTTACTGCTATGATAAGACATGAGCTCTGTCATGTCTAGTTTTAATAGTAATCAGGAGGAAGTGGGACAGGCCGGCTGTACACGAATAACAACTGAGTCAAGTGTTAAGATAGATGATCAGAGATAACAACATATTGTTAGAGCTGTGTAGGACTGCTGACTACTAGGAGTGTATGTATAGCTTCTGAGTGTTTATGTGCGAGTGCATCACTAAGAAAAGAAAAGAGAAAAAAATGAATTAAGAAACTCAGTGTTCTTGTAGCTTGAGTGCTCCAGTGGCATGCCAACAAGTGCTGATTACACTACTTTTAGATGTGAGCAGGGACACAGAAAAACACGTGCACACATGCAGGCTTTTTTTTTTTTTTTTTGCAATACTTCCACTGCAAATTGAGATCATATTTTCACTGACATAAACCTGCAAAAGAATCATCTTTACACACCTGGATGTAGAAGGGTATTCCAGCGCTACGTCGTGTGGCACACAGTTTGGACGACGGGTCGCTGGATTTGACCTCCTCCAGAACTTCACGCAGCCAGTGGGCCGGTAGCCGCTGCAGGGCCTTACTTCCACTCCTCACATGCACATACCAGACACACACAGAGAAAAATAAATAATGAATAAAAGGAGAATCATTGTGCATACTGAATTACATTTTCTTTTCAAGTATTATTTTGTGCCTCATTTGACACTTTTACTGTTTTCTGTAGCATCTGGTGCTCTAACAGGATCATCTGAAGCAGATCTGACAAACACGAACCCACAAGAAGCCGTTCTGCCCTGTGGTGTGAGAAGCAGCTGTTTAACAAGAGCCAGTGGAGCAGAGAGGCCGAATAGAACCAATTCAATGTTGAGGACACAGCAAGGGCGCAGTATGCAAAGTTCTCCATCGCGCACACTTGACACGCCAAGGACGAACACGTGACCGAGGTGGAGTGGGCTCCTAAACTACACAAAAAAATCTGTTGCATGATCAAGCAAACATGGAAATGATCACAATGTCTCAAGATTTGAAAAACAGTTGAATTCTGTGTTATTTTTAGGTCTGAAATCTATCTGAAGCAAATCAGTGGCACTGACCACAAGAACTTCTTTGTACAAAATGTTTCTACTCGAGTTTTATCTCATCCAAATCATGATTAGATAAAACCTTTCAAGCCATTCCGGATTCCTGCTTGTTCTTGGGCCTTTTGACCTTGAGATGTAAAATACATGCTCAGGGTTGCTTTTGCAACATTGCAGTGCATCTACTAAATATCTACTAAACCCTAAATGCTTGCTGCTTTTGTCTGAAGTCACATAATCAATAAATAGAAGGCAACCAGCTTCCTTGGCAGCCAAACATGCCCATGCTGTAACACCACCTCAACCGTGCTTCACAGATCAGGTGATATGCTTCAGATCATAAGCATTTTCTTTCCTCCTCTCTTCGCCTCAGTCTGGTACAAGTCTATCTTTTCTCATCAGTCAGTAGGACGCTGCTCCAGAACTGCACAGGCATTTTTACATGTTTTTTTGGCAAACTCTGATCTTCCTGTTTTGATGTTTACCAGTTTCAATGTTTACCAGTGGTTTACATTTTGTGGTAGACCTTGTGTATTCACTCCGATGAAGTCTCCTAACTCATGGAGGGTGTTCTTGATGTTCCTGTCATGAAGGGATTGTTCTTCACCAGGGAAAGAATTTGTCCGCCAACCAACACAGTTGTTTTTTTGTGGCGTTAGTGTGAAGAGCCAAAATGATGTCACTGTTAAAATACTGACTTGCTTAAACAAAGGTTGCTCTATGGTTCAAATAGTAAGGTGAAGGTAACTGACTAAATGGTTGTAGTAGCATTTGCTATTATTTTAGATGATTTGAAAATATCTACTTGAGTATATCTGACTAGGCTGTGGTGGTACGTCAGATAGCCACTGCTGTAAACAGTTGGAGACGCCTAAGCAGGAAACTCAGAGAGATGAAAAAAGAGAAGGTGAAGAAAGATGGAAAGGGTGGAAAAGAAACTTTGGAACAATGAGGAGAAAGAAAGAGACACATGAGACAGTCCAAACACAGTGAAACACACCAGAGCCAGATCCCAAGGCAGAGCATCAAAAGGCTGCGGTTAAGCACCCCGCAATCAACACCCTATAACCCAGCACACGGCCTGCATACCATCCACACACTGCTCTTACCCTCCTGAAAACACGCACTCACATCCACACACTCCTTGTACTCCTACACTCAACCACTAGAATGCTCCCTTCATTACACAACTCATTGAGAGACTGGGTTCTGGACAAGAACAAAAACAAGCGAGTTTTGTTTTAACTGCTCGGCTCTGGGTGGTTCAAAGTCAAGGCTGCTGCAACGGTTTTGTGGTTCGTCACCTGCCACAAGGCTAAAGACATCTTCCACAACCCGCTAACGGAGGAAAACTAGGAGGTACAAGCAAGTGAGAAATTCTTTGATGTGGTTGCGAATTAAAAAGATTGGGGTTTTTTTTCTTTCCCTGGGGAGGATAATAGAGGGATTATTTTTTTATCTGAATAACAGAGGTGATGGGGAGTGTGGAGTCATTTTTGACTCTTCACGTCCACTTAAAAGTCAATTAAATTCAAAAAGTCAAATGTGAACTTGGCCTCAGAGAGCTTTGGCAAACTGCTCAACAATAGCAGCCCCTGTTCAGTTGAGCCCAGTCGAGACTTCCTTTGACACTACAGTTTCTGCTTACTTGCTAAGTAAACTGTAAAACACCTACAAAAACATACCCAGCATTTAAGATGTACCATGACACCAGTGGAAAACCGCGCCTGCAGCAGTTGTTATCAGATAAATATAAGTAAAATGATTCCATAACCCTTTGGTTCATGGTGTACACCAACGGTTAATAAGTGTAGCCATGGATAATAACCATTTAACAAAAGATAATTTATTGTAGAACACTGTCTTAACATTTAGATAATATGTAATTGAACTTGGGCTATTACCAACATAACCCTCGAATACAACTACAATTGTAGGTTCAACTGATGAGTAATAGCGGAGGTGATTCTATCAATTGGTTGCATACTTTCTTCTGTACAATTAGAATTATTACCCACTTAAAGAGGTCACAACTACAAGGTACTTATTTGAGATCATGGGTGTTTTTCTGCTGGAAAATAAGATGTGCCAAAGTCAGTATGCTGATGATGAGTAAGTGCAATCACATACTATACAATTGATGTTATGTTTTCTTCAGCTATGTACAGCTCTGTGGTACACTATGTTTATTTATTTATACTAAGCATCTTTGGCATGACAATTTGAGATACTTAAATAATTAATTAAGCACATTCACTGTAGTGTGTTTTAGTGTTACCAATTTGTCACCCTGTCACTCTGCCTACTCCAGAGCCAGTGGCCATCACCACAAGAAAAGTCTAATTCTGTTGGAAACACTGATGGGTAAATGCTTAGTAAATAGGGCCCTGTAAAAGAAAAAGGTTATCACTGTCTCTGATGTAGTTAAAGTCATGGGCTTCTGACTGACAGTAGATCATCTGGTTGAAATCATATATGAATATCAGTAATATCACTATACCAAATTTAAGTACTAACATAATTAGAATAGTGTTAAAAATAGTAGTTATTAAAAGTAGTATACATATTATAATAAATGGCAATTAAAAGATGAAGTAAACATTTGGGAAATATGATGATTGGCCCTACAATATCAACCTTACAGGCTGTGGTTTCTCTAAATTGTATGCTTAGCATTTCTGTATTTAGAGGCATTTCTCCTTACTTCCAATGTATGCTGATTCCAGCTCTGTACCCAGCAAAGACAAAGGGGTGGTATCAATGTTGTTATTTCACTATCTGAAGGGAAGAAACACTGGGTATTTCCCTAAATGTTATACAAGTCCTTTAATTAACACCTATTTAAGTATTGCAATGTGAGTTGAGTCATGGCCTTATTCTATTATGAGTAGGTCCATTTGTTTCCTGTGTATTTGTTGGCCTTCCAGAGGGCGCCAGATGATGAATAATTCAAATTATCTAGTCCTGATGTAATTACAGTATATAATATCTGAGGAGTGATACTGCAAGAACATGCCTCTTGCTAATAACAAGGCACACTGACACTTGGTATCATGATGGAAGCTAATGCCCACAGCCATTCGGCAGTATTCCCTTTCAGCCCTTACAGCCTCAATGTGAACACACACATACACACACCTGCACAGCATGTCGGTGAGGCGTACAAAGCCCACATAAGCCAGTTCAAAGGCGCCACGATGACGGGACTGCAGGAGCTGCTGACGGAAGTACAGACCTACCCCCTCCACCTGCAACAGAGAGAGACAGCGGGGAAAAAAAAATCAACCACAACCGAAGAATAAACTGATGAGACCGTGACATATACAGTAGGAGGCAAATGACATAACATCACATGACACCTAAATTCTAGTACTTTGGAATTTCATGGTTTTCTGCATTAATTTGTCATAAAACGTGATCTGATCTTCATCGAAGTCAAGAGTATTAACAAATATAATGTGCCTAAAATATTAATACAAAAAAATTCTCCTCTTTCATGTCTTTATTGAGAACAAATTAAGAAATTTTATACCTGGCTGGTATTAGCCTTATACGTTAGATACACATTGGAATAATTTGTAACAACTTGGATTTTGTCCTCCAACAGTTCAGCTGTGAAGGCTTTAAGAAAATATCTATTAATGAGCAGGAGCAATAATTACAGCATGAAAAACTTCCCATAAACCTTCCTATGGGCACCACTTGTAGTGTGTCAATCATTTTGTAATGTCAAGCCATTACATTTGACACTTGTAATACATTAAACACAATACAATGTCATTCTCACAGAGAGTGGCTCAAACTAGTGCAGCTCAATAGAAGCTCAGAAAAAGCTTGTGGAAAAGGTCGCCGTCCACTGATGATAGTGCATTACCTAATCCTACCAAAGTCAAGTTTGGCTGCACTGTTGTTTTAGAGACACCACTTAACTTTCAGCCAATGAGCACTGAGCATGTCAAGCGTGAGAGCGGCATGTCAGTAGCGTGACAAGTGTGTTCAAATAAGGATGCTGAGACATCCACATAATGGCCACTGTCAGTAAAACCATCCAGTTAGTAATAGTGTTAGCAACATTATTCTAACTATACACACACACACACACACACACACACACACAGCAACATACTGCTGTTTCTGTGGCAGTGTGTTAGCTGGTGAGTGTGTTGCAGGTGAGGGAGCAGGGTGAGGCGGATGCAGAGCTGCAGTGCCCTGTCATTACGCCTGTGGTATCACCGCCACCACAGAGACGGCCGGGCCCCGACTTAGTCAGGGGTGGCATGGAGGGCAAAGAGAGGTGTGGCAAAGCCCTGAGGCAAAAAACTCAGGGGGGGGGAAAAAATCCCAAACAGCCCCATAGGGAATGTAGGGTTAGACACAACATCTAAACCAACACAAACGCACAGATGGACCAGGAGAACAGGAAAAAAGTGGATGAACAATACAGCAAATCAGTATGTTGAAAAAGACGAAATAATTTAATGAAAAATGTGTAAACTGGAAATATTACACAAAGAATGAATGCAACGACAATGTTGGGCTTAGGCAGCCCATTTTTTGGCCACATGACTGGTCAAGAAACCCGACTGACCCTGCAGACCTAAAGTGGACTAACTAAAACACCAAAGTACGGACTAAGTAAACCACAGCGGTACCAAGCCCAGTGACTTATCACATTGGTGGCCAGAGTGGACTCCCAGGACAGGCCTGACCTCACAAGGGTAAAAATGGTAGCGACAGTCACTGTAAGTTGGCCCGTGGCTGGCGGGTCTCAGACCGCTGCGGTGCTGATTTGGGCCGAGCCGGGCCACAGCTTCGCCTATTTAAAGCTACCCTCCCAAAGGTCTGTGTAACTTGTTAAAAGGGACAAGCAAGCTTCCTGCAAAGGGAGGGGGAGGGGTTTTATTTAGATGTCAACTTCCTGTTTGCAAGCATGCTCATTTCCCAGAAAAACTTCCATGTGCCGAGAGAGAAGTTTCCCAAGTGTAATTACATGCTCAGGGCCGTGACAGTGACCCAAACAGGCAACGTCTCCCCTGATGGTCCAGGGTTAGACTGCTGCTGCTGCTGCTGCTGACAGGATGATTCTGATTGCTAGAACAGAATCAACCATCACCTAATCTGCGTCAGTAAAATGCACTTGGAACTGCTATTAATTAGAGGTAATGTCATGAGTGATATCACATGTAGTTATTTCCATTTAGAATATACTGTGTGTCCTGTAACCAACTTATATCAAGCACTTCAACCATAACTGAAAGTCAGGGATGTGTAAGACCAAGTTTTTTAACTGACAAAACAGAAGGGTTTTTTTTTTTTTTTTTTTTTTTAGGTGTAAGAATCTACATGTTTTATTTGGTCATCTTATTTTACAATATAAGCCTATGCCACAAAAGACATTTGTCTGGTAGGAAAAGCACAGATATAAAAAAATAATGACAGCTGAACACTGAAATTAGCTGCTTCAGTTTCAGGGTCCTGGCATTACGCTGTGGAGGTTTAGAAAAGCGACAGTGTGATGTTGCTTCAACAAGTCATAATGTCTGATATGCAGACTATTATAACTTATGATGTCAAGTAAGTGCCATTAATTTCATCAACTGCTTTTTAGTTTTATTTGTCTTAGTTTTTAGGTTTACACTCTAAGTAGCTATACCTGGTTACTGTCTACATATAGTGTACTCTACAGTCAGCAGCACAGTAGGGGTTACAGTAGGACACTCGTATGAATCATCACTCTGCACCATCACTGGCAGGTCCAGGAGGCTTTTACAAAACAAGTAGTGCATATGCGCTAAACAGATGATTTTTCATTCCACTGTGGGAACACTTTCTGGGCAATATTATGGTGCATAAAATTGATGTTTGGAATTCAAACACTCAACTAAAACAGTGTATAGTAAATGGTGTGTGCCACAGTGTTAACAGCATTGTGTATGTGTGTGTGCACGCGTGCGCATGCCGGTGGGTTTCTCCCTTAGCTTTAGCGCTGCCAAACAAAAGGTCAGTCTCCTCTTCAACCAATTCTGGCTGAGCTTTGCCAAATAAACACCATAGCTGTCAGACTCCAGCTGACCAGCTACTTTGGTGGTCTGTGGCACACAAACAGAGTCAAAATTTAAATGCTTTCCTTTTTTACTGTGCTACAGAGGAGCCAGCAAATAGCATGGTTTCTTACTTAACTCAGTATCAACAGAAAACATTCAAATAAAATATATCACCTTTGCTGAAAAAGTCTATAAAGGTTGATCAACAAAAATAAAGTAACAGAAGACAGTAGCGTATTACCGTTATTGGCCTAGTAGCACTGCTGTTACCTTGGTGCCACCCAGTGACAGAAACATCTGCAGTGTTGCCAGGCCAACGAGGATGTAACACAGGATTTTGGCTGAGGATTGTAGAAAGTATTCATACACATTTTGGAAAGAAATGTGTTTTGGTCTCATACTCACACACACACATACACACACACACGTATGCCCATGCATGTCATCGGTGCGGTAGGGCAGAATGAATTTGTCCACAATGACTCAGCCAGACCCAACTTTCCAAACACTACTGGAATCACCTCACTAACTGTTAAAGCTAACACACACACGCACACATACACACTTTTGTACATGCATGCATGCATACAAAGCGCAGAACTGAAGACAAGTAAAGTAAAAAAAAAAAAACTAAACAAAAAGGAAAAGGGATGTGGTTATCACAGAGGGAACAGTAGTTCAGATTTTCCTCTTGACCACGTGGTCTGCAGAGTGAGTTTGTTTAAGCACCAGTTATGTAATGAGAGCCATGGTTACCACAGGAGACAACACTGTATCCATGTTATCAGCATCAATTATCTCTTCAAGACACTGTGGTGACATCATTAGAGCAAATGCCAGTAGTGACAGCTGAGACAGCCCTGCTAGTTTTCTATAAAATTATCAGTCCATCATTCTGTGGATCTGTGTTAAGGGGAATTTTAAACAACTGTAGGACAGTTTTAATGCAGCATGGAACTATAAAACTATAAAAGATTAACTTTAATGTCCAAAACTGAAGCCTACATAGAATGTGAAAAAGATTGTTTTTCATTTAACCCTACAATCAACACCAATCATAGATCCATGTGACTTGGCAGTATCAGAGCATCCAGGATCAGAAACATGACAACAGATTTCTACTTTCCTGCAAGGTTCTTGCACGTGGGCAAATGTGGGTAATTTGACATAAACTGTTGTGTAGTTTAATCACCATACTGGTCCTTAGTCACTGGTAACTGAGTATTGCTCAAGCACAACTGGAGCTAAAATGGTTCATTCAATTGCTTGGGAACACACAGCTAATCCTGACCGATGAATATAGCAAAAACTGCACGACAAAAACAAAAAACAAAAACACATTCTACACGACACTTCCTACTTTAACTCTCTTTAAAGATTGTAAATACATGGTCAACAGGCTAAAAAAAGAACACACACACACACACACACACACACACACACTCACACACACACAACCCCCCTAACAGACAAACACAGCCTATGTCTGGTACCCTTGTTATTATGTACGTACACATGCTGAACCACTCAGACAACTGTTCCTGTGTGAGTTTGTCTGTGCGTGTGTTTGAATGTATATACACGTTTGTGTGTGTGTGTTGTTTGCAGGACTCAGTGTTTTCCTCCTGGTAGTGGAAGTGATTTGGAAAGAATGCAGTGGAAAGAGAGGGGCGTTGTGGCCATTAAACCAGCAGGGTCGGGACTCAAATGAAAGTGCAGCGCTAACGAGGGCGGATGCTAATTGAAAGCCTCCCAGCGTGGTGTCACAAACACACACACACACACACACACACAGAGATTAACATCATTCCCTGGTACAGTAAATTTACATAAACATCCAATTTAGGCCCACACATGTATTTTTAGTCTGAGATGGCTAATTCATGATTCAATCGAAGGGCGTTTGTCCTGTGTCCTCTGCCTTCCTCCACATCTGTCTATTGTCATTAATCCTGTTGATTGAGTGTCTGCGCTGGGTACTTCAGAATCACTTCTCTACTCTTCTCTCCTAATGTGGTTCTGTTGGCTTTATTAGACTGTGGCCTTCAGCATGCACTGCGGAGTTGCAGGTAAAGGGATAAGGCAAACAGCTCAGACATCTGAAAGGTAGACCTGCTGGTTTGGGAATGTGATCAGGACGGCAGGTGGCTACTTTCCATTAGAGGTTTTCAGGGGACACCCAATGGATATGACACAGAAAACACACTAGAGAGAATGTCTATCTAATTTGAACTGGAAATGCTTCAGCATCTCTTAAGAGGAGCTGAGTGAGGAATGTTTGCACTAACTTGTTTAAGGATAATTGTTGATGTAAATGTCTCACGAGCGTGTGAGGGCCAGGCCAAAATCTATACATGTGCAAATGCCCTGCAAATATATATCACTGTGGACAGTCCACAGTGTGAATGCACTGACTACGAATGTGGCAGGCAAGTGAAGTAAATGCAACATTTCGACAATTCGACATTCTATACTGTTCTTGCTCTGGTTCTTACCCAACTCTAGATAAGCATAAGAAAAAGGATGAATGGACGGATATAAAATAAGAAGTAAGTGCTTAATAAATCACTTACATACAGAAATGGTTCAAAGTTTTCACACTAAACTGCTAGTGAGTGCTACAGCCCCCACTAGTGTCGAAGAGTAACAACACAGAGAAGCAGCACTCCTCACCTCACTCCAGCACAGTATCCTCACTTAGATTGCTGTCAACAGCACACATTGGGTTCAATTATTTGTATCCACTAACTTGACCTCAACTTTAAAAGCCTGTTGTTACATAAACTTGTTGGAAGCTGGGACACAACAATAAAAGTGTCGGCCGCTCAGTTTCTGCTTTGGTCAAGTGCGTTCTCACCTGTTCCTCCGTGATGAGCCCAGTGTGTGTGTGTGCACTGTCGCTGGTGTAGTGCAGAGGCAGGCTCTGACACAGCTGTCCCAGCAGCATGGCCACTTCCTTCATGCTCCGCCAGCAACATACCAGCACCATCTGGGCTGTCACTCTGTACCCCTCACCACCTGGAGCCAACACAGACACCCACGGTCACACACAGACACACAGACAAACGAAAAGAAAAATGCGGGAAATGTTTGAACACTTTTTGGTTTATTACATAATAATTTAAATGATTAATTTGTCTTATTATGTAATGCACCACCCTAAAGCTTTGTGTTCCACGGAAAGCCCCAAAGTCACATAAACTGCCTGCTTTTGTTGTTTAAGTCATTACATCACAAAAGTCTCTCTCACACAACACACACACACACACACACACACACACACACACACACAGACACACAGACACACAGACACACAGACACAGACACACCAAGTCATTTTATTTTCATTATCACTGAGAAATTGCTGTTGTTTATGTAAATGTGTCCCCTCAAGTAACAGACTGTGTTCCATGTAAATGTATCATGTAAAAAAAAGGACAAACACTGCCCCCATCAGGACATCATTGCTCTACCCACAGTCAGGGATGGCTTATCGGTTTCAGATATATAGGGTATTTCTGTGTCAGATTAAATGTAATCAGTGCATTGCAGTATTTTGTAACTTACCTGTGTTCAGCAATGGGGTGTGTGGAGTCTGACGCCGCGTGTGATCATCTTCTTGGTGTGTGTTCAGCTCTCTGGCACTGGTGAAGAAGTCATTGGTGTCCCTTGGTTGGATCTCCTGAAGGATCTTCTGCAGACCTGCATTGGTTTCTATTCAAACAAACACACACACACACACACCATATAATTCAATACTGTTTTGTGATCCTTGCAACCTTTACCGTGACATTTAATAATTGAGAGAGAAAATTGTTATAGCTGCACTATGTTAAAAAAGAAAAGAAATGCAAGGAGGAAAGGACCACAACAAACATTAAAAAAAAAAAAAAACTCAATAAGGACAAAACTCCCTCCCTCAAAAAAATAGAAAAACAACTGTTATTGTATAATTATTGTTTTTAAGAGTCCTGTTCAGTAAAGTTAGTAGTGAGTAGAGTAAAGCGCAGAGAACTACGTTGAGAAATGACATTACCTGAGTCAGTATCCATGGGGATGAGTCCTTCTGGGGAGGAGCTCTGGACTACAGGGGACACCACATCAGACATCCTGTAGCACACAGCAATGAGCTCTGACACCAGACGTCTCCACTGCTCGGTCTGGCTCAAACTCCTAAACACACAAACATGCACTGATCACATATTTAACAGAAGTGACTAAGGCAACTGAAGCAGAGTGTGAATCTGCTATTTGAATCCAAAATGCTGTGACAAATGCAGTTGTTCCGATTCTTACTCAGTGTTTAGATGCTGCAATACAGCTGTGATGCAATGAGCTCTGCCGTACAGTGGATAGGAAGAAGCTGCCTGTAAGAGGGACGACTCAGCCCTCGACACCTCTGACTGCAGGCAGCGCAGCAAGTACTCAACCACTGAAGACAGACGATTCAAAACACGCGTTTTACACTTGACAGTAGACTGAGAGCACATTTAGCACACAGATCAATTTATCTGAGCTATACATCTGGATCTCACCAGCTAGCATGTTGTGTTCCATGATGAGTGATTCAGAAGCCTGGGACGGTGGGGAGGAAGGCTGAAAAACGAGGCAGCGCTCCTGGGCACAGCGCAGCAGAGCCTGGCTCAGGTGTGGCTGGCACAGTAGCAGGTTGAGGAGGTGGGCTCCCGTAACGCTGTCAAATGGTTTGGTGCTGGTACTGAGGTCCAGAGCAGCCTGAAGGACACTGCACATCCTCTCTGGCACCTAACAGTAAAACCAGAGTCAGATAGAATAGATTGTTTTTCATAGGTTATTTTCATTTTGGCAAAATAAAGGCGGGAAGGTCAAGTTAACCTGTAGTCCAACAGCTGATGGAGGGAGTTGCCGTAGCAACGTTGACGCCAGTTGTTTAACTTCCAGGAAGTTGCTGGCAATGCAGTAGAGGACATTGGCAGCGTGTTCAGAGGTCACAACCTCACCCAGGGTGAAAGCATCAGAACCTGAGGAAAAGATAGTGAGGACACGGAGACAAACTCAGGGAGCTGCAGCTTGGAGCTGGCATCAAAGTGCAAAGAGGAGCCAGTAACGCAGACTGTTGGTTCAGGCACCATCACAATGAGTTCCAGAGCCTACAGTTAGACAGTAGCATAACATGAAATGTGCCAGGCATCATCACTAACGTGTCCTTGAGTAAAGCACTAAATCCCAAATTGTTTTGAGGGTGTTGGACAGAACACAACACTGTGCTTTGAAACCTGTAGCCCAAATCTGTAAGTATACATTTGTGTTTTTGGAATAATAACTACTCACTGCAACATTTTTCCCCATTTCCTGCCTACACAGGTTTTAAGACTCTATTGCTTTTATTATTATTGTTATTATCAACTGCATACATACTAAGGATATCCATGGCAAGTCCTGTAATATTGGGTATCTGCTACTCTGAATATGTAACAGTTGTATCCTCCTTAATCTGCCAAAAATGGCAGGCCCTACCTCAAAAATAGTGTGCAGACAAAAGCGTCAGAGAGCGCTTTAACGCACAAATTACTCATCGAATTAGTGACAACACAAACGACCTGCCATTGCGATTGCGTTTGTCATTTTAACCAGAATGTGCAATGGTCAGCACTGCCTAAAAAATAAGAAGCTGCCAGCTATATGCAAATGCATGCATTTCATCAGCCTCAGTGTCTAAACTCAGTAACTTGTCAGTGTGTCCAAATTATTTTTCACATTCACTACGAAGAAGAGCAGCACTGTAACAGCAAGTAACATCAGCAGTGAATATCTGCGCAGCTACCTCAGAATCTGCTTGTGACCTCTCAGTATTTACTTTAACAAAATGTTCATTTTGTCTAAAGCTGCAGTTGGTGAGCATCATGTTTACCAGTGCTGAAGGTAAAGAACTGGCCCAGCAGACACAGCAGGTGGAGGGACATGAGGCATTTAGAGAAGGAAGCTCCAGGAACCAAAACCTCCAGCAGCCTCACACACATCCAGCGCAGGAACTCCTATTTTATACATACACAACAAAATAAGTTTTCAGTTATTTAAAATAAAAAAGAGACCATGTCAGTTAAAAGAAGCATGTGCCCTGAGGCAAAGCGTCATCAGAGTGCTGATTATCCACAGTGAAAACTCTGCATGTGTGTGCTGTGTATGTAAACCTTGTACAGATGTAGCATGTGTTGGTCTGTGTCTCTCTGCTCCTGGTCTTTCTTCTGGCTGAGTCTCTTTTGTAGCAGCTGAGTGCTGTCCTTCACTCTGCAGAGCAACTGTGGAAGATTTTAAGTTTCTAAAACATGTACAAAAATGTTTTTTGTTGTATTGTAATTATTCAAAAATGAAGACAAACAAAGGGAAGGTGAATGACTGACCTTCTTCAGCAGGCTGACTGTTTGCTGTCTCACCCCTGGTGATTGGCTGTTAAGATTGGGCAGCAAGAAGTGGCAGATGAGGTCCATTTCCTGTAAGGTCAGAACCTCAGTGCTGCGATGGCTCTCACACACCAAACCTAAAGCGTCCATCCTCACCTGGAAGACGGTGGCAACACAATACAGAGCACAACACAGCAGAAATTAAATGTTATAAATATAAGATAAAATGCATAAAAAATATATAATACTGAATGATACATGCACACTCACTTGATCATGTTTGTGTATCAGGGCTTGTTGAATTAGGGAGAGGCGCACCAGGCCTCCCCACAGACCCTCCTCTGAGGATGGAACAACACCCTGAGCCCTGGCTGCACGCAGGCATGTCATCAAAGCTCCAATTGCACCTCTGCTCCCTGAGGGACCTAGCAGGATTATAAAAAACACTGTTGACACAATAGTACAACAAAATTGTCATGACTAGAGAACAGCCCCGCTTGGTTTGAACTAAAATCAGAACGTTTAAATGCACTGAAGTAACCAGTGAATGTAAACTCGTTCGTCATTTACCTGAGAAACCGGGTTTCTCTGAGTGACCTGATTACTTAGGTGCATGTAAATGTAGTTTATGCTACAAACTTTATTTGTGCCTTTACCTGTGCTGCAGGGTGGTGTGTCCTGTAAGGCCTGCACCATGTAAGCCAAACTGGAGGGGCTGCAGCGTAACAGTTTGGGCAAGAAGTAGTCAAGGATGTATGTGGTCTGGTCCAATCTGGCATGGCACAGCACCTGTAGGAGTGGGGTTACCCATGTGTGGTGCCAACACTGCATCCAGTCTTCTGTCTTTTCTGATGCACCAACTTCACTCGCCAGTTGCGATTTGTGGCTGACAAACAGCCTCTCCAGCAGGTCACTGGCATAAGGAGCCAGGGTTTGATCACCCATCAGGTCCAGAAGACATGAAGGCAGCTGGGGCTGGATATTAAGCAGGTATCTAGCACCATATAGCTCCACGAGGCAGCCCAACGAGCCATACTTCCCTCTCATGTGCCACTCCAGTCCCAGCAGGTTTTGGGTGATCTCTGTGATGTACGGGTCCTTAGTTGGATCAGAGGTGGAGGGGTTGGTGTGTTGATGGAGGAGGAGGAGGTTGCGGAACAAGGAGCGTGTCTGGTGGCGTACTCCATCTAATGGGTGCTCCCAGTGGGAGTAAATGTGCTCCAGCAGGTGTCGCTGTAGCTTGGAGCCTCCACTGAGGGACTGCTGGAGGCTGGGAAGGCAGGTCAGCTCCTCTCCCTGCAGGCAGTCCAAAGCAGCACCACTCCACAGAGTCAGCACCCGAGCCACCACCATGGCTGTACTGGACTCCTTTATACTACAGCCAGGAGGATAAACATGGAAAAAAAGTTATTTGTGTTTACAAAGCACATAAACCATTTGATTTACATTGCCCCACAAAAACACACGCAATTCAACCACAAAAATGCTGCTTTACAAATATTTCTAGCTTGTATAAGTAGAAAAAAACTTCTGTACAATTAAAAAGGGCCAAGTTTTAGATGGGTCAGTCCTAAATGGGATCAGTTGTGCAGAATTACCTGACGTCCAGATCCAACAGTGTATTTGGGACCAACAGCAGCAACTGTTCCCACTGTGGTCCTGGGAGAGCACCCTTCCAGCTCAACATAGCTAGAGCACCATGACACAGATACAGAGAGACGCCCGGCGGGCGACCACTGGTACACAGACCCTCGCACCTCTGTTTTAACCACGCGGGGGCCGAGTCCAAACCCTGTGCTGAAATACGGAGCAAGCTGCACACCTGACACAACAAAATAAACAAAAATAATCAAGAACATATCAGAATGAGAACAGATTTCAACAAGAAATATTTGACTTTTGACTGCTAAACCAGGAAAATAAGTTAATAAGATAATTGATTAAATAACTAGAAGACTAACTTCTACTATTTTATGTAGCTAGGTACTAAACTACATCCTGAAAAATAAATCAGTTTTCCCTAAATGTATACATAATGGGCATGATTCTTCATTTTTAACTCACCACAGAAGCCACTTCATCTCCACCACCCATGACAGACCTGATCAACAAAACTACAGCCATGCCAGCTGTACTCTGAACTGACTGGATGAACTCTTCTACAAAGACAGAGACATGGGAGGAAAGAATGAATATATGTAGGTAATAAAGATTCTTCTAAGAACATTAACAACAAATAACTTATGAGGAAGTGCTTTGTGTAAAATGCCATCTGTCCTGCTTCCTACCATCAGTGAGGATGTGTATGTAGCAGCTCATGAGGCTGCTTAGTGCTTCCTCCAGCTTGCAGTGATCCTGTTCAGGCTGTAGAGCAGCACTAAGGGTCTCTTGAGATCTCTGGATTACCAGCATGGAGGTCTTTACCGCTGCCAGACAGGACTGCATCAGCTGAGCCTGTGCTATGTGACGTCCTGCAAGACCACTTGGAGGACAGCAGGGGGCGACAGAGACAGATAGATGAACAACAAGCTAAACATGCATGTGCATAGTCACAAGAGCAATAACACCGCTGCTACTCTGGTTATTCAGGATGACTAATGTGTAAGGGATTTACTGTTATGTCAATTAAATAAAATTATTGTTCATATATTATTATTAATATAAGAAAGCAGAACTCCAACAAAACAAAACAGTCCAGAGGTCTGAATATGCTTCTATACCTGTTCTGATGAAGGTATTCACTCAATCCCTTGTGAAGGAACTGTAACACTACAGAGGTAAGAAGAGAGTATGTGAGCTTGAGGAAGAAAAGTGTTTTTTCTCAGAATCAGACAATAAGTAAACATCTCCACTAACCTTCAGGCAGGAGTTTGTTGATGCATCTTTCACCTAAAAACAAAGACAATTTTGGAAAAATGCTTATTTGTCTTAACAACACCAAATATGTGGTCTGTCCAAAACCAATAGATGAAATGTGCAGTTAAAAGCAAAGGTGAGTGGTACTCCACTTACCGACAGGGAAGCCATCCAGACAGGCAGTGATGGTGTCTACAATGTGTGGGTGTTTGTCAGGAGGTGAGTTGGACAAACATTCAGACAAGCATGAAGACAAAATGTTTGCAGTCTGCTCCTGAAGCCAGGCTGGTACTGACGCCAACGCACTGAGGACAGTAAAAAGGAGACATTTTATTTATCAGAGCCTAACAATATACTATATAGACACAGTCACAAGCTTCCCTTCATCAAGTTCTAAGTGGGAAAGAGTCATTGTGTATAATATTTTAATGAACACATTTGTATGTTTTTTTTAATATTGAATATACAATTTGAATAGGAAGAAAATGTTTTTAACCTTATAGGCTATAACTGAATATACTAAATCTTTGCTCTGTACCTAGCAATGGCCCGTCGCAGGGGGTTCTTGGCCTGCAGGGAGGTGTAGACCAGAGCCAAGGTGTGTAGACAAGCTTCCAGAGGAACGCCATCAGACTGCTCTTCACTCATTGCCTCCAGCTGGGACCCTGCCTGTTGTAGTGATGTGGACATAGACACATTCATACACTGCATGGTAACACTCCCTCCACTAAAGGTAAAGTTTGTTATATAATAATAATAATAATAATAATAATAATAATAATAATAATAACACAATGCATATCATGCTAGACACACATTAATCACTCTGACCTTTTTAACCAGCTGGATCTGCTGCACTGGATCTGCTGATTCCAAAAAGGACTGCAGTGTCTGGGCAACCTGCCTGATTCCATCTTCACCATCATTAACAGAGAGGGACTCTGAGGAAAAACCAAAACGCACCCATTGTCAAAAATTAAATGGAATGACATATACAACATTTAATGGAGAGTACACCTAGACTGCAGGTGTTATCACTGACAGGTATTATCTTTTGAGGAGCTGCAGGTTTTCCTACAGGTCTTTCTTTTTGTTTTAACATTAACAGTAGTTTGTTTGCCCATCAGTACCTATCAGCTTGCGCAGGTTCTCCTCATCCAATGCCACAGCCTCTACTCTGGGTGTCTTCTTCTTCACCACCATGGCCCTGTCCTGTGCGGAGTGTATTCATCAGTGTGTCAAACAATAGTTTTAATATTGTGTGGTTAAAATACAGGGAGTTCGAACTGAATAACAGAGCATCATAGTATATGTTTTTTTTTTCTTTACCCATCGCCCCACTTTATGTCCTCATTCTCCAGACATACCGTACTGTCACTGGTTCCTTTTCCTCAGCTAACGTTAAATGCCTGCTTCTTGGGCTGTTAGCCAACTATTGCTAGCTGTCTGGTACTCACTCTACATCCCAAGTTAAACACTGCAAACACTTAAATAAAGACAGACCAACATATCAGACCTCTTACAAAGAGTAGAGCAGCTTCATTAAAACGTGCAGTTTAATAGAATTAGCACTGACCTCACTTCGGCATGTGGTTTCCTATGAGCTCCACTGCTTCGGCTCACGCTTCAGCTCGTAGCCGTAACTAACGACAAGCTCCAAGATAAAAACCGTCCATTTCCTGTGTCAGCATGATTATATTTCAAAATAAAACCTACCATTCCGAATGAGAACATGAAGTTAATTATTGGTTAATATGTATAAATACAATCTAAAATTATTACATATTCAAAAGAAATAGTTTGTTCAGGAATAAATAGTTAATTGGTTAACTTGTATGTTGTTAATACTGAATTCGCAGCAATAGTCATTTGGCTTCCGGCCTTGTTCTCAGGCACTTGACGCATCCACGAGCCATGCCGGTACACGTGATACGTCACTTCCGCCCAATGTTACAGCCCGCCCTCAGGAACAGATCTGTCTATAAAGTGGCGCTCAGGGTTTTAATTGGTGGAGTCCGCCTGTCAATCATTCATGGGCGTCCTGATTCTGCGGCGCAGGGAAACGCCCACCACACCTATGATTGGACGTATTTTAGAAGCCACGCCCCCTAAATCCCAACCCGTTTGCAAGTTTTGCCTGAGAGCTGAAATGAAAACCTCTGGAAAGACAGAAAGTCGCTGGGTTTACTCGAGCCACGTAAATAATGACAAATACATAGACGCTGGAGTCGACATGGCGTGAAATACCTCGCAAAGTGTCTTCCTATCAATATTCTCAAGGGTAAGTCGAGACATTTGATGAAAATAGCTGATTTCTAGTTAAATAGGAGTCGTCGAAAAGTGTAGTGTGCAAGTGACATTTGAAGCTAATGTGTCTTCTTATGATTCATACACTGCTTTCTTCTTTGATGGGAAAAGTTAAAGCTGAATACCTGTTTGGCTGTTTTGTTAAATCTCTGATGTTGGTGAAGTAACTGAATACTTATATACTGTTTGCCTTCACCAATAGCTTCACAGGTTTGTAATATTTGTATTAATATTTGTAGCTTTTGCTAGCTGGTGTTTCATATTAGCCCTAAACTTTAGAAGATGTTTTTGTTTTGTATACTTTTTTGTAAATTGAATAACAAAATATTTCAATGAAATACATGAAATGAGAAGTACTACAAGCTCATTTGTATTGCTTTAAGTCTGTGTATGAATACTGAAGAACTGTTACTCTGTGTTTAGTTTGCTTCCAGTAAGTCGTTTTTCATCACGGTTCATGTTTAAGTACGAAGTGGATTATGTCCACATGTTATAAGTCTTCATTTCTAATACATGAACACTGAGTAATAAGGTTATTAGGTCTATTAATGGCTCACTACATCTCAGTGCACTCCTGTCCTCTGTCTCTGTACACCAACAATGACTTCAGTCAACAGGAAGTCGAGCAGAAGGATAAGCACTGGGAGAAAGAGACACTGAGAGTCACAGGTCAGGGGTCATATGTCCTTTAATGTTTTCCACCAGCCACATCCTTTTATCATCACGGTGGAATGATGTTCGGAGGAGAGGAACAGATGAGTGTGCAGAATAATTATGTCCTCCATTGCAGAAAAAATTACATTTGTTCTCATTGGATAGGATCAATGTTGCAAATCATATACAGACAGACATTTCACTTCTCAAAAGATCAATTCATATAAATAGGTTTAATATTCTAACAATATCAATATCAACTAGTCATATAATAAAATTATTGCTGTTGTTTTCGTTAGGATACATACTGTACAAGTCTACTAACAGAATAATTAATTGTAAAAGGTGCTAATATTCGTAGCTGCCTAATTTATGATATGATACATAATGTAATATGAACACTATTTTCTGAAATCACTGTTGTCTTCCTTTGTTGTTTTTTTTTTTTGCTGGGTTAGATTTTTTTTTTTAATTTCTTGCCTTCGTCAGTGTTTACCACAGCAAACAAGCACCAAAAATAAGCCAGTGGAAACCAGTTTATGGCCTTCCTCCACACATGTTTGCAGTCTCTTTGTGTGCAGGCCAGGCTGGTAATGAGAGGTTATTACTTGGAAGAGAAACCCAGGCTTTCTTTCTGTCATATTCCTCCTCCTCCTACTGCCGTTGTCATCCATCAGAGATCCTCATCTGTCTCTATCATATTTTTAATGACTCTCTCTTTCTATATTTACTGCCTGTTTCCCCAACAATAGCCATGGAAAACGTGATGCAAGTCCGTTCCAGGGAGGGATTTGAGGTGTTTTGGAGCAATAGTGGGATTTTTTTCCTGT